>NW_026067979.1:2749675-2907869 GCF_014885135.2 Alexandromys fortis | reverse complement strand
GAAAGGAAAGGAAAGGAAAGGAAAGGAAAGGAAAGGAAAGGAAAGGAAAGGAAAGGAAAGGAAAGGAAAGGAAAGGAAAGGAAAGGAAAGGAAAGGAGAAAGGAAAGGAGAAAGAAATTTAAGAAGATAGTAAAGCAGGCAGGCACTCCATAGCTTCCTCTGGCCGCTTACCTGCTGAGGTCATTACAGATGTACTCTAACACTTTATATTTCTGTTTTATACTTTATTTCATGCTTGAGAGTTGAACATTTCAAAACACGAGGACAATAAATACATTGTCGCAGATACAATATATCTAAAAGCCAGCAGTAACATCTTTAATCTTTTATGTTTTCAGAAACATTACTACACTTTTGTACTCCTTGATTATAATAATTGCATCTATGATAATATCAGTTTTCTGAAGATATCTCTATTTGGTGTAAAAGTTTATTCTAATTATATATTTAATACAACAATACATGCTGTAATAGCAGCAAATTTATGTACTATATATACAAATATAAAAATCCTTTAATTCATATTTTAGTAATAATTATAATTTAAATGTGAACTAAAAGAAACTAACTTTCACACTACTCTTTTTAGCCCTAAAGTTAATAGTGTAAAGATGTTTGATAACAAACATTTGAGTAAGCCAGACAGTAGTGGCACATGCCTTTAATCCCAGCACTAGGGTGACAGAAGCAGGCGGATCTCTATGAGTTCGAGGCCGGCCTGGTCTGCAGAGTGAGTTCCAGGACAGCCAAGGCTACACAGAGAAACCCTGTTTCAAAATATTATAAAAAAAATAAAAGGAAACATTTTGCTTATTTAGGATGTTGTGATATCTTCCTACATTTTTGCTCTTTGAATCTAGTTGCTAATCTGAAGTCCAGTTGGCTCTTTCTGGGGTTATGAGTGAGTTTAGAAGCACTAGAAATTCTAAATCCTTTCTTTTAGAAAGACTCTATAAGTAGACTGTTGATTAATACTGTGTTTCAATTCAGCTGAACTAAAATTCTCAGTTATTCTGGAACATTAACCTGCAACATAATTTGTGCCAACTCGATGTGGAGTCAGACTGAGCATGTGCAGGTGCCTCTGGCGGGCGTTCAGACTTCCACTCCAGCAACATCGAGCTGATGGTTTCCCCCGAAGGACCATCGCCTGTCATGTGCTGCAAAGTATTTCTAGGGTGCTATCGACTGGGTCGTTTTCAAGAATAAGTTCTTCACTCAAATCCGGACTTAAGGACCTTACGTGGCAAAACAAACAGCTCGGGTGTGATGGCGCCATGTTCTTCAAGTCCCAAGCGTATTTGGGAAGTCGGCCCCTGGTGTTCATTTGGATTATTAGAAGGGGGTTGTTGGGGAAGGGGGCTGCAATATTGTGACGTGAGGTTTTTGGCAAAACAAGACAGAAAGCATTTAAAAGTAAGTCACACAGCTCAGGAGTCCTCCCCTTGGGACTTCAGCCTTGAATTGGTGCTGTTGGCAGCCTTCAGTCAGTTACCGATTACCCGAATTAGCTCTTTTGTCACTGCTGGCTGGAACTAGAGGGGACCTGCTGACAGGCTGCATGTGTGAGCATGTGTGGACTTGCTTGTCACTTCCTTCCAGAGGCCTGACTTACCGCAGACTGAAGGACTTAGATTTCTCTTCTCTTAAATCCTAGAGTGCAGTGTGGGGAAAAGCCATACCTCTGGACTCATGGCTTCCCTCAAACTATTCAGGAAAATATATTAGGCCTGTGCTGACCCCAGGTGGCCATTTGTCTCTGTCTTCGTTCCCTACACAATTTTTTGTAGCTTTTTCATTGTCTGAGGCATTGTACGTCATCTAGAGGGGATTTAAAGTATACAGGAAGTTGTACGTGAGTTCTGGGCAAGTAGTGTCATTCTTTGTTAGGGGCTGAACTTGTAGGATTTTAGAATCCATGGGCATAGGGAAGGCTCTGCAGTCGTTCCCTGTGGATGCAGAGTGATGACTGTCCATGTCTGAACAATGCTCAGGTGCCTCTGTCACTCTTGTTCAGGGCACTGAGGCTGCTTCCGTGAGGTCAGAGTGAGCCTGCAGTGTGGTCGAGCCAGACGATGGTCGCAAGCTTCTTGCTGGTGTTTGACACTGACATCTTAGCCAGTGTGTGGCCCACAGGGAGGAATGGACTGTTGGCGGGCTAGCTGTGAACACCTCTTCTCATCCCCTCACCCCACCCTCCTTTCAGGGATGTGTCCTCCGAGTCAGACAATAACATCAGGCAGATCAACCAGGAGGCCGCACACCGGCGTTTCCGCTCGCGGAGGCACATCAGCGAAGACTTGGAGCCCGAGGCCTCGGAAGGCGGTGGAGAGGGCCCTGAGGTATGATGCTGGCAAGCTGAGCAGCTCCATCTTCCCACGAGCCCCAGGGTGATTTTGTATCCCATTTTCTCCTCTCAGTAAACTGTGGATTGAGTGTGAAGATTGTGACCTCATAACTAATTGATTCCCATCTGAGCGTTAGTTAACTTGGAAAATGCGTGTGGACCCCATGTTCAGCCAAGACTTGTATAAATATCAAAGGGAGAACATTTTTTTTTCTCGTGTGAAAGTCTTCCATGTTTCTACTTAATGACTGGTTTATCCCAGGATCTAACCAATCTCACGAAACAGCACGAAGGTTCCCATTTTTGAGGAATCGCGTGAGCTCTGACACTTGTTCGGGTATCACGGATGAGTTTCTAATAACTGCGTGCCACCTTAGGAGAGATTACCAAAAAATGTGCAAGTTTGAGTTAATAGAAATTTACTGGGAAAGGAGACGAATTAAGCAACAAATGAGAAATAATCCTAACCCGATCGTTGTGTTGACCGTATGTTGGGAAGTCATTCACGAAACTTGGCAGCGGCCGGTATTAGTGCAGTAAGTTAGTGGTGCCACAGTAGATTCCCGAACCGTTCTGCAGCATCTCAGCTGTCTTCATTAAGAACCCTCACCGCGGCTGGAAAGGAAAGGAAAAAGAATAACATGAAAATTGCTTGTAAATTCTTGGGGCGTTTCTAATCCATTTGTAATAGAGGCTGGCAGAAAGCTGCACTGTGGAGTGTGTACCCCTAAGGGGTGAGATCATGGCCCCTGGGCCCGCTCCTTCACACCTGGTCACACCCCCCACCCCCAGTTGATTGCGTATATCAGCAGTTTACTCTCTCAGCCAAGTTTTCCCGTCTGTTGATTGGGACAGTGGTTCTGTCTTCCCTGTGCTTATTCCTAAAGATCCTGTGCCCCTTGCTGAGTAGATATTAATTACCGTTATCCTGATGGTTATGGATGTTGTGTGCTTTACTGGAGGGAAGACCGCTAAATCCCCAATTCCTAGCACTTAATCTACTTTCTCTTTCCACCAAAGCCTTGGGAGACCATTTCAGAGGAAGTGAACATGGCAGGAGACTCTCTTAGCCTGGCTCTGCCCCCACCTCCTGCCTCCCCTGTGTCTCGGACCAGCCCCCAAGAGCTGTCGGAGGAACTGAGCAGAAGGTTACAGATCGCTCCAGACACCAATGGGGAACAGTTCAGTTCTCTGATCGTAAGTCATGGTCTTGTTAGAAAAGCTGAGCGGTAGTCGGTCCTTTGTTGTTGCTGTAGGAGACTCTTGTATACCGATAATGGCCAAGGGCAGTGGGCAGTGGCTCTCAACCTGGGGGTTGTGACCCCTTGAGGTCAAATGGTCCCTTCACAGAGGTCGCCTAAGATCATCCTGCATATCAGATATTTACATTCAGTTCATAGCAGCAGCAGAGTTACAGTTATGAAGTAGCAATGAAATAACTTTATGGTTGGGGGGGGTCACATGAGGAACTGTATTAAAGGGTCATGGCGTTAGGAAGGCTGAGAACCACTGGCCAGTGGGTCTTCCATACCCACACAGCCCAGGTTCTCCCAAAATTCTCCTTCCCTAAGAGAGGCGGGTCTATATGAAAATTTACCCTGGCAGGTAAAAATCTTTTTGTTTAGAAAGAAGTGGTTTATCAACAGCTCTTTATTATTTATTCTGTGAGTTCTAGCTTTAACCTTGTAGAATTTCTTTCCCATTCACAAGGCTCGTGAAAGTAGTGTCTTCATCCTGAGGGCAGTTGTCCCGTTGAGAAGCGGGAGCCCTAGAGCCTCCCAGCCAATCTTCTAAACTCATAGTCCACACACATTTGCGTTCTAGTTCACAAATAAGTAGGGCCACATGTGTAAGCGGTTGTCCCTGGGAAAGCCTGACTAGGCTGTAGAAGATACCCAGAAACCCAGTATAGGAACTCTGGAGGAGAAAAAGTATGAAACTGTGGCCCTGACATCACAGTAGCACTTGAACTTGGGGTACATCTCGGCCATCAGAGAAATACTTTGTAGAAGTCTCGGGTCAGTGAGAAGGAATGAAATTGGTCACAAGGAACTTTGCAGTTGATAGTGCAAAACTGCAGGAAAAGCCCACAGACCATTCTTGTGTGTGTGTGTGTGTGTGTGTGTGTGTGTGTGTGTGTGTGTGTGTGTGTGTGGAATTAAGACCAAATGCACACACCATGTTTCTCGGGCAGCTGGACTTATAAAGATGTCCTGGAGAAAATGATGATAGTCCCTGTGTTGGAATGGCATTCTCATATGATAGTCGTTCTTATGAGCATTCTGAATGCAAACAGTAGAAGGGCCACACAAAGCGTAAAAGCCACTGCACACACGATTATGAGCCCTTCCATTGCGGGATTCTCCTTCTAAAAGAAACTGCCGGCCCCTGTCACATGAGTCACAGGGATTTCTTCTTGATGTGCTTTCGCATTAAAATTCTATGAATGTTTTTCAAAAAGAGAAATAGCACTGAGATGAAAATCCAGTGCTAAGTGGATAGAAAAGAGGTTGCATATATGAGATATTTGACTGGGTAAAAGTGTTGCTATGGAAACAGCCTAAGCCACCAAGCCATGTATTTAAAATGTATCAAAGAAAGAATTGCTGAAATTATAGCAGCTATATACCATTTATATAAACCATGTGGGGAAAGCGCCTAGTTTTCTCTGTTGACGTAAATTAGCATTTGTCACAGTTAGAGCAGGGAGCTCTTGCGTTTAGCATTTCCAGAAGCATGGCATATTAAGACCCAGGTGTGATAGCACATCCTTAGGGAGCTAGCTTCCTCTGATTTTGATGCTTGAGGCCGCTGTGTATTCAGGGCAGTGGGTCGAACTTTTTGCTCAGCAACGACTCCTTGACACTGCCCAGTGTGGGAAGGTGGGCGTTGTCCCTGTTACCACCACAGAGCTCCGCTGCCTTTAACTTTCTGGGCGTTATTTTAAAATAGTAAAAGCCAAAAAAAAAAATTAAAAAAAAAATAGTAAAAGCCACATGTGCTACAAGCTGTACCGTGGGATAAGCGTCGCTGGTAAGGAATCTGTGACTTCTGTCTGTGACCTTCGAGTATCATCATCCAGATTGACAAGGCTTTGTTTAACCACCAAGAATTCAAATTAGTGAGAGGAACCTTAAGTGTGACGCACAAGATGGTCTTTGGATTTGCCTCCCCCTCTGTTCCACTTGTGGTCTGTACGGAAGTTCCACTTGGAAGCTAAATATAAAGCCCGGCCTGTCGCAGGAAGGAGGGGATGATGTCTGAGGGCAGCCGGCTCTGCAGTGCAGCGACCTCACTGTGAACAGTGCTAGTAGCTGGTCAAGGGCCATGTGTCACCTTTTGGTCCCTCTTTTCCTCTGTTTGTCACGCTTGAGAGTTTGCCCGGAGCTGGCATCCCGGGCAGTGTACAGGACTGCTGACCTCTTGTTACTCTTGAATGTTGTGGGGACCTGTCTCTTTTCCCTTTTAGTAGTCCTGGTCTGTGGGGAAACAGGGACTTGAAACAGAGATCTGCAAGGACTCCTGTCCTTGCTCTGAAAGAAGTGGTGCTTGGTTACCTCCTGGTGCCAGAGAGCCGTGCAGGCAAGCACATGAACTAGTTCCGAGGATATCCCCTTTAACCCTGCCTGTCTTTTCCTTCCCTGCAGCAGAGAGAGCCCTCGTCGAGGCTTCGGTCCTGCAGTGTTACCGACACGGTTGCTGAGCAGGCTCACCTACCACCGGTAATAAACACTCGTTTCCAGTCCTCAGCTGTTTTTTTTCGGCTTTGATTCAAAATCGTCAGGGCTGCTGAGAAAGAGTTTTTCCTGTGTAGATCCATTCACCATATAAAGCAGGACATTAGAAATTTTCTGAGTAAATTGTGCAAGGATCTCGACTTCCCAGCCCAGAATCCTAACTGCCAACCACATTTCTAAAATGCTAAAAACGTGCTTTGGTTTCTCACTGCAAAGTGTGCATTTCTGACGTGCTTATATTACTGAAACTACGTGGTCCATTCAACAGCTATAGCTCTGGTTCTGGTATCTGAACTATGCAGATTCATTGATCAGGAAGAACTCTTCCAGCAAGACAGCCTAAATTTCACCACTACCTAGAGTGCCTGTGCTAACTACAAAGGCAACCCCATGAATGAAATATCAGCTGCCATTTGCCCCCTCCTTCCTATGGCTGTGATAAGTCTGAGTGCCCATCACGTGGTAGAGGGGTTTTCCATTCCAATAATATACTAAATATCAAATTGGTGGCAGATGAGCATTGCCTCATAAGAACGAATTGACAAAAAAAAATGTTTTTCTTCTTTGGGAGGTGAAAATTTTCTGCGGTTATTTTAAATGTTCAATTTGATATTTGACTTTGGCCTTTTATTTGTTTAGTTTTTGTGGGTTTGTGGGGGGAGTGGGAATTAAGACAGAGTCTCGGTCTATAGCCCGGTCCAGCCTAGAACTCCAATTATATACTCCAGGCTAGCCTTGGGCTTGCGACAATCTCCTGCTTTCCCCTCCTGAGTGCTGAGATTACAGGCATGAGACGCCTGCCCTTTTTTTTTTTCATTGCTACAAATCCTCTTTAATGACCTGCTTCATTATGTATGAACTTGAAGACAGGCCACAGATTTGAAATTTTTGAAACCATCTTCCTCGCCATAAACATTTTAACCTGACGTCAAAGGACATTTTTGCCTAAATGAAGTGATGGTGTATGCCAGTCAAAATCAGAAATTCGGTGGTGGAGTCCACCGTGAAGACTGGCTAATAACAAGCTGAGGTGGATTCAGTGCAGACCTCCCAAAGCAGAATCGTACACTGTGATGAAGCCGTGGGGACCCTTCTCGCCCTGGTGATTCTGTGATTTTCTGGTAGAAATTAATTGCATTTGCTCTCCTCTTCACAATCAGTGTCAATTTTGTTTGCCATGGAGACCGTGATTCCACCTTCTCTCCATGTCCAGAAGGTGCCGTGCACTCACTGACCACCAGTGGCCTCTCAGAGATTTGCAGATAAAGAATCTCTAGACTGTGGAGCACAAAATATCCCACTTGAAGTGGTTGCTGGTCACCCCTAGTGAGGATGCAGCCTGAGAGTCTTTGGGGTGATACAGTGGTCCAGAGAGGGCATATGATATTATGCTCTATTTTTGCTGCTGGTCATTGGTGTGTGCTCAGCTTCATTTGGACAAGGTGGATAATTGGGGTTCCTGATCTCACGTCATCTGCCACAGCATCGCCACAGCAGTGATTCCTGCTTCACTAAGCAGTGGATGCCCCCCCCAAATACAAGTTACTGATATACATTATTGTTTAACAGCCCAACACCCCAACTAGGCGAGCGCGTTCATCAACTGTCACGGGTGGTGAGGAACCAACGGTAATAACACAAGTTATGGGACCCTAATGGTGAAGGACTGTGGGGTAGTTTAGTATGTTGGTTATGGTGGATATGTTTCCTCCCATTATCAAATAAGGTCAGTTTCTGTGTGGTACAAAGACATATGTGTTTCTTATCTTCAACTTCTCATTTTGAATTCTTCAAAGGTCCTGGATAAAATGGAATCATTTTTTAATCCTATTAAAAGTATTGTCAAGCCCAGTTACATGTGCTTAATCCAAGCATCTCAAATACAGTTTTGTCGGTAGCTAGAGAAGCCATAGGAACCATCCAGGGCTGTGCATGTGTCCAGATGTGCAAGAGGCTGTGCGCTCTTCTCTGCCCTCCATTCCACATTTTTTAATAGGGGGCCATATTTTTTCTGTATCTCCATCATAACCAGTAACCTCTTCCTGCCACAAGGAGTTTGACTCGCAGGAACGGACAAGTGTTTTTACAATTTCCAGGGCAGGAAGCAATTAGAATATTTCAGTGCAAGTATCTAATATTTGTTATTATTATTTCCTTATTTTGATTGATAGTATCTATGCTTATATGTGACTTCAATTTGAGTAGTTATTTCCTTGTGTTCTACTCGATCCTTGCGGTCAGGCAGGCCCGTATTTGATGATTTGCGCTTAGATGACCACTTGAAGAACTTCCTTTAGTGTTCCACCTTTGTCACATACACCGTGGCTACTTGCTAGTGATGAATGACTTTAACTATATACACCATAGCCGATTTCCTGAAGGATGTTTAGCCCTCCGTGTTACACAAAGGAAGCTCACATTGGCCGTCAGGGCAGCAAGCACAGTGTAAGGTTGCTCAGCCACTGTGGCCTACATGATATGCATGTACTGGAGATCCAGGCTCCCCGCCTCCAGCAGGACTCAAAGAAGTTTACACGGGGTCGTTGATTTTCTACTATGTGCTGGTAGTTTCTCTGAGAAAGTGGGGCTGCAGGGCAGACCATTCCATGGTATGGTTTTGTTTCGTGATACCCATAAACATCCTTTTGTAATGAAGCAGCTGTTTTTACGTTCAGTTGGATTTGTGACCTGCTTAAAGCTTCGGAGTGTTGGGATGGCTAATGATAGCAAAAAACAGAGTGAACTAAACTGCTGTGTTGCCAGACACTATGGTAAAAATATTCCTGACAGAACAAGGTCATCCATCAGAAGGAAAGCCCACGTCACTCTGGGCTGCACTTTTCTTGCCTGTGTTCCCCTCCATCTGTGAATTAAAACATGGTTGGGTCTGGTCTTTTGTTTAAGACTTTGCAATGGAAGTTGCTAAATGATTCTCCCACCCTGATGTGCCTGGCTTTCTCAGGACCTGGATGAGCGTGAAAGGACCGAGTCCATTTCCCTTCCATCCCCTCTATGTCCTGTTCTGTCTCCTAGCATGGTTTTTCCTCTGACCGCCTCTTTGATGCGTGTGCCAGGCAGACACGCCCTGTCATGTGTCACCTCGCTCCTCCCTGTGCTCTCCCAAGCGTGCATGCGCTGCAGTTATGCACACAGCTCTGTTTCGTTGTATTTAGGAGGGAAGCACCAGTACGATGTTGCGTACATCATGCTCAGCAAACTTTTTTTTAACTTACGTCAATTTTTCTGGGCTCTGTTAATAGTCATTTAGTATTCGGTGATGGAAGTGTGCTACAGTCTCTCCACTCTTCTCTCGCTGGAGGGCATTCCCATCTCCAGTGTGTTGTGGTAGCCACCCTTCTCTGTAAACCCTCTCCCTACACTGTGAGGAAGCGCGGAGCCTCGTCCAAGGAATCGTGGCCCTTTGATTTATGGCAGAAGCCTGTAGACCTCGAGTCACTTTCGGGCAGGCTCCACCAGGGCTCTCCCTTTCAAACAGAAGGCGAGAGAGTCCTTTGATCTTCTCTGAAGAGATTCTAAAAATATCCTGAGATAGCACTATGGCAGGGTCCGGGTGAGTCATGGAGAATCTATGGTGGCAAGTGTCCGCAGATAGTCAGATTTTCCTCAGTGTAAACATAGTCTGGTTCTTCACTGTAGACAGTGAAATTGAAGTGAATGGCTATTTGGAATCATAAGGCTCAGCAGTATATTTGGTCTATGAATGGAAACAGAAATGAATTTCATAAACAGAAATGTTCAGCTTGTGTTTGGTTGCCTAACATGTTTCTCCAAGTGCCCTGAAGCATACTCTTATTCCCATACAGTAGTAAAAGTGGAATCTTTTGGCCCCACGCCTGGGTCTCTTGCACAGAACTGTCTGGAGAAGCCAAGTCTTATCATTGCTGGCCATGTGTCCTGGATGGCCGTGTTTTAGTCATAAATGGAATCGTCAACACAAGTTGTTCTACGTGCCCATTTAGAGAGGACACTGTCAAGAAATATTTAGTAACAGCATCTTATATAGATGTGGCTACATTAGCAGTTGCCCGTTCAGTTCCCAGGAGAACGATCATTATAGACAAAGTCAGCGTTCTCTCTGCTGTCCTCCTAGTTCTGTGGACTAACTGGTCCTGTTAACTGTGGATCTGTGCGTGAAACCTGAGCGCAGGGAGTTCTTGGAGCTGGCAGTTCAGTTCTGAGATTGGGAAACATCCAAGTCGTTCAGTTTGTCAGTTCAAAAGTATCTGTTCCAGGAATGCCATTGCTATTTGTTAAAGTCTTAATGTTTCTAGAAATGAATTTTCTGAGAACATATCAAAATGCCTCTCCCCCAAAACATAACTCCTCAAGAAAGGAGAAAGGTGACAGGTGCCATTTAATAGTCCTTGTAGTTAAACCAGTTCTGGTTATATAAGTCATGGTGAATCAAAGGGTATTTTGCCAAATAGTTTTTAACCTATTTGTTTAGGTGACAATACATCAGAGTTTTGGCCAGTCTAGGTGAAAGTCCTTGGAGGGAGGCAGAGTTTTGTTGCCGGTGTCCCCATTAGGCTGTGGACTACTTGGTCTGTCTCTCAGGGTCATAAGAACCTGACATCCGTTGTCTTGTTCCTGGATACAGAATGCTGTGTGGTTAGGTTGTTCTTGGAATTCCCTCATCCTTTAGGATTTGCCTGGGAAAATGTCGAGGAGATGTTTGCCGCATTTCTTTGCAGGAAGGTTCTTTCCCTTTACACGTGCTCTCTCCTTGCCTGGTAAACATGGTGTCGAAATAACCACGAGTCAGATGCTCCCCAGTTGGTTTTCAGGTTAGCTTTTCTGGAGTCAGCTGTTCAGCGTGGGAAGCAGACAGAGGAGCCTCTTTGCTTGCAGTCCTTAGTAACTGCAGTGTACATGTTCTTGCTTCCACTAACTTAGGGTCCCAGGTCCACTGACGACTCTGTGATTATGACCTTCACCAAAGCAGTAGAAGTGAGCAGAGAAGCTAGGTCAGGAACAGAAAAGAGGCTCGGGAAGAGAAGAGTTACGTGATCAGCCTAATTCTAAGACAGCAGCACCTGCTGAGGTACTTAGAGGGCTGGTGGGAGAAGACCTCACTGGGGAAGGCAGCACTCAGAGCAACAGGGATCCTGTTCCTCTACCTCCCAGAAGTCTCAGTGGCCCTGGTGGGTCTTTCTGAGTCTCTCCCCTAGAGCGCTGCTTCCCCGGCACAAATGCATGGCACGGCACCATGTGTGCAGACAGCCCTGAGCATCCCTAGGCTGGTGCTGGCCCTGGGCATCCCTTTGCTGTCAGTCACCCCACCATCCTGTGTCTTCTAATGCCAGTTCATCCAGACTATACTTCTCAGGCTGCTTTTTACACAAACCAGAGTCTCAGTAATTCTTTATGTAAAAAGATAAAATCCATACTGGGTTTGGTAGCACATGGCTTTAATTCCAGCACTGGGGAGGCCGAGGCAGGCTTTCTGTGAGTTCAAGGATAGCCTGGTTTACGTAGTGAGTTCTGGGCCTGCCAAGCTTACATAGTGAAACCCGGTCTCAAAAAAGAAAGAAAGAAAGAAAGAAAGAAAGAAAGAAAGAAAGAAAGAAGGAAGGAAGGAAGGAAGGAAGGAAGGAAGGAAGGAAGGAAGGAAAGAAAGAATTTGCACTATCCAAATATAGTCCAAACTGTACATCACAGACCTGGGAAGATAGATTCTATGCCATTACACTGGTATAAACAGAACCTCTAATAGGGGGCTCCACAGACATGACAAGGTCCCTGTAGATGATGTCCCCTATACAGAAGTACAAGTCAAAGAGGAAAGGTTCTTTGTCATATTTTGCCCTGGAAGTTTGTGTACACTGGGCCTCGGGAAGAACTTGGTGCTGAGCATCTATGGTAGCCAGCTCTCTAGAAGCATCTAGAACATTCCTCTTGTGGGCATAAGAGTTTGGTCACCTTGAAATTCTCTTTCAAGCTATGTGGTTTAGCAATGAACTTTAGCAACTGGACCAGGTTATGGCACATTCTCTTTTTCTACAAACACCTTAGTGGTGATTGTATTTAAGACCTCCAGGTCTAAGAGCAGGTTTTTGTAAGAATGTGAATCCTAGCCTTCTCACAATCTGTACAATTTGTTTCTGACTTCCTGATTGCTCTTTGTATGTGGGTTATGGGCTTTGTTTTGGTTTTGTTTGTCTGTTTTGTTTTGTTTTTTTCCTCTACAAACAGCATTAACTTATCTTGCCCAGAGAAATATACTTTCTAGGTATATGTTACATTGTTGAACTGGTCAGAAGGCAAGTTCTAGTTGTTAAGTAATAATGATTTCTTGCACAAACAGCCATCAGTGGCCTATGTACATACCACGCCGGGCCTCCCTTCAGGCTGGGAAGAAAGAAAAGATGCTAAGGGACGTACATACTATGTCAATCATAACAATCGAACCACAACTTGGACTCGACCAATAATGCAGGTATGAAGATCACCATCCAACCCAGGCTCAAGGGCCGGGATGTACTTGACCAGCAACATCCTGACCTGATGATGCTAATGTCCTTTTCTGAAAGGCCTGTGTTTAAGGCCTCTTCTCACCAAAGACATGTATTACTCTCGGTAGAATGAGTATTTGCCTGAGGATGACTTTGGTCCTTGGATACATTTATTTTAGTGTGACCTCAAAGATACTTGCAGAAAGTGAGCCTATGGCCGTAGATAGCTCCCTTCCCCCATTCCCACGTCCCTTCTTTTCCCAAGGCTAGTTTTTATACTGGCCAGTGATTTGTTTTTATTTCTCTTGAATGTGTCTCCCCATCTTTACCCCCATGATTAGGTTTAATTATTTCCTCCATGCTGTAAATAGACCAAACCTTTCATTATGGCTCTGTGTGTTGTTGTTGTTGTCGGGGTTCATGCTCCTCATCACACACAGGGAGATCCTCATACAAAGCTAACCTGTTTTTGCCTCCAAAATAGCTTGCAGAAGACGGTGCCTCCGGATCAGCCACAAACAGTAACAACCACCTAGTCGAGCCTCAGATCCGCCGGCCCCGTAGCCTCAGCTCGCCAACAGTAACTTTATCTGCCCCGCTGGAGGTGAGAAGGCCGCCTCGTCTAACCAGGGTCATCTCTGTCCTGTGGCTCCTCTTCATTTGCTCTTCTCTCTAAACTGGACTTCATTCCTCAGGCAGCTCCATGCCGAGCAGTCGCGGGTTGGTGGTGAAGGCCGGCCTGAGACTGCGTCCATGCTTCTGTGCCTTGCCCCGCTAACATTCTGGACTCTGTCATAATCTTCATTCTCATTTGGCTGGTGCCACGCTTGGTGACGGGTGCCGTTCTCTGCTGGTCTTGTACCATTCCTGTTGTGTCTGCTCCCTCATCAGAACCCATAACTCTTCCAAGTAGCAATGCTTCTGTTGAGTTGGAGAATGCAGTTATTGCTTCGTTCATTTTTTTTTCTTTGAATGTAGGGTCTTCCATTGTGTGGGGTACATGTCTCTAATGTGTATTTTCATCTCTGAAGTCATTGCTGGACATCTGCTTCTGCGCTTTCCTGGTTATGTTTTAGTGGCAGCCCTGAACCTCACAAATGTCGCTCAGAAAAGCAAGGGAATTGATGAGTAAATTTAAGTACCCTGAGGCAAGCTCCTACGCAGTGGGAGTGGATGAGGGCACTTCTAGACTGGTGGGGATGTGGGGGGACAGCTGTCGTTCCAGGTGGCTGCCTCTACCGATGGAGGTGTCCTTCTGGACCCTAAAACCCAGCAGTGTGTCCATTAGACAAAAGGCTGTTTGAGAGCAGGAGCTCATCCTGCTCACCCTGAAATCTCCACCCATAAAAATGGTATTTGGGGCAGGCATGTTTGCAAAGAATCGTGACTATTCATCCTTGATACTGTTGCGGATCTAACCAAGAGAAAGGTGTAAGCTTAGGTTGGTTTGGAAGTAAATGGAGAAATGGGGTTTGGGGGAGTCTCTCCCTCGTCGCTGTCCAAGGAAGAGCTTCCTGCAGTACCGACTGCATTGTGGCATGCTGAACTGGCACATGGTGAAGAGTTCTAACACTCGTTATTGTTCCTTAGGGTGCCAAGGACTCACCCATACGCCGCGCTGTGAAAGATACCCTTTCCAATCCACAGTCCCCTCAGCCATCACCTTACAACTCCCCCAAACCACAACACAAAGTCACACAGAGCTTCCTGCCACCAGGCTGGGAGATGAGGATAGCTCCAAACGGCCGACCCTTCTTCATTGACCATAACACAAAGACTACAACTTGGGTAAGGCTGCTGCTTTTATTTGCCTCCATTTTCACCGTGAGCTCCGGTGAATTCCTTTCTTTTCTGACTCGGTACTCGTGGTCCTGGTAGAGGAGTTTCTTCACCAACTCTGAAGCAAGTATCCTGATGGGTGGGTGCTATGTCTGCAGATACAGATGTTAGCCACTGGGGTACTATACCAGCTTGGCAGTCCTGGAAAGCTCTGGTTTTAGTCATTTGTTCCATTTGCGGGGGCAAAGGTGGCCTTGGTATTGCTAGTCTTTTGGCCTCATTTTATCACACCCCGTGTTGTTGGTAATTGTATTGGGAATTAGGTAACGTCTTAAACTAATGTTTTCTCTATCTCTCTTTTGCTATACACATCTTCTACAAGAGGAGTCATTTTTCGCTCTAGTGCCCATTTCAGATCAGCATTTTCTCTTTCTGGGCTACACTTCCTTTCTTCTCCATGGACTAAAAGATTGCGTGTATGACTGCTGTTCGCAGGGAACGTTTTGACAAAACTGACTTCTCTTGCCATGCTGCTTGCTCTTTCACGTCTTCTGAAATCCCGCGTGGGAAAGAGCCAGTGTGTCGCAGTTGGGAGAAATAAGATGAAGCCCAGGTGAATGCCCCCCGGGTCCCCCAGTCAGCTCTCCGCTTCAGCATAGTCAGAGCGAGCCTTTGTAAGGCAGCATAGAGTTCTTTTAAAAGTCAGTATTCCTCTGTCACACCGTCGCTGGCCCTGTAATTCAGCCTGACTTGGTTCTCTTGTTTCCACTTGGTTTGGATGCAGCAGGAACTTCTTTTTCCTGCCTGTCCAATCTGATCGTATAGAGCAAGCTCGGGGATTAATGGTGCCCTTTTGGCATCTAATCTTCTTGCTCGGAACTCACGCGCGTGTTTCCCTGGGTTGCTCTTCCATCTTAGACCAACTGTACACACGTGCGCTCTCAATTCCCGTTTCTAGTTGTGGTGACTGTCCAGCTGATGGGACAGCAGTATTATGTTAAGGAAAAGGCTTCACCCAAGGTGACCCTGGCCTGGCTATCATTTACACTCAGTCTGTGGTGTAATGTTAATTCAATCCCTTGAGAATCGGTCTAGAAGGCAGTGTGATCCTGAAGTCCTGTGGACAGAGGTGCAGTGTGTCCCCACAAGGGCATTCTTGGCCACTGGGGTAGGCCTGCGCCTTCCTTGGTAGGATGTTTAACGTCCTTGGCTTCCACCACTAAATGCTAAGTAGCTACCATCACCCTCCCGATATACTGATGATCAGAAACTCAGCCGAATTTCCAAATACTCCACAGTGAGAAGCGCTCTCAGGGCCCTTCCCTGATTTGCAAAAAAGGAATTTACTTACCTGCCAAGAGCCTTCCCATCAAGATCTGATGACATTCATTTGGTAAGCTGATAACTACCTCTAAGGCATGGAATGACATGGAGGTTTGTTTGACTCACCTTCGAGTCGGAAGATAGCATTACAGGCTTGTGGGCTGGGAAGAAGAGAGGAGCTCTTTTGCAAATGGAACCGTGGAGATTGGTTTGAGGTCTTTTTATTTTTTATTTTTTTGTCAGTGACACAGAACCTCGGCTGTCTTTCTGGTGTTTCCATTTTCCACGGCGCTACTGGGGTTCCAAAGCTTTAGCCAGAAACTGGAGCTCCAGAGATACGGGATAAATATCATAAAAGTCAGAGGATTAGTGAATGGAGCCACTGTGGCTTGCCAACATAAGCTATGATTTTAGTAATGTGAACTAGCTTAGTAATCAAATCCCCTAACCTTTTCACAGCCTTCACGCCCCAGCTGCAGTAAGTGCAACTGGGCAGGTTTCATTTTAAATAGCACTGACTTTATTTATTGCTGGCACCAGTGCTAAATGAATCCTGCTCTTAATTACCAGTTATCTCTTTTTAACCCAGATTCTTACTATTGATTTGCCCACTTGGGCACTTAATTTATTAGAACGTTTCATTGCTGCTGCCATTGGAAATGCTTACGCCACAGCTGGGAATTCCTCGTTGCCTGTGTTAACTAACGCAGATGGAGACACCATTCAGCATTGTCACCCTGAAAAGCAAATTCAGAATTGCCTGTCCACCTCGGCAAAGGATGGAAGGAGGCAGGAACAGAAAAGACACTTTCTGGATTCAGGCATATGCGCAGTTGGCATTATGAGGTTACTCAGTGGCTGGATAGCAGCCCTCTGAGTGTTCTAACCGAAAAAGGAAAAGCAACCCTGGGAACAGTGAGAATATCCCTTCTTCACCCTTCCCCCTGTACTGTAGGTTCTTGAACTTCACTGGGGGCATGAGAAGGCGCAGGCCACTGTCCCCGTTATATACACTGAGAGACTGAGAGTCCGTTGAAGCGTGTCTACAGCACAGCCTTTACACACACGGGTGATGGAGGCCGTGTGCCAGCAGTCTAACTGGAATTAAATCTGACCACGTTTTTAAAAATTAATAATAATGGATGGTTTTGGCTTCGCCAACAGCAGTGCATGCTGGGAGTCCCTAGGGACCTCGGCCTTCGCACCCCTCTTATTAAGGGAACAGCTGGAAGCATGCGTGTTGGTGTATTGATGCCTCTCACAGGACAGGGCATCAAGCTGCTTCACAACAGCGCACTGTATGCCTTAAATTACAGCTACCCACGTTTGCACTAACAAAACCGGCTATAGCCTAGGTGTGATTGCTGAGAATAAAAGAAAAAAAGCATACAGGATTTTTTAACCAATTTGTATGCCTGTATTTTATGTATTTTTTTAAATCAGAAAATACCTTTTATTCTCTCTCTCTCTCTCTCTCTCTCTCTCTCTCTCTCTCTCTCTCTAATATACACACACACACAACACACACACCCTTCCCAAAGGAAATGGAGGAATAGCCAAGTGCATTTTATCATCTGCATGATTGGTTTCTGTTCCTACCATCAAAGATCTCATTAGTAACCCAACCTTACCATTACTTCAGGATTATCCGTCAGTGCTCTCAGGCCTTAGCTGCCTTGTCACGTGTCCATCAGCTACAGAGATGCCTACCTCCTTGAGTTGTCCGAGGGACAGTGGCTTCGGCGGTTCTTCCCACACATCCCTTACAGGTGGACTTCTGGCGGCTGCAGCCATTATTTTGATTATTGCTGGTACGATAAAATATGAGTCCCTGCCCCGGGGCCTGCCCGTGCTCTGAAGTCTGGTTTCCATGCAGAGCCGCTTTAGCCGCCCTGCAAAGCTGAGCTGTTGTAATGTTCTTGCTCCCTTCCCTTCCCTCCCCCAGGATCGGGTATTTCCATTCATCTTGGTTTCTCTTTCTTTTCTGCGTCACCTGTCTGTGGCCTGCAGAGCCAGTCGCCCGAGACGGCCGACTTCACTCATGGCTGGCCTTTCCTGTTAAAGTACCCAGAACCCCCACTTCCTAATAGCTCCCCTAGGCTTTCTGTAAACCTGGCTACTTGGGATTTCAAGGGTCCCGGCAGCTGTGGCATCGCCTGTCCCAGTACATCTTGTGAAGTTCGTTTAAGTCTTCTGTCCAGGTAACCACCTCCAGCTGATAGCCCGATGGTCCGCTTCTTGGCCTCTCTAAATGCTAAATCCGGGCATAATTCTGTGTGCCGCAGTATGCTACGCTGGGAATACTACATCTCAGCCTTTTGAAAGATGCATTCGCTCCAGGGTCAGCATCCGCCACAGAGTGCTCCGATGATTTATGTCTTCAATTAAAACATTCTCTCGCTTTCAGAAAACGAGGCCACGTGTACTGTTTGTGCTCTTTTATATTCTTGCCATTTCCAAAACCCTCTGACTTTGTTATAATTCGGTGCCCCTGGCTTTCTCCGTTGGTTCGGGAAATTGATGAAGCAGTAAACCTTCTGATAATTTGACAGCAGTGCAGCCTGCCTTCACTTTGATGAGATGGAGCTAGTGTGTCAGATGTCTCAGTGGTTTGCTTTTTACCTTGGGTTGACGGTGTTATTGTTGTGGTTGACTGGGCATCATTCTGAGTTTTATTGTTTTCTAATCTCTCAAGTGTAAGAGCCGTGGATTTTCTAAGCCTCATCGCATTCTAATTGGCTTCTATGTAAGTGAGGGGCAACTCCCAGCTCTGGCAAGTCAGTTGGGGGAGCTGGGATTCTGATACTGTTCTCAGCTAAAGAAACATACACAAGGAATGTTGCAAGATTGGATGTCTATTTTTTTGCAAACCATAAACCATGACCCAAGATGTCAGAGTATATATTTCTCATCCATTGATCCCCACACACACACTACTGGCCTCACATCCTTTAAGGAAAAGAATCTTATCAAGTTTTATGAATGAGAACCTCACCATCAGAACTCAGTCAGGAGTTTCATGCAGGTTGCCTGCTACCACACATATGATGACGCATTTCATCTCTAGAATAGCACATGGGCTATCTGGTTAGACAAATTCAGAAAGATTTGGGGACACCCAAGTACTAAGGAATGCTATTCTTAAAGACTCAGTGTTTAGAGACCCTGAACACTCACCCTGTCTCCATCTCTGGGGAATAGCCATGGATCCTCCATCCTGGTTGGATTTCCTCCTGTATCTTTGCTAAGTCTTGGGGAAACAGTTAATCTCTCTTTGAAGTGTTTGTTCTTCTTTCCTGAGACATGGGTAGCCAAGTTTCCTCTACCAAGCAGAAAGCTGGGATGCCTCCCAGGTGCCTGGAAACACGGAGGAAGGGAAGGTGCCAGTGAGGGTGCGCAGGGAGTCCCTCTTAACAGCTGCCGTGTACATTTTTCCTGCAGGAAGATCCACGCCTGAAATTTCCAGTACACATGCGCTCAAAAGCATCTTTAAACCCCAATGACCTGGGCCCTCTTCCTGTGAGTATGCTTCAGAGACATGCAGTGATCTGGAAATGTCTGCTTACCTTCTCAGCATTCCTGGAGAGGTTGTATGTCTCCTCCAGGCTCTCTGGGTCTATTGGTCGGTATTCCTTAGAAGAGCTGATGTTAGGACAGTCCGAAAGGCACATTATAGTGTATGCAATACCAGTACTTGTAAAAGAAGGCTTTTCATTACTAGCCCTTGGTAGAAGTTCGCTTTTGATCTAAGACATGTACAAGAGGTGCACACTGCAGGTGCCACTTTTAGCAGCATGCATTTATTTTGTAACTTAGCAACCACCAGCTACAGCCATACTGCTAAGTCATAGGAACAAACCCGTGAATATACTGTGGAAGGAAACGGCACCAATAACCACAGGAAGTTAGTCTCCAAGTCCTTTAACCTATAGATTTTTTTTAAAGTGTTTTTCCCTTTGTTGTGGATTCTTTATAAACCTCCGGGGCAGGGGGGGGTGATTTTTGTTTTGTTTCGCAATTTTGTTCTCTTTGGGAGTATGACATAATTTGGTCTGTACTGAGTTTGGGATGAAACTTTTACTGTCTGCCTTTTTCTACAGCACACTCTCCATAAAAAGTGCTGAAGGTGCAGAGATTTGGTTTGGTTTGGATTTGATTTGGGGTTCTAGTTATTTTATTTATTTATTATTTTCTTAGACAGGCCAGGCCAGCCTGAAGTCAAAATCCCTCCGCTGTCACTTCCCACATGCTAGGGTAGCTACGCAGACCACTACGCCCAGCCTCTAGCACTGTTTATAAATGGAAATGGTTGTTCTCTTCCAAGGAAAAGAGCCTTGTTGTATGATAGACTATAGCAACCGTTGGGACACAGAGTTACGGGCTAGTCTTCATCTGTAAGATTCGCAGTTAACCCTCGCCATCCAGATATCATTGGTTCCTTTCTTCTGAGGGAAGCAATCGAAAGGGAAGCATTTAAAGTATAAGAAAATCTCTTGGGCTGGGGGGATGGCTCAGTGTATAAGTGTGCTTTCTGCACAAGCATAAAGACCCACGTTTGAATTCCTGGAACCCACGTGCAAAGCTAGACTTGGCCACGTGCACACCTGTAGCCCCTGGTGCTGGAGGTGGGAGACAGACTAAAGAGTCACTGGCGCTTACTGGCTGCTAGGCTAGCTCCAGGTTCAGTAAAAGATCTTCTCAAAACAGGACACCAGTGCCCTCCTCAGACTTCTGCATACATGGGCACACACACACACACACACACACACACACACACACACACACAAACCCCCGCCCCAAAAAAAGAAAGTCTATTGTTTGACTCTTTTCTATTTCTGAGTCAGTAAGGCACACTGACCTTGTTTTAAAAAGTACCCAGATGTTAGGGCTGTGACTCAGCAGGTAAAGCACCTGCTATGGCAGTGTGGGGACCGGAGGTGAAGAGCCTTAGAGCCCACAGCAAAGCCCACAGGTGATCCAGATGGGTGAGGAGGCAGAGACTCAATGCCCAGAACAGGCTGGCTAGCAGACCAGTCAGAAAGGAAAGCTCCAGGCTCTCTGAGACTACCTTCCTTGTTAGGATAGAGAGCCGTCAAGGAAGGCAGCAGACATCAACATCAGACCCCACACTCATTCCCACACTTAGGCATACGCACACCTATATACCTATACACACACCCAGATGTGTACTCACAGGCAGGGAGGAAAGGCTGGTTGGTTGTCCAGAGCTTTCAGTTCTTCTGTTTAAATAGTGAGAGTCCTCAGCACTGGGTTACTCGGCCACTTAATAAAGAATAAAGCCACTGTGTGCTGCATGTGTAAACGAGCCCTCCTTCCCCTTCCCTGAAAGTACACAGTAGGTGTTTTAACTAAATGAACTCTCCATACTGAACTCTTTAAAAATATATCTTAGATTTATTTTTTATGTGTCTTATTGTTTTGCCTGGATGTGTATATTTATACTATGTGTATGCCGGGTGCCTACAAAAGTCAGAGGAAGGCATCAGAGCCGTTGGAGCTGGAATCGTGGATGGTTTTGAGGCACTGTGTGGGTGCTGGGAGACAAACCCAGGTCCTTGGCAAGAGCATCAAGTGCTTTTAATGTCTGAGCCATCTCTCCAGCCCCCTTTTCTGAATTCTTGAACAGGTAACCATAGAACACCATTTCTGGTCCTTCATACAGGGATAGCTTGAGCTGACGTGACTTGTTAGCTGTGCCCCCGAGTTAGCATTGTTTGACATAGTCTCCATATAAAAGTGTCCTTAGCAGGGAAGAGGAAAGAAGAGTCCTGGAGAATTTAGTGTCGCCTTGGGTTTAGGAACCACTAACTGATATCTCTCCTCTCTCCCTCGTTTTCCTGGATGCTAGCCCGGTTGGGAAGAAAGGATCCACTTGGACGGCCGGACGTTTTACATTGACCATAGTAAGTAGAGCCTGCTGTGCTCACGGATGTGACAGGGCACCGGAAGGGGAGGGTAACACACCGTGACAGTGAAGCTTTGTCATTTTACTCCCTGTCCAGGTAGCCAGGTGTTGTGTGGCGAGAATGAGCCCAGAGAGTCAGTGCCCTCATACGGTACTGTGCCTTCGCTCCAAGTCTGCCTCAGAGTAGTCCCTTGAGCTTTCGCCCAACCTGACCTTGTGACCTATTAACGTTTTTTTTTTTAATTAAAAATTTTTCATTGACAGTCCTTTGATTTTTTTTGCGCTTTTAATAAGTACACTCTGGACATAGAAAATAAGATTAGAAGTGATGACTTAGCTTGAAACAAATCCACGTGAGCGGTGTTTTGGGCTGCGTATGCTTTCGGAAGCCCGCCTTGGCGGAGTTCCCGTTCTGACCTTATTTTCTATCGTAGCATGTGTCCTTGCACCCGGCACACTAATGATACGTGTAGTGTATTTGCTGAGGACGTTTGCTTTAGCACCTGTGGATACACGTGTGCTTTCTCATCTCATCTAAAAGTTAAACTAATCAATGTTTGCTTTTAGCCAGAGAGTTGGTTTTGGAGGGTTGCAGGGAGGGCGGGGTTTTTTCTTGAGACAGTTTGTTCTTCATGGAATTATATTTGTATATCCCTAAAACTTTGGGAGGGAGGGAGGAAGGAGAGAGAAAAAAGTGTAAAATAAGGCTTCAAACAAAGTTCAAATCCGAGTGCAGTCAGTAGTATTTAGTTCTGTGTTTTCATTTAGTCTGCAAGCAGGAAGCGAGCACAGGTCTCAGGTTTTGATAACTGAACAGAGTATACTGATGAGCTTTTTGATGAGAAGTCTCACCCCAGGCAGTGCTCATGTACAGGCTGGTGGCCATCTCAGCGGGGGGGGGGGGGGGGGGGGGGGGGGGGGGGGGGGGGTAACTCCTCTGAGTGTCACAAGGGGACCTAGTATACTCCAAGAACTTGCCTTCAGACATGAGGTTTAGTGGGTTTTGAAGTCAATGAGAAGGCCCAGCCAAAACCCAGAATATTTAGGGGGTTGGGCCACCCTTGAACTTAAGTCAGATTATTTCGAGCTATATAAACTTTGTTTTTTGTCTTTGTTCAGAAAAACAAATACCGAGTTATGTACTTTCCAGCACCGTACTGCGAGCCTATCGTTGTCAACACAAACACTCTCAATGTATGGGCATGCGTTACCTTCCCCCGGAATACTGTTTATTCTGAATTCTGAGAATTTTCTAACTGGGGCTAGGTGACACTCTTAGTGCCACTAAAAGCAGTTCTCCAGAATTTGCCAAGCCTTGCCCTGTGCAACCATAAAGGGATGCGTGGCAGTGACACCATTCTTCTGCCCTTCCCTCAAAATCTAACCTGTCAAGTAGAAAATCCCTGCCATTTTCAAAGGCTTATTCAGGTCAGTGGGTACTCCCCAAAACAGCTTCAATCACCTGATGGATACGATTTAGGAATTTCTTAGCTTCAGAGTGAAGTCCCTCTTCCCAAACAGGTAGCTAGCAAAACCCACCATTCCCCTGCGCCCTCACCCTGCCCACAGGTCAGGAATGAGGATTCACAGGTATTTCCTACACTAAAAGTGCTTGTTCACCCAAGAGGCAGACTTTCAGCCCTGGATGCTCATGTTTGAACAGTTTGGTTCACTTGGTGGATATTTATTGATGAGGATTTATTTATTGATATTTATTTATTGATTGATGAACTCCTTCTGGGTAAAGTGCTAGAAACATATCTGGAATGAAATCTCTGGCACACGTGGGGAAAATATTTTTCTTACAAACCAGATGTGCCCAGAAGCTGAGTCATTGGCGGTTGTCTCTCAAATACAAAAGTTAAAAGAGAAATTCCATTAATTTTTGTGTTACCAAACCTATGGGCAGCAGCTGCAGTGGCTGTGTTTCTCATCCTTTGCCTCCTTCTTGTCATTTGATTTGAATTTCATATCTCAAAGGTAAAAGGCGTGTTTCGATTCAGAAGTTCTTCTTTAAGACACCGGCTAACTGTCCACCCCTCATTCACCGACTGACAATACTTGACTGCAAATCCACTCGGTAGCTCAGGAAAATGTGTGTGGTTCTAAGTGCTCCGACTATTTGTGAGCGACTTTATTTTCACCATTAGCATCATTAAGTCATCACAAAGATAATGGTGGATTTTGCTAGACAACTATTTGAAAATAGGGACTTCATTCTGAAGGTAAATAAACTCCTAAATCTTATCCAACAGCCAATTAAAGCTGTTTTAGAGGTACCCACTGGAGCTCCCATTAAATGTTGAGGCATGCTCAGCAGTGGAGAGGAATTGTGGCATTGGACACCTATAACCCCTGTCCTCAAGGGCCCATGTCCAGTAGAAAGTGCCAGAAGCTGTCTTACATATTATGTTGGAAAGTGAGCCTGTACTCTGGGTGTTCAGCCTGATGGTGGCTGAAGATGGCTTTCTGAGTTGTGTTCTCTTTCAGGCAGATTTTGAGCAGGAATCACCCTAAAGAGCTCAGTGGAAATCAATTTCCAGATATGGCCAGCAGCTCCCACACTGGGAATGGGGACTGCCCCGTGGGCTCTGTCTCTGAAAACTCTAAAGCTTTAGCCATGATTTGTTTGGGTGTGAATAGACATTTGCAAGTGCATGACTGGTCATACTCTACCATCCCCAAGGGCGACGGTTCTCACCTATCAGATATTTGCATTACAATTCATAACGGTAGCAGAATTTACAGTTCTGAAGTAGCAACGAAAATAATTTTATGGTTAGGAAGATCACCACAACATGAGGAACTCTATTCAAGGGTTGCAAGCATCAGGAAGGTTGAGAGCCACTGCCCAAGGGAATGCAGTCCTGTTCTGCCTGGTCAGCATGTAAAGAGGCTGGCGTTTGTGCTGCAAACAAGAAGAGCTTCAAAGGGCATTCCCGGAGTCCAGCGACAGTGGTCAGAGATATTCCTGAGAATAAACTTGGAGCAGACCTGTGGAGGAAGTCTTGAATAGAGGCTAGTTAGGCCATGGCACTGGAAGTCTAGAGCGTAGACTAGTCCAGGAAACAGATGCCAGAAGAGACGTGATGGCAGTTGATGGTCACCAAGGACAGGCAAGGACATGGGCGGGTCAGTGGATTACGACCCTGCTTGTGTCACTGAGACAGAGACCTGGCACAGATAGTTTAAAAGTGGAAGAATTTCATTGGGCTCACGGTTTCAGAGGTCTAGCTGGTCCTTTGTTCCATTAGTTCTAAACCATCATGTCAGTAGAAAAATATGGCAGAGGCTATTCTTCATGGCAGACAGGAGGAGAGTGACAGAATGTGTAGGCTGATGGACCTTCTCAGTTCCCTTTTAATCCATCCTAGCACCCAGCTTGCAGGAATAGAGCTGCCCACATTCAGGCAGCTCTTTCCACAACCCCCTAGGTTAATCCTCTCTGGAAAAGCCCTGACAGACACACCCAGTGGTTGACTTCACTGATCTCAATTCAGGCAAATCAACCATCCGTGTTAATCCTCAGGCTGCTGACTGGAGTGTCCGGTTACATGGGGCACTCCTTGGCATGGGTGACCACCTGCTCAGGAACCTAAGGGGACCCCCGTGCAGGTGTCAGGGCTGGAGTCTGGCATTCAGTCTGGTCATAAGATTTGGAACTCCTCGTGTGTTGGGAGTGGTTGGTTTGATCTCCTGTTTTGGTGACAAACATCCAGCCACCACAGACACGACCCAAGCTGTTATCTATACAAAGACACGGTTCTATCCAGCTGCATCCAGCTGTAACCCACTGTATTCTGTGACCTATATTTGATTGGGTTTGATTTTCTGTCATCTCAGTAGCAGCTTTTACTTTCCACGCTCTGCTCGTTTTAGAAATTAGACAGCCTAAAATACCACCTGAGTCCGTCAGTGTTCCCTGAAGCAATTGAGCTTTTCACTCATCTACTTTTTCTACCCAACCAAAAGACATAAATAAGCATAAATAAGCATTGTAAAGGTGTAGCTCAGGGTTTTGATGTTTATTTTGTGCTTTCATGAAGTTAATAATGTCAGGGTTTAAACATTTAGCTGAGATGCTTGTTAAAGTTGTGTCCGCGAGTTACCATCAGCTCACCGGCAGGCCAAGAGTGAACAGGGTGGGTTTTCAGGGAGAAATAATCCCCCCCTTTCTTTCTTTTCACCTTAGAGGTACTGAACCCCAACCTGCCCTCTCCATGCCATCTGAATCCCCCAGCCCTCCACGTGGTGCCATGTATACGCAGGCCTCTCTGACGCCTTTTAATCATGCACAGGCGAAAGCACTCCCAACCCAGGCCGTGGCTCTACACCACCACCTGGGCCACCGAGTGATAGGGCAGCTGCTGAGAAGCGGTGTTGTTCACACCACTCTCTGCTGAGCAAGGTTGCAAGGAAACCCTTTCGAAATCTGGAATCCTGTCAGCTGTGTCTGATTCTTTTCCTTTTTTCTTTGTGACCGCCTCTGCTGCTTCGATTGTACGGGCCTGTAAGAGGTGCATGGAGTGGATTATTCATTTGTTCAATATAGAATCCTTACTTGAAAGCCGTTTTGCAACATCATAAGCAGATTTAAGAAGTATTTGAAATGAGAACAAAAAAAAATACATGTGTATGCGTGTTAACTTCCTAGGGAACTAAAACTTCTTAGGCCTTTTGGAAATCAAGATCAAGTTATAAATCCTTGCGAGTAAAGGGGTTTGTAATTGCAGATTTACCAGACTGCCCGCTAGAAACTGCAAAGAAGTGGTCTTAATTTTGTTGCGCATTTTTAATTTCTTTTAACTAATCATGTATATGTTTGCCATGGACAGCAGAGTTACCTTCTAACTCCCAATACTAAATGCTCCCAGGGGTCAAGCAAAAGGGGCTGGATGGACTTTGCAGAAGGAAATCCTTTCATAAACATCCTGTCTACAAAATGAATTGGAACTAATGCACTCATGCTTTTAATGTTTTCAGACAGCAAAATCACTCAGTGGGAAGATCCGAGACTACAGAACCCAGCCATCACCGGTCCGGTTAGTATTCTCCTGTTCCTCCCCTTCATAGGAGCTGTGGCTGCTTCTAACACACTCTTCTTGTTTATTCCTTATTACTGTGATGTCTAGGAATGAGTAGCTTAAGATTCAGCCCAGCTCTTCAGTGAGTTGTCCAAATGGGGTACAGCTGCCTGGGCCTTTGCTTCAGACTGGAATTACAAAGGAAGAGAAAATGGTGTTATAATAGCAGATCGAAACGTTTTCTTCCTGGTCCCCTCTGAAAGGATAGTTTAAATGTATAACGGGATTTTTCTCCTTTTTTTTTTTTTTATAACAGTAAAGCAGAGTTTGGTTGAAGATATTTTAATATAAGCTTAAGCATGAGAATTAAGAGAAAGAGAGGCACTCGGAAAAAAGGAGAGAGATACCTTTACCTAAATGTGGATACAGGGTCCTTAAGAGAGGCATTCAGCTGCGCAGTGGTGGGGCTCACCTTTAATCACAGCAGTCAGGAGGCAGAGTTAGGCAGATCTCTGAGTTCAAGGCCAGACTGATCTGCTGGGTGAGTTCTTGAACAGCCAGGGCTACACAGAGAATGCCTGTCGAGAGAGAGAGAGAGAGAGAGAGAGAGAGAGAGAGAGAGAGAGAGAGAGAGAGAGAGAGAGAGAGAGAACAGGTATTCATCTTTATAGGCTGCAAAACCAAGCATTTATAGGATGCTGTCATAGGATGCTGTCATTTGTTTTAGGCCAAGGATAATAAGTGCACGCCAATCAACTGGAGTCTGTTCCTCCTTTAAAAGCCCGTTGAGAAGAGGTAGCAAAGCTGTGGGTCACGCATCTTCCATTCTGCTGACTCCCTGACTTTGTCCTAGTGCTGCTCAGACATGCTGGCTAGAAAATGCCCCTCCAACAGGGGTATGATCCCCTGAGATTTCGCAGCACACTGTATTCATAGGCAGAGGGAAAGTCCTAAATCCTTGCATGCTAGGGACAAACT
Organism: Alexandromys fortis; assembly: GCF_014885135.2. NCBI lineage: Eukaryota > Metazoa > Chordata > Mammalia > Rodentia > Cricetidae > Alexandromys > Alexandromys fortis. Next base: position 2,880,279 of record NW_026067979.1, on the reverse strand, counting down.
CCTCAGCAGGAAGTACATGGAAATAAGTTGGGGCGATAGAGACAGGAAATTAACTGGGACCAACAGGAGATTGCAAATTTGGGTCCTTTTAAAATAATTCAAGAGCACTCCAGCACAAGTTTTGGCCCCCTCAGTGTTTTTTCATTGACAGGGGGAGGTACTCGCGAGGCTCCTCCCCCCTCCCCCTCCCCCAGCCCCGAAACTATTGGCAGTTAATGGTTGCTAGAGGTAGGAGGCAGGACGATTTCTTCAATGGTGTAGCCACAGATAAACTGTTTCCATTCTGGGAAAGTCCCAGTTAAACTCAGTGGGTCACAAACAAGGAAACCCACCAAAGTAGGAAAGAGGCGTGTTAGAAAGACGTGTTTTATCAGGAATGAGCGTGGGTTGAGGAGGGGAGCATGAAAATGACTTACGTTCATTATGCACAATTGTGAAACTGTCGAAGAATTTCAGGACAATTCTAGAGCCAATGGAACCAATGTGCTGAGCAAAGAGTCTTAAGAGCTGGAGGGAAAGCACTTAATTTTATGGCATCTATGTGATCTGTTTGAAATTATTCTTAAATCGCATGCTCATTTCATTTGGAAGCTTAAGTCTGACCATACCTCAGCAGTTTTCTATGGAAAGCCCTGTTAGAAGAAAGCTCATAACCTTTCCTCCACCGAGCTTTGGGAACACTCCCTCACTACGAATGGCTTCTTTGTGACAAAGTTGTAGCCACAGTCGGCCTTTCAGTGTATGTCCCCAAGGTTGTTGAAAACAAGAGGAACTACAGACATTACTTTCTCTAGAGACAGACTTGCCAAGCTCGGCTCTTTGCAAAGATTTCCACCGTTTGTCCGTTACCCACCTCTGCTCAAATAGTACTTACTGGTTATTGAAAGTTATTTAGCCAGATGTGGTGGCACACATCTGTAATTCTACTCTTGGGAGGCTAAGAATCAAGAGTTCAAGGCCAGGCTGAGCCATTTAGCAATATTCTTTCTGTCTTTTAAAAAGGAAGAAGATTACTTGACATCCTAAGCTCGAGCAAATCAGTCCCAAGAAATCTCTTTTAACAGGAGCCTTGTTTATTCCCCTTATTAGAAACAGTGCTTCTTTCTGTAGGAATATGGGTAATTACAATTTAGGAAAGACATTTGGCTGTCGTAACACTCATTTCTAAATAGTTGGGAATTTCCATATAATTTTTCTTCTTCACTTATAGATTAAATAGGAATCTTCCTTTTATCTATGAACATATAAGAAAGGTCTCTTACTTTATTACATGGTAACTAGAGAACATTGCCTGAAATGTTCATGGACAGAAAATTGAGTGTGGATTTTTGATTTGGGTTTTGGTTTCCTGAGCTAGGGTTTCCTTATGTGGCCTTGACTGACCTAGAACTCACATGGACCACTGTGCCTAGAAGCTATAGAATTTTTATGATACTTCTGACTTCCTTGAAGGCATGGTCATTATTATAAAATGATCTGTTTGTGTTTTTAAAAATATATTTATTGTCTTGGGTTTGGTAGTACATACCTCTAATCCTAACACTTGGGAGGTAGAGGCAGGTGAATTTCTGTGAGTTCAAGACAGACCTGGTCTACATATTGAGTTCCACGCCCATCAGAGCTATCTGGTAAGCCCCTGTTTGTAAAAAAGAAAAAGAAATTTGTGGGGGGGGGGGGGGGGGAAAAGCCTTTATATGTCAGTCAGGAAAAACCTGAGTGTTAAGTGATCACACATGCTTGCAGTGTGGTTTTCCTGGCAGTAGAATCCTATCATGATAGCATCAAAATCTATATATCAGTTTTGTCTGAAATTCATCTAAATTATATTTGCGTTCTCTCTTCGTTAATATGTGCCTGGTGTTTTGTCCCTTAATTTGCAGGGCTTTTTCTTCTTTTCTTACCTTCTATACAAGTGTTCTAACTTCCCCTTTTTGTTTTGATAATATACTTTTTTTGTGTGTTCTCGTTAAGGTAGTGTGTATTAGTGTTCCGTGTATGTGTACATTTGTGTGTATGCACCACGTGTGTGAGATCAGAGGTCAGCATCCAGTGTCGTTCTCTGTCACTCTCCAACTTAGTCTTTGAAGCAGGGTCTCAAGCTAAGCACAGAGCTCACTGACTTGGCAATACCAGGTAGCCAGTGAGCTTCAGGGGTCCCTCCTGTCCTGCTCCCCAGCCCGCTCCCCAGCGCTGGAATTCTAGGCACACACCACCACCCGGCCTTGGTCTCGGATCTGCAGTCGGGTCCTCAGACTTGCAGAGCAAGCTTTACTGAAAAACTATCTTCCTACCCCCACTTAAAAGCTTTAAATAACCTTTGACATAAAAATAGAATTAATCATTCTCTTCCCTCCTGACTTTTTCTGGGTAGAATTTTAAACCCACCTTGTCTTTATAGTGCCTAAATACTTTAAATTCCCCACCCCACCCCCCTGCCATAGTCAGTCATTACATAATTTTACCTTTAGGGAAATAACCTTTCTCCCCATCTTGGTTTTGCACGCACCCCCACCCCAGATTTTCTTCCGATACAGTACCTCATGGTTTACTGGCTTAGCAAACCCAGAGCTGCTGCCCTGCCCACAGTACAGAGGCACTGAAAGTGGGAACATCCCTAGTCCGGTTGGCCCTTTCCCTCAAATGCTCAGTTCTGGGGTTTTTTTTCTTCTGTTTTGTTTTTGTTTTATATTCTCCCATATCCTCTGACCTTCAAACTGGTGATAAAAAATTGTTGCCAATCTGATTGCCATGTCTTTGAAGGCAAATATTTTTTTCCTGTAGTGATTTTTTTTTAATTTGCTCATTATCTTTGATGTTCTGCAAGCTCACAGTCGCATGCCAATTTGTGGATTCCCCTTTGTGGGTCTTACCTGTGATTCGGAATCACCCGTGGGTGGGGGTGGGGGTGGCTATACCCGTCCTCTGGTCTGGCAAACCCTCAGCCATTCTTGATTCACACACTGCTTTCCCCGTCCTTCCCCATCCTCACTCCAGCCAAGCGTCTGCATTGCCTTCCGTCTTTGTTCTTGTCCCTTCGGAGTCAGTCTCCTGCCTCCTTTCCTGGCTGCATTTTGAGTTGTTACTTTATTCTTCTAGTTAATCCCTTCTTAAGGTTTTTTACAATTTTTTTTAATGTGTTCATTGGGCCTATTAAGTGAGCGTGTTCAATTGTTCAAAGTTCTTTGGGGTCTCATAAGTTTTCTTTTTCTTTTTATTTCTGTATTTCCTTTTAAATTATCCTTTCATATCTTATCATAACGATACTGCAGAACATCCTCTCTCTGATATTCTCTTCTCTCTGGTCCTAGGAGCATTCAGTCTCCTACTTGTTATGTCTAGATGTTCAAAACACTCGTGTATTGTCTGGGTGACAGTTGTGCATGCATGTGTGTGTATGTGTGAGTGTGTATGTGTGTGCTCGCGTACACCCACACAGCCACAGGCACTATTTCCCCCCCCCTTGGGAGGCTTTTAAATTCCTGGCCAGCAGTTGCAGTCACTTTCTTGGCCTGGGTTTATGCCACCTGATTAGAGTAACTGTGGCCCTCACACCCACTTGGATACAAGCATGAGGTGTGAATTTATTCTCGTCTGCTTCCTTTAGAATGTCTACATTTACATCCCTAGATAGAGATACAGTTCCTTCTAGGTTCCCTGGGCCTGAGGTTAGCTTCCCCATAGCCTTTTTAGTTCTAAGCCTAGGCTGGTCTCAAATTCATGGTCATTTGCCTCAACCTCTCAGGTGCCACCTAGCTAGGATATTGAAACTTTTGGATAGTTGTATCTGACTGAGACCTCGAGCCCACCCTCACACCCCTCCCAATGGAGTTACCTTCGCTCCATAGAGAAGGCATTCAAGTTTAGAGGAATTCTTGCCCAAGTGTCCTAGTTTCATTTCTGCTACTGTGATAAATAGCTTGACCCAAAGTCACCTAGGGAAGCTTACAATTCAGGTTATAGACTGCAACATGATTAATAAAAACCCGGAGACAGATATTGAGGTTATACCTGAAGGTCAGAAAAGCGAAACAGCCAGCCGCTGGCTCTTACCTCTACCTCAGTCTGAAATGGCGATCCTGCCTCCAGGAATCTCAGAATGAGAGTGTGTGTGAGAGCGGTCTCCTCCCGTCTTATATTCCTCTCTAGTGCTGGAATTAAAAGCATGTACCACTACTGCCCGGTTTCTATGGCAAACTAGTGTGGCTACTGGGATTACAGGTGTGTGTCACCACTGCCTGGTCTGCATGGCTGACCAGTGGGGCCGTTTTACTCTCTGATCTTCAGGCAAGCTTTATTTATTAAAATACAAATGAGGTATCACTACAACAGTCTACCAAGTGAGAACTTGAAGGCAGGCCCGCTTGCTGTTCCATACAGCATTGCTTCCAGCCACGAGAGATGCTGCATGCTGACTCACAGAGGCTCATCCTTAGCTAGCTTCCCAACACAACCCAGAATCATCTTCCCTGGGAATGGTGTTACCTACAGTGGGCTAGGCCCTCTTCTAAAAACTGACAATCAAGACGATCCCTAGGCAAACACAACCCAGATCTGATTTAGGCAATTGCTCAAGTCAGAGCCAGCCAGGACACCAAGTAAAAGACAGACCTTGTACGTCTTCAGTCTGAATCCTTTCTGAAATGCCATTGACTCAGAATTCCCACTCCTTGACACCTGCTGCCCTTTCTGCCTCCGACGTTTCTCTCTACAAGTTATTATGTTGGTTTTGTAGTGCTGGGGGTGAAGCCTAGAGCCTTGCACTTCCTAAGCGCTCTCGTTGCCGCTGAATTGGGGCCCCCATCGCTTGGTGTTTTGAGACAGCATCTTAATGTATAGTCCAGAATGGTCTTGAACTCACCATCATCCTGCCACTGTCCCCGAGTAAGGAATTCCTAACATGAGTAGCATGTGTGGCTTCCCACAAAGACTTTTCAAGTATCATTTGGAGTTGTGGGTTAAAGTACCATAGCCTATAACACTTTGGCTCCAGGAAAGACAAATGATACGATGATGAGATGATGAAAGATGCTCATATCTTGGTACCTCTGTGTGTTGCCCTGACTCATAACTCTGGCAGAATTCACGCCAAACACATACTGGTTTGTACACCGCGATCCCGAGATTCCTTGGCTATCAGTCTAGTTGTGCGGTTATCCCTCATCACTTTGAGGACTTTACCCTTTCTCGGTGGAGACATTATTATGCAGGTTTTCTGTAAAAATACAGAAAATGAGTACTTAAGGTTTGCAGTTCATGAAAGTCTGCCAGCATTGGCTCGCTGTACGTACCATTTCAGACATATGTTTACGTTATCTATGCGTTTGAAACTCTCTTGCAGGCTGTTCCTTACTCCAGAGAATTTAAGCAGAAGTATGACTACTTTAGGAAGAAATTAAAGAAACCTGTGAGTAATCAGCCCTTGGATAAGCTCTGTGTCTTACTCTGTTCCCCTCACCAACGTTACCTCATTCAAATAGCCTGTTTGTGATTTGTCTGTGGACACTTCCCTCTCTTCCCTGCCCTTTGGTCCACCAAGAGCTTCAGTATGAATTTGCTTTTTAACAGCGGTCATAAGCGAGATTAACTCAGTATCACCTAGCACATCACCTGAAGGGCAGTTGCTTATGTGAGTCATAAGAAGGCATATGATTCTTTTTTTTAAAAAAAAAAATATCTAATTTTTTAAATATTTATTTACTATGTTTACAATATTCTGTCTGTGTGTATGCCTGCAGCCCAGAAGAGGGCACCAAATCTCATTACAGATGGTTGTGAGCCACCATGTGGTTGCTGGGAATTGAACTCGGGACCTTTGAAGAGCAGGCAATGCTCTTAACCTCTGAGCCATCTCTCCAGCCCCAGGCATGTGATTCTTATGGAATAGAAAATAAGTCAAGACCAGAGAAAAGAAACCTGGGGAAACCACACTGAGGGCATCTCCTTGTAGTCAGAGGTGCAATTTTAACTCTGCAACATGGATGTTTTAACGTGAAGTTGACAACATGTAATAATACTCGGTAGTGATGAGCCCAAGGATATTCACAATTCTCACTAGCAGTGTACAACCATGAGACCCGGAAGGCTTTTCCGTTTTGCAGTCAGCATTGAGTTGGCACTGTGTTTGCTGTTGGCATGTCTTCTCACGGCCACCTTTGTGTCCTCGGTACCCATTTCCTCTCTGGTGTGGGCCTTAGTTGTGCCCTCAGTTTGCTCAGAAACTTTGCGGCTCTGGCAAGGAGAATGTGAGCCCCACCATAACTCCTCCTTTGTCCGAGGCTGCCTCCCCCAGTCTGCTCCCTCCAGCTGATGTCTAGTTCTGAGCTCTCTCCTGTGGTAGAGGGATGCTGGCAGCCTCTGAGAGCAGAGAATCCACCCTCTGTCCCACTGTTGGAGCCTCTTTGCCCTTGAAGCTCACAGTGGGGCATACAGTACTCTTACCTTGTGAGCCATCTGTGTGTCCTCCAGTGACAAGGAGCTCCAGGGCCGTTGCCCATCTAGGGCAAGACTGGCCTGGGTTTCATCCTTCCAGAACGCTGTTGGCATACCTCACTTAAGTACTGGGTATCATTCAGTCAACTTTGGATTTGGAGATGCTTCTCCCAGACTTAGTAGGACGAGGGTCCCACTCCCCTATGACACACAATAAACTTGCAGGCATCATGGCTTGCATTTCCCAGCTGCAGTCCCTACCACAGATAAGGCTAGTTCTAGCTTGCCTGGGGGTTGTTACTTAACGGTTTAATTACCTGGGATTAAGTCTGTCTTTTGATGGAACCAATATCCGGAGATGCCTGTCAGCAAAGTGCCCGTATCCACAAAGAGATAAGGATGGGTTTCAGGGCTCAGCAGATGTTCTCCCAAAGACGTGTTGCTGATTTGGCCTGAGCAGATGTGAATAGATGCTTCTGTGTGTCCCATCTTAACACAGTAAGGTTCCCATCTGTGTGAGGACAAATCCATAAAGGAGAGACTCCCTGCGGGTCCAGTCGGCACTGCGCATTTATCTAAAAGCTGTCATCGTTTCTACCCTTGTGTTATTTTCCATTATGGGAGGGTATGTGTGTGTACACGTGTACGTGTGTGTGTGCGCGCGTGTTCATACCGTATGCTCACTAGCTTCTCTTTTTCATTTAGGCTGATATTCCAAACAGGTTTGAGATGAAGCTCCACAGAAACAACATATTTGAAGAGTCCTATCGGAGGATCATGTCTGTGAAAAGGCCCGATGTCCTAAAGGCTAGACTGTGGATTGAATTCGAATCAGAGAAAGGCCTGGACTATGGGGGCGTAGCCAGGGAATGGTTCTTCTTGCTGTCCAAAGAGATGTTCAACCCCTACTATGGCCTCTTTGAGTACTCTGCCACGTAAGTACATGGACGCCATTGGCCGTGTATTGGCCCTCCCCTGCGGCTGATACAGCTTATTGAACTTAAAGTACAATTAAAAGACGACTCCCCCACGTGAGATTTCAGTCTCTCCCCACCCTAGCACCCCCACAAGTCTAAAAACAGTTCCGAGCCAACGTGGTGAGGCGCTGTACACCATGAACACCTGAAAGGGATTCTTCTCCTGTTTGGCTCGCAGAATTGAAACTGAAAATGTGTTAGGTTGTTACCAAGGGAGCAGGGTGTTTTTTATTTGTAATGCCATTCTAATTTAAGGAAGGATTTATTAGTATCAGGCTTCAGAGAGTCGCATGAACAAGGACTGTTTCTGAAGTCTTACTACTTAAAAGGCAAATATGAGGATTTTGAACACCCATGCCTGGGATATAAAAGATATTACCCTCGTTCCATAACAGAAGAACCAGGCTATGCCTTGCATTAGGGTTTCATCATTGTCTGGCAAGGGAACTGAGGCAGGACTGGGTTGTTTTCTCAGCAAACATTTGGCTCCTGTTTTCTCTGGGATGAGAATGTTCAGGAGCTTGAGGCTGATCCTAAACTCCCAGTGGAATAATTGATCTTGGCAAAGAGATGTCTATTTAGCTTTGTTCCAGTGTAGACTACAACTGATGTGGTTTCTCCTACATCTTCCTCCTCATACCTATATTATAGGGCTTATTGGCAAGGCTATCTCAGGACAACCTTCAGTTGATCTAGCCAGAAATTGCCTTGGTTGGTAGTGGTTGGTAATGAGGCTCATGAGAGAATCCGCTGTAGAAAACGTTAACACCACTGAAGTAGAAAACAAGGTAGGAAAGAAAGAAAGAAAGAAAGAAAGAAAGAAAGAAAGAAAGAAAGAAAGAAAGAAAGAAAACAGGCGCCAAGGTCCTTACCTCTCCCTACATCTCCAAGTAACTCCTAGAAAAATCAGTCTGCACTGCCTTCCTGAAAGCTCCTTGTTCTCATGATTGTGAGTCCAAAGGGGAACATGTGTCCTGGGGTTTGCATTATTAAGACTGCCGTGTTCTTCTCCCAGTGATCCTTAGATCACTTACCCAAGAGTCAGACCTATAGGGAATATCCCCAAATCAAAAAGCCTCTCAGAGGAATTAGCCTTCTTTGATCACAAAAACCACCTACAGAACTTGTGTCCCTGAGGATCTCTGCACATCCTTTTACACTGTGAGCATTCTCATCTTCTCAGGATGTCTGGTTGACCCATTTGAAACTGACGTGTGAGTGAGTGTGTGTGTGTGTGTGTGTTCGTATGTATTATTGCACATGTATGTGTGTGTATATGTGTGTATGACGGCTAAAGGGCAGCCTCAGGTATCCTCACCTTGTTTTTTAAGACAGACTCTAACTGGCCTAGAACTTGCCAATCTGCTAGGCAGCCAGAAAGCCCCCAGGGATCCATCTGTTTCAGCCTCCTAAACCCTAGGATTATAAGCATGAGTCACCACACACAGCTTTTTTAAATGTGTATTCTGGGGATCAAACTGAAGCCTGCATATTTGCAAGGCAACTACTTTATGACTGGGCTGTCGCCCTGGGCCCCTGAAGTTGGCATCTCCATAGATAAAAATTAGGCAACTGTCCACAGTTTCTGCACTTTATTAACCCAGAACTGTCACTACAGAAAGGGATGTATGACTGGTGGGTTGTATCTCCCAGCTCATACCAGTTGCCACCAAGTCCTAAAGGTTTGCAATTGCATTGTAAAATGGAGCGATGGGTGACAAAGGCAAGATCAGCTTCTTGGATTTCTTTTCTTTATTTCTTTTTTTTTCTTTTCTTTAAGTGTGATTGCACTTTTCTCTTTTCCTCCCCAAAGGGACAACTACACACTTCAGATCAATCCCAACTCAGGCCTCTGTAATGAAGATCATTTGTCCTATTTCACGTTCATTGGAAGAGTTGCTGGCTTGGCAGTGTTTCATGGGAAACTCTTAGACGGTGAGTTACTCCAAAGGCTTGTAGTAAGGCCGTGCCGCCTGCGCTTCTGCAATCCCGTGTCTTAGCCTACGTGTAGATGGTCAGTAAGAGCTTCTCTGGCCCTCTGTGATTGAGCCCAGGACCTTGCACATTCCTCAGAGCCCCAGCCTACAGTGTGTGGGCTTTCCAGCTTTCCTCTAACCATGGTCTTTTGGTACAGTTTCATGAACTGAAGACAGGGCTCTATATATACGTACTCTCCGTAAACTGAAGCACAGATCAGTCATCCCATGTGTTTTTCAGGACACCTTTCCTCTAGTGAGAGCTAGATTCAGCGACAGATGGAAAATTTAATTGAAATGTTAAATAGATGATCTAATCCATCAGTAGCCTGCCCTTGCTCCATTTGTCCCCAAATTGGTTTTTAATGATTTCAAAGTGATGTTATCACTCGACTAAGGCCTTAACCCTGGAATGTCCTCTGAAGTAGACGGAGCAAATTAACTGTGTCCTTCTGGAGAGGAAATATACAGGAACTCCAGGGCATGAGAAGTTAGGGCTCAAAGCCCCTCCCACCTGGATATACCAAAGTCTGTTATACAAGTCTCATATGGACTTAGTGGTCTCAAAATAATTACCTTAACGTGAGGGAGCACTACAGAAATCATCAGTGAGCAAAAAGTCATGAGAACTTTGAGACGTGAGGTAGAGTAGTTGAAGACAACATTCCCGTGACGGTAGAGAGGGCCATTTGCAAGGGAATTTGGCCAGATGCCTTTTTGAAGCTTGAGCTACTCCAGTAAATAATTGATGGACCCTCCAAACTTCTCTTTTAATATATTTGTACTACTAATGGCTAGCTAATTGTGACTCTCTGGTATCAGTATTTTATTTTGCAAGGGGGAAGGGACACTGTATGCATAAGGTGCATACAACTGTTTGACTCACTGCTCAAGAGTGTACAGCTGATACTTGTTTGTGTGTATTCACAGTAAGCACTTCTTTCTGGTTCTGTCCATGCGTGTATGTATACAGTAAGCACTTCTTTCTGGTTCTGTCCATGCGTGTATGTATACAGTAAGCACGTCTTTCTGGTTCTGTCCATGCGTGTATGTATACAGTAAGCACGTCTTTCTGGTTCTGTCCATGTGTGTATGTATACAGTAAGCACTTCCTTATGACTCTTCCCGTGTGTGTATGCAGCTTATTTTTTACTCCAGGTCCCTCCTTTGCTTCTGTCAGTCCGTTAACCCTCCCTACCTTCTGAGAACGTCTGCTCATTCATCTTCCACCAAGCAAGAAGACACTGTTAATTAGTGTGGGGGAATAGAGATAACTGTAAAACCCGGTCCTGGCTCCAGTGACCTCACAGTTAAGGGAGAAACAGATGATAAAGAAAGATGAATAGCAGAGGTGGCTTCCCTGCTACAGGTGGACAGGAAGCAGCAGAGAAGCCCTCTGCCTTGTTGCTGAGTGTCCTGGAAGCATTCGAAGCCAGGTTCGTTTCAGAGGAACCTGGGTTGGCCAGCACTCAGCCCTGCAGAAGGGAAAATGCAGAGAGCCAAGGGTGGATGGGGACCTGAGGTGACTAGGCTGGTTCCCACAGAGGGGTCACGCACACGTCAGTAACCCACGGGTCTTCAGTCCCGCAGCACACGAATGCCCATTGACATGGCACACTCAGCCCATCCACCTCTGTGGTCAGCGTCATGCTTTTGCCTCACTAGACATTAAAGTGTGTCTCTGTGGCCCAGGGACTACACTAACCAAAATGAAGCTGCCTATGCCGCAGGGCCTTGCAACCCCATATCTGGAGGCAAAGGTGCAGCCTTCCTGTGGATGGGCTAGGAAGGCATCTACCTGATCGGGGAGTCTTCTCTGTCATGGTTTTCTTGTGGCCTCTGCAGCCCTCATGGGCTGTTGCTCAACCCACACAGGGGCCTCGGTCACCAGCAGTGTCCTGGAGCTGGCACTGACATGCAGGTAGAGCTTGCCTGTGCTTGTTGACTCAATACTGTCCTGGGAGAGGCCGCCTTTCTGGCCCGGCCTGGGACACCGTACTCAATACTACCATAACAGCCCTCTGCTGACACCAACCTTGGTGGCATCACACACCACCTGGAACCCATTCTCGTCTGCTGCTAAACCACCTCCAAGTACAGACACTCCACTCCACTCCTTCCTAGGCTTTCTGTCCCAGTTCATTCCTGTTGCCATGATAACATATCCTTACGAAAATCAACATGGGGGCAGAGAAGTTCATAGTTTATAGATCCAAATTACAGTCAACATTTTGGAGAAGACAAGACGGGAACTTAAACAGCTGGTCACATCACATGCACGGTTAAGAGCAAAGAAAGAATAAGAGCATCTTTCTCTCTTAGTGTGATCAGGACCCCTTCCTAGGGAATGGCACCTCCTGCAATGGGCTAGATCTTCCTACAACATTCAACAGTTGAGACAGTCACTTACAGATGTGCCCACAGGCTAAACTGATCTAAGTAATTCTTCACTGATACCGTCTTCTTGGGTGATTCTGGATTGCCTCAGGTTAACAGTTAAAACGAACCAGTGTCCCCTCTCCACTTGCTCATGGGTTACTCTAAAAGATCCTTGATCATTCAGTCATGACGGCCGTTTATATGGAAAGCAGTTTATTCTTGATTTTTTTTCGCAGCTGCGTAGGCGCATCAAGGGCTGGAAACTTAACCAACCTTTTGCCATATTTCAGGGTTCTTCATTCGACCGTTCTACAAGATGATGTTGGGGAAACAGATAACTCTGAACGACATGGAGTCTGTGGTGAGTAAAGGCAGGACACGGTGTAGCCGTCATAGGCCTTGCTCGCCTTCCGGATGGGCGTTGGGAACCACGTTTACAGTCTGGGTACAGTCACTCTGTGTGAACAACAGGGGGGATTGCTCACCAAAGGTCAGTTGACCTTCCTGATTTCGATAATAAGCCACTTACGTTTGGTTTCCAAAAACTTTGGCCAATAGGTGGGTACAGCAAAGTTTCAGCTGCTTGACCAGCACATTCAAACCAAGGGACAGCTGAAACCTTGGTCTAAATAGCCTTGTTCCCCACCTAAATGTTAGAAGATTCCACCTTCTGTTTCTGCCCTCATGAAAGTGGTGGAGGCAAAGCCAAAACAGTAGTCGTCTAGACGTGGTCATCTTGATACAGAGGACTACAGAATGAGAGACTGGGGCTTGCGTAGTTAAGACGGGCCCTCCAGAGAGTGGTGTCGACATGCAGTGGTGCTGACTGCTTGCCTGGCCTGATCATGCTCGGCGCTTATGCCTTAGCTGGACTGACTATTGACTATGTTACCTGGACTGACCATGCGCAGTGCTGCTTACCTAGACTAACAATGCTCTATGCTTATGCCTTAACTAGATTGACCTTGCTCAGTGTTTATGCCTTACCTGGACTGACCATCCTTGGATATATTTATTTTAAACAAAACATGCCCTTCTTTTCAGAGTACACTTACATGTCTGGCTTTCTCTGTTTACTTATGCTCTGCCATCTGTGTGTGTTTGTGTGTGCGTGCATGTGTGTGTGTGTGTGTGTGTGTTTGCCTGTGTTTACTAGGTGCATTGTTGTCCTCACGGAAGAACTACAGCAATGTTTCTATGTGGTCACTTGAGTTAGAAAACTGCATCCCTCAGCCTTGTGGCACATGGACTGTGTTTTGTGCAGAGCCGAGAATGTGACTGATGCCCGTGGTACCACCTTGTGCTTCTGTTCATCGTCGCAGGAAAAGAGGCGACTGTTGCACTCTAGACCTGTGACATGCACAGACTGGCTGGCACCTGTAGTCTCAGTTCAGTCTCACAGCCCCTTCCAGCTTCTGCTTTAGTCCAATTTACACTTCTGTTGTGCTAGCCTGAGGAGGTTGGGAGCACAGAAGTTGCTCCCGGCCCCTTGGGGAAGGAGGTTGAGACAGAGTATCACTATGTATATGGTCTGGCTTGGTTTAGAAGATACCATCCTCCTGCCTCTACTCCAAGTTCTGGGGTTAGAGGCATGCAATACCATCCTGTCCTACAAACAAAATCCTGCTCTTAACGCCTAAGTCTGTGGTTCCTGTTGGCCATTAGTATTTGGGGTTTGGAGTAAATATTTTATCTTTAATTGTGCATATTGGGGGAGTCGCACATGCAAATGAATGCTGGTGCCCGTAGAGATCAGAGGCATCAGGTTTGCCTTGAGCTGGAGTTACAGGTGGTTGTGAGCTGCCCAGAGGTTACGTGGGAACAAATATCTTCCACAAGAGCAGTACGCACTCTTAACTGCTGAGCCATCTCTACAGCCCCGGCATGACTGTTTTAAATGTGGTGCACGTTATTTTTGGTCTCTTTTGAGCCTGTTAGCTCGTTCTCAGCGAGAGACTCTGGGCATGCGCAGAGGGGACCTGATGGTCTCACAGCTCCTATTTTCTGAAGCACGGCCCTGATTTGTGCTTAAATTAACGATCAGAGAACACCGAGAAAACAGGAAAGCACAGAACATACCCTATGTGGTGTTTAGTTAGAGCACCATCCTGCCTGGTCTCTCTCTGATAGTCTCACTCTTAGAAGACAGGAGAGCACTGTGTGCAATTCTGTGGATTTGATCCAGGTGTGGGATAGCCCCAAATGGGCTGAGTCAGGAAGAGATGTTGAAGACCACTGTGGGGCTACCAAACATGATGGGGGAGGGTGGCCTCTGAATGGTCTCACTACTTACTGCCCGCCCAATCAGGTGGCGTGAGCCATAGAGAACAGGAGGAAGTCACACATACTATCACTGCCCAGAGGTCTCGTGTTTTTTTTTTTTTTTTTTTTTTTTTTGGAAATGGGCAGGTTTTTTTTTTAATTTTATTTATTTATTTATTATATATACAATGTTCTGTCTGTATACCTGCAGGCCAGAAGAGGGCGCCAGACCTCATTACAGATGGTTGTGAGCCACCATGTGGTTGCTGGGAATTGAACTCAGGACCTTTGGAAGAGCAGGCAATGCTCTTAACCACTGAGCCATCTCTCCAGCCCGAGGTCTCGTGTTTTAAATGAGTGGGGAGATGAGGCTGGAGCGATGGCTCAGTGGTTCAGAGTGTGTGCTGCTCTCACGGAGGATGGGTTTCTAGTGTGGCTCACAACTAACTGCCTATAACTCCAGATCCATCCAGAGGCTCTGACTCCCTCTCCTGGCCCCCTCTCCTGGCCCCCTCTCCTGGCCTCCACTTGCACCTGAGCACAGGTGCGTGCACATGCAGACACGAAGTAAATCGTTAAGTAAAGAAATGAGAAGTGGTTTTGGTAGAGCAGGCCCCTTGCCACTGTGGTGAGTAGTGTCACCCTTGGGCACAGATGCATGGAATTATATTAGAATGAGTTTATCAGTAACAGGTCTGTGTTCTGAAAACAAATGCTCACTTTTCCTCTCTGTCATTCCTATAGGACAGCGAGTATTACAACTCCCTGAAATGGATCTTAGAAAATGACCCCACGGAACTTGACCTCATGTTCTGCATAGATGAAGAGAATTTCGGGCAGGTATGTGGGTCCAGCTCCCGTGGCCCTTCCACGTGTTTCTTTTGCTGTGGGCTGTAGCGCAGCATGGCTAGAACGCTAAACAGCCGCACTGACTTCCGCCTTATTATTAGCGGGAACATGTCTGATCCAGAAGAGCCTTCGTCTGCCTTCCACTCCACTTCCTCGGTGCCCAGCTGCCTGTGCGCCTGCGCTGTTTGGGGCTGCCATAGGGTGCAGTGGTGTTTGAAGAGTGGAGGAAATCCAAATAGGAGAGAGGTGGAAGTATGGGGCCATCCAGGACATACATCCACATAATACAGCTGCAGCTTACTGGGGACACTCCTTCAGCTGAGAAATTCAAAGAAATAGCAATGGCAACAACCTTGTGGATCCCACAATATACATCTTTTAGATGTATATTTTTGCCCTTTTTGGTAGTTGCGTGGTCTATTTTGATGATTACTTTATAAACTGACAATCCTGGTGTATATATGACAACCCTGGAATATACATATATACTATACACATCATACACATAACTTCTAAAAGAGAAACTGTTGCCAAAAGGAGAAAACAGACATAGATCCCAGAGCTTTCCTCTGCCCTCCTATCAAAAGCAATATATAAACTCTGCCTGGCTTTTTAAGCGAGTGTATGTCCGTCCTTCCTTCCTTCCTTCCTTCCTTCCTTCCTTCCTTCCTTCCTTCCCTCCTTCCTCCCTACCTACCTACCCACCTACTTGGTTTTTGTTGGTGATGATGTTGTTTGATTAGTTGAGTTTTGTTTTGTTTTTCAAGTCCATGTATTTTGCCTCTTACAAGAAGTTCCATTTTGTGTTCTTTATGCAGCATGATTTCTGGTGACAGGCGGAATGCTGGAGTTCCCCTCTATGGGCTTGATGGTTGATTGGCGTTTGTGAGCTTGATGCATGTTCTCCGGTGTCTGTTTTCTTCTCCTCGAACATGATTAATTTCTTGATAAATGAACACTCTCTGTTGTTGCTAATGTATGAAGAATAATTAAACCCATAAACATCCATGAACTCATTTTCCTTTAATGATAACATCTTGACATGCGTAGAGTCCTGGAACAGTCTAAAAGGCTCACTTGACACCCTCCTATACAGAGAGCCCATCGCTGGGAAATAGTTTTAAACAAACTTTGCCTCTCTTCCTTTTATAGTAAGACGTTACTCAATAATGTGTTAAATAACTTAATGTCTTTGATGGTTGTTTTTTCCTTTGTAATCACAGACCTATCAAGTGGATCTGAAGCCCAATGGGTCAGAAATAATGGTGACGAATGAAAACAAAAGAGAATATATTGAGTACGTATGCACGTATTTATTACATTATCTTTGTGTACGTGTGTGTACGTGTGTGTGTGTGTGTGTATGCATGGGGTGTGAGGTCAGTGTCATATCTGCCTCAATCACTTAAAAAAAAAAAAAAAAACGGGGTCAGTCAGTGAACCTGGAGCTCATTGGTTCAGCTGGGCAGCCTTGCCTCTGCTCCATGGGCATGCTGTCTCCACCTCCCTGCAGAAGGACACACCACTATGCCTGGCTTTGTTTGTTTGTTTTACATGGGTGCTGGGGACCAGAAGTCAGGTCCTAAAGTTTGCACAGGAAGCATTTAAACAGCTGAGCCATCTTCCCAGACCCTGTAACGTTTACTTTTAAGAAATCAAATGATTTATTTGGTTGTTGTCCTTTCCCTGAACTGCTCATGCATACTACAAATAGGAACTTGTTGTTAGTTTTTGTTTTGTTTTTGAGACGGTGTCTCTCTGTTGTGATGTGTGACTATCCTGGAATTTGCTCTGTTGACAAAGCTGGCCTTGAATTCACAGAGATCCACCTGCCTCTGCCTCCTAGTGTTGGGATTAAAGGCAGGCACCACCGTGCCTGGCTTCTCAGTTTAAATAATGGCAATTTCCTTTTTGATTGGCCTGTGAGGCAGTTGAATGCGGGAGAGATGTTTACGTTCTCTTGCCGTTTCATAGAGAGTTGCCGCGGGAAGAGAGGGTGCACATGCACAGTTTAAAAGGTTCATTTGACACCCTCCTATACAGAGAGCCCTCAAGTGCTCCTTGAGGATGGATGGCTCATCGGAAATTCAAATTCGCAGCCATGGGGATATTAGACACTAATGGGGAAGAATTAGGGGTTGAAAAAAAAAATTCTTTCTCCTCACTTGTCCATACTGGAAGTTGAGGGAAATATTGCAAACATGGGTGCATTGTTCTGATAGTTGCTATCTGACAACCCAATCTCAGCCTCATTTTGTGGAACAGATCATTGAGTCCTTCTGGAAGTTTAGCCTCTGGGTAGCACTAGACATCCCTAGCAGACAGGAGGAACTCTCGGTAGAGCGCACTACGTCTTCCTCTTCAGTGTGGCAACATGAGTCACACACAATTCTGGGATCTTTTGCAAGATGAGCTCTAGCCTAGGCTTGGGCCCAAGTGAGGGAAATGCAGGTGTTTGGGTCACAGGTCCTAGTTTCTATATGTTCGTGAGTCTGGCCCACGCTGAGCTCATTTGCTGTCTGAGCTCCCTTCCGACCAGCTGGACGTCCTCCTCTAGCCTCATTTCAAGTAGGCCAGTGGGCTTGGATCCAGAGGACGGACTGGGGTCGTCTTACATTTTAGTGCGATATAAAGAAAACCTGCTGTCTAAACAGGAGGCAAGGGAGAGCCTTGCAGGCTTTACCTGGAAGACATTGATGAAGCCTCTAGCACATGTAGGGAAGTTTTTTTTGTTGGTTTGGTTTGGGTTCCGTCACTTTCAAGTAAAAGTGCGTGGCGCTTAGTAAATAAGCCAAAAGTAAGCTACTGTGGTGTGTGCACTACCATGCACAGTGATTGGTAGGCTTGTTCTACCATGGCCAGCTTCATCAGATGCCCCCCTGGGAGACCCTCTTTGTAAAGGTCTGGCATTAAGTGGTTTTTTTTAAAAAAAAAAAAAAAATTTCTATCCCTGGTTGGCTGAGGCCTAAGGCTGTAGACATAGATCATGTGGACCAGGGTCCGGCAGGGTCTCAGCTACAGAGGATTGAAATCCCCTGCTGCTCACTGGCCCCTGCGGTGCCCTTGACACTGGAAGAATGATGCTGGGCAGTGGGTCGCAGCCTAGCCCTGTGGTACCCACAGCTGAGTGCTGTGTGCACTGCAGGATGCTGCGCTCAGGCTGTTGTCATGGTGCCGCCTGGAAGAGGAGTTCAGAGTCCACATTGCTCACACTGAACACCGTCTCAGGGACAGTTCCAAGTGGCTCACAGATTCAACCATGCACCTCTAAACTTAGTATTAAAAGTATTAGTGTGGGCCATGTAGCACACACCTTTAATCTCAGCACTGGGGAGGTGGACCCTGTCTCAAAAAAAAAATATTTTTAGGTATTATTGTATAATATATGGTATTATAAACGATTCTTAACACATGTTCATACTTAAACATACATGTGAATGGGTAGATATGTCTAATCATATCCCATGACTTTATTAGCAGATGTTTAATGTTCTAATTTATTTTTATGTGTATGAGTGTTTTGAATGTATGTCTGTGTACCATAATGTGTGGGTGGTGTCCTTGGAGAGGAGAGGAGGTTGTCAGATCCCCCTGGGATTAAATTTATAGTTACCCACACGTGAACTGCCATGTGGGTGCTGGAAATCAAACCCAGGTCTCCGGAAGAGCAGCCGGTGCTCTTAAGTGCTGAGCCATCTCTCCAGCCCACCTTTTCGTCCTTCTTTGTCAAGTCACATTTGTGCAGCTCGTGGATCCACAGGGGCTTGATGCAGTCTGGCAGACCAGTTACGCTCTTGACAGCCTCAGAGAGAGCATACATTTCTCACAAATGTTCCGGTGGCTCTTAAAGGAATGCAGGAATTCTCAGCAGATGTTCCAAAGCAAGCGCCACTCCACTTGCCCCTCTCTTCAGGATTCTCTGTTTACTCCGCTCAAGGAGCAGCAGGCCCAAGTATAAAGAAAGCAGTGACTGTAGGGTGGCAGAGGTGTTGGAGGAGGCTGCTTGGCCCGTTAGCTCTAGCTTCTTATTGACTAACTCTTACATCTTAATTTAACCCATCTCCATTCATCTGGGCATCACCATGAGGTCATGGCCTACCAGCAAAGTTTCAGCATGTCTGTCTCCAGCAACAGCTCTGTGGCTCTCCCTGACTCTGCCTCCTTTCAATGCCTATGCTTGGTCTCCTGAAAGAGCCAAAGGTCACACTGGCAGCGTGGCCCAGAAATCGGGCATTTTAAAATGGCTGTGGCTTTGTTTCTTCCTGCTACTGCTGAGTCAGGAAAACCTCTCTTAAAGGAGCTGCGGCATGCCACCTGCAAGCAAAGCCCATTTGGGAAAAAAAAAAAAATGTGGCTAAACTTTGTTTTTTAGTGTCTAGAATTCCTCTGCAAGCCCTCTCAGGTTTTAAGTGGATTTTAGTCAACCACGTTGGTGCCAGTTTGTTGCAGAGAGGGCTAACTAAGTATGTTCCTCTTTTTCTTGCAGCTTAGTCATCCAGTGGAGATTCGTGAACAGGGTCCAGAAGCAAATGAATGCCTTCTTGGAGGTAAACACGGCTACTGGGGTCAGGGTGGGGACAGAGTGCAGAAGGCCAGCACAGGTGACTCACCCTGCTGGCCGTTCCCCAAGGTGGGAATCTTCCATGATGCTCTGCCGAATTTTTTTTTAAAGCGTTCTCTTGCTTTGCCTCTCTCCCTTTTTAATGTTCTGAGTGCATTGTTGCTTGCTTGTTTGAGACAATGTCTCTATGGCACGTGCTGTCCTGGAGCTGATGGCAATCCTGCCTCAACCTCCTCGCTGCTAGGATTATACCGCCTGGCTTCCACCTATACTCCTTTGTTGGTTTGGAATTTATTTATTTGTATGTGTGCACACATGTGAGGATGAGTTGGTTGTCTCTGTCTACCTTGAAGTTCTAGCAGTACTCAGAGGAGCTGCCTGCTGCAGTTCTTCTGAAAATAGTGTCCTCTCCTTCAGGCCTTTCCCAACCCAGGCGTGCTGACTTTCCCTGCAGAGCCCTACCCTTTGTAGGACACTAAACTTACCAGATTCTCTCTGGAGTTTTTACATTGCATCCAAATACCAGCTTAGTCCCTGTGACGGAATGAGGTCACTACCTCTTCCACGAGTAGTCTACTACAGGGTACTTTCCCCAACCCCTTCAGGTGGTGGGGTTTTGTGTTTGTGTTTGTATTTTTGCCATAAAAAGTGGTTCGTGTTAGCAAAAGTGAAATTTCTTTTTAATAATATTAGTTATTTAAAAACAACAAGAAGGGCAAGTAGGATGACTCAGCGAGTAAAGGCGTTTGTTGCCTTGAAATCTGACCACCTGAGTTCAAACCCTCAGTGCACACATGCATGCACACACAATAGATAGATCAATTTTGGGGGGAAAAACCCAAACCCCATGGTGGTCGTTTCTAGGGCCCACTCTCATGGAGCAATCCTCTTAAGCTCAGTGGCCTACATGCCATAAAGACAGTCCTCCCCTGAGCAGGAAGTGCACATGTGCCAGGGCCTGGGGGACGTAAGATACGAGGGTGAATTGGCTATGGCACCATCTGCACTGTATTTAAGGAAAGTCCTGGGAAACAGATTCCCAGCCCTGCCCGGCATTCAGGATCCACGGCGTCCAGAATCTCTTCCTGGGTCACCCCCTAATTAATGACAGCCCAGGACAGAGCCTGGCTTGCTATTCTGTCAGTTCTCAGTGGCAGCTCATGCTGCTTGCTTCTCTCCTCCACCCATGCCTTCGGCTATTTTTAAATGTGTCTCTTACACGTTTATGGTCTGTGCATTTTAGGGCACACTGACTCACAAGTGTGTGTCATAACTTACTTTTGCAATCTACCTGCCTCCAGTATCGCTAGTATCACAAGGTTTCAAAAAGTGTGCAAGCACGGGAGTCCTCTATAGACTGTGTGCATTTCAGGCTCCTGTACATGACGTGCTTTTATTGGGATTGTGGTCACCGGACAGTATCACTGCTGCGTGAGCCAGCAGTAAGAAGTGACCCTTCTCTGGCTGACCACAAGCTTATTCCACCAATGAAAATGTCCTTTTTCAGAGGGGAAAAAAAAAAAACTGCTTACGATGTTTTTATCTTTTCCTTTCAGGGATTTACAGAACTTCTTCCAATTGATTTGATTAAAATCTTTGATGAAAATGAGCTGGAGGTTTGTGTTATCAATATGATATTTTATATAAAGTAGATGATTTTAAGTATCTCCTTATTTCACAAATGATGCTTTTGTATTCTCTGACACACGGCATATTGAATGCTCTGTTAGGAGGTCAGTCTTCTAATCGGGGAAGGCTAGCAATCGTAGCAGCCAAATAGATTGGTTGCCCATGACGGGGCAGTTACGGGCATTTCTAGCGGCTCTGGATACACAGCCCCGTGCAAAGAAGAGTGTGATCTCACTGGCGGAGCTGGCTCCCTGCAGCCCTCTAGGACAGTGATCTACTTGCATAACCAGGCCCACCCAGTGCCCTTTGTTGCCTTCCAGTCTTCACCGTGGTCACCCTAGAGCTGTACACCTTCTCCGCAGTCTGTCAAGGAGCCGTGACCTTGTACTTGAAGTGGCTTGTGTTGGGCCATGGGGAGGCCACCAGGTAGTGGCAGGAAGTGTCTGATTGTCCATCAGCTTCTCAGCTTTGGTGTAGATGAGGGAGAGAGCAACTTGAAAACTGAATTCACATCTCAGCTTGGGTTGTGTCGAGGCCCAGAAGGACAGAGGCTGCATCTGTCCACCGCGGTTCTCTCCAAGCCCATGTCCAGCAAAGCATGTCTCAGAGAATTTAAAGCAGAAGTCTTGAGATGAGTGTCATAGAAATTCTGTATTCAAGGCACTACAGGTCTGTAGAGGCTGTGAGACGTGAACAGCATCCAAGATGACTCAGCCAGGCTGGTCCCAAGGAGGCCTAGGAATCAGTTTTCAGGCTTTAGAAATGATTTTTCTTCCTGTTGTATTTTAGTTCTTCCTTGGGAATATCATATTCGTTGGAAACTCCTATTGTAAGAACAGACTGTAGACTAAGCATTGGCAGGGGACCAGTTCCTGCCTGGGTGCCCCCAGGATGCTGGAAGGATGAGGTCATTTGTTGTCACCTGAACTGACCCATCCTGGGGGAGATGAGTTCTTGCTGTCATGGGGACCAATTCAGATATCTGTACAAGTAGCAGCCAGACCCTGTACATCTGCTAATGCAGTACAGGAACTCTACAGCACTGTGCCTAAAGCATGCAGGCTGGAAAAATGACCCGTGTGTTCCAGTATAAAATGTCATGACCTTGCATGCAAGATGCAAGTCTTTTTATTTCTTTCTCTCTCTCTCTCTCTCTCTCTCTCTCTCTCTCTCTCTCTCTCTCTCTCTCTCTCTCTCTCTCTGCTCTCTTTCTCTCTTGAACTGCTGGCTTACCTGCTTGTCTGGTGACAAACGCCAGCGCAGAGAAGAAAGAGTTCTCCACTCACTTACATCTGGTAAATCTCCTTCCTAGTTGCTGATGTGCGGCCTGGGTGACGTTGACGTGAATGACTGGAGACAGCATTCTATTTACAAGAATGGCTACTGCCCCAATCATCCTGTCATCCAGTGGTTCTGGAAGGTAAGTAACTACAGCTCTCTCGGCCCCACCTCTGCTTCGGGCTTCTTCTCCAAATCAGGCCAAAAGTCCTAAGCACTGTGTCAGGCCTCTTGGGGGAAATCAGAACGGGAGCATCTTTGGGAATAGTCATGCCTTCAAGCTGGCTCATCATGTGTAGAAATCGTTTTCTCAACTTTTTTTTTGTTTGTTTGGTTTTTGTTTTGTTTTGTTTTTCAAGACAGTCTTACTCTGTGCACCTCTGGCTGTCCTAGAAGTTGCTCTGTGAACCAGGCTGGCCTTTGACTTGCAGAGATTGATCTGCCTGCCTCTGCTTCCCAAGTGCTGGGATTAAAGGCATGCACCACTACCACTTGGCTTCAACATTTTTTTTATTCCAGTAGCTATTTTGATTGTTATATCTTACAACCCAAGATACAAGTTAAATCTGACTTACTGTCTTGAGGGCCAATGTTTGTATTCTGTTGGGCTCGGGAAAGGCTTGGCAAAGACAGTAAACTAAACATAAAAAAAAAAAAATTAAAAGAGTATTCACATACAACAAAAGGGAATGAGCCCTGCATGGTGGGATATATCTACACTCCTAGGTCTCACTGATAAGCCCAGTACTGGGAAGGCTGAGACAGGAGAATTGGAAGCATGAAGCTGGCCTGGGATGTGCAGCCTGTTCTGGGATAGCCTGAACTGTAGTCCTGGCTGCCTCAAAACAGATTCACCTGCCTCTGCCTCCAAAGTGCTGGAATTAAAGATGTATGCCACTAAAACTGGCAGATGCTGACTTTTTTTTTTAAATGAGAAGAAATCAACCAACGAGTTTTAACTTCTGAATCTGTTATTAATATTTCAAGTACCAGTAAAAGTACAGAGAGCATCAGGATTTTCAAAGTCTAGAACTTGGCTTTGATTTTGGATTGTATTATAGAAGATCAAATCGCATGTTCAGGAAGGCTGGTTTGGTTTCTGCAGCAGTAAGGATCTGGGAGGCACACAGATTGTTTCCAAGGCCCATTTTTGCCTTGGGTTTCCTTCCATTTATCAGGTGTCATTTGGGAACTTTCTGTGGCCACATCACCTGGCTTCCCCTTGTTTTAGACACTTCTGGAACACTGCCTGGTTAGAAATGGCTTCAAGGAGACACCTGAGCTTGAGGCCATCAAAGAGTTTTCTTTTTATACCATTTATTTTGGCAGAAGAACAAAAGTGACCCCACGATGCTCTAAGATTAGAGAGGCTAGGTTGTAGCAACCATCAAAAGGGAGGCAGCGGTGCCGTTTTGCAGAGTCAGCAGTAGAGGTGGTTCCGCGGCAGTGTAAATGAGAATTTAGTCGTCTGCCTGCGTCACGGCAGGGCATGGTGCACAGTGACATCATGACAGTGTGTGCTGTGTGCTGCATGGTGACGTCATGACCTTCTGCCTCTGGCAGGCTGTGCTCCTGATGGATGCTGAGAAGCGGATCCGGCTACTACAGTTTGTCACAGGCACCTCCCGAGTACCCATGAATGGATTTGCCGAACTTTATGGTGAGTGTGGCGTGTCCCAGACTCCTCTGTCCTCCTGTGAGGACCCACACAGGCAGCATCCTGCCACCCTGGCCCCTTTCCAGACCAGTATAACTGTGTCAGTAACATAGAAACCCATGGAGATGCAGGACAAAGGGGTGGGGCAGTGTTTGTACAGAGAATCTGAAGGTGTCTCTTTTCTTCATTTCTCTTTTTCTTTTTTTTCCCCATAGTTCAAGTTTTTTGTTCAGCTTTTAAAACCAGATTTTCAGAATCACCCACATGATCGGAACTGGCCTGTTGAAGGACCCCCGCCCCCAGTCGAGAGGCCTCTTTCTAGTCTGTCCATCAAGGTTCATGGTGCATTGCTTTCCCCGGAAGTAGAGGCCGCAGCTCCTGCGCCTGTGCCACCCCTGGTCCAGTTCTGTGCTGCAGAGGAGATAGGCCAAGCAAGCACTGAGCAGTACAGACCTGGGGAGTTAGGCCCCACCCTGATGCTCACCCCTCCCCTTTCCACTAAGGACCTCCCCCACTCCCAGAACTTGGTTCTCCTACTTCAAGCCCTGTTGATGTGTCTTGTTCTTGGTTTGCCCAGGTTCCAATGGTCCTCAGCTGTTTACAATAGAGCAATGGGGCAGTCCTGAAAAACTACCCAGAGCTCACACATGGTAAGCAATACCTTCTCCTTGGGGCCCGGAGGGAGAGCTCAGTGGCGAAGGGCACTTGTTGCTCTTTGCGGAGGACTCGGGTTTGATTCCCAGTCCCGACGTGGTGGCTCACAGCCGTCTGTAACTCCAGTTCCAGAAGACTGGATTTTTCATAGAAACTAGGCACACACGTGGCACACATCTGTGGAGGCAAAACACTCAGGCACATAAACAAAGGAATCTAAGCCTGACGGCCTCGGTTGGATCACTGGGACCCTCGTGGAGAAAAACCAACTCCAGAGGATCGTCTTCTTACCTCCACATGTGTGTTAGAGTATACACACATGCACACAATAAATGTTTAAAAAAAATAAAACTAAGGACAAGATTTACCCCATAGCAGCCCCAATTTCAAAGGCCTCTATTCAGTCTGTACATGAGTGACCCGTGGGCTGTGACGTCACCAGAAGGTGTTCTCTGGCTGGAGAGGGAGGAAGACGCCTCGGGAATTAGCTCAAAGGAGTCACAAGACACCCAGCACAGACACAGACATGGCCCAGTGGGTCTTAAAGCAACATCGGCACGCTCCTTTCGGTCCAAACTTAGCTGGGGTCCCAGGTTTCTGCCTAGGCTTCTCCTTTGACTGAAGTGGGGGAGTATGGTCCTGCCTTTCACAGCACAGTGAGGGTCCAAAGCCCGTGTTTGTGTGGGCTGTCCTGAGCTGATGTGAACGCCCTCTCTCACCCACAATGCCCGTAAGAGCCTTTGTGAAGACTGGCCGTGGAGGAGCTGGCTGCTGTGGGGTAGATGCCCTTCCCTCCCCGGAAGGATATTTGTGACCACATGGAACAGCATGGTCACTGCCTGTGTGGTCCTTGCTGACATGCACGCTGATTTGAGGCTGAAATTGGCCATCCAGAGCAGGCACCGTCCACAGTTCTCAGCCTTTATCCAAGGGGAGGATGTCTGCAGAGTTCAGACAGCCTCTTTACAGGGCTCACAGCCCTTTCAAATGCTCTTGAACTGTGGTAAGACAGAGTGGATACTCAGGAAACTCTGGATGAGTTGCCCTAGCTGCCATCTTTTGAGTCTGGGCTCCCAGCCCCTTCTGTATGTCTTCTGATTTGACCTCCTGTACTCCTGTGAGGATAGTTTCTCCTTTTTACATCTGAGCAGACAGGTTCATAGAGGTGAGATGACTTAGCCAAAGTTACAAAGACGGCAGGGACAGGATTTGAGCTTGACCCGTAAACAAGTGGGCTTGACTTCTCGCAGAGGTGGACCATCTGTATCTAAACACTTCAGTCTTGAAGGGTGAGCTGTGCCAGCCCCACCCCAGCTGAAGTCTTCTGAGTTGGCTCTCTCTGAACGTCGCTGGTGGCCAACTGGATAGCAGAAGGGGCTCAACTTTCCGAAACTCAAACTTTCTGAGCTCTGCCCTGGGGTCTGGACTGTTCCTAGGAGTGGGACCTCATTGTTTAGGGATCTGCATGTGCAGAACACACAGCCTTAACCTGCTTCACACCTACAGAAGAGCCCTTGGCTCCGGCATGATGGATCAGTGATAGTGTAAGAAACAGTCCATCCAACATTCCTGAATTGTACAGGCCTCATGCTCCGTGGTTTTCTCTTCTTTTAAAAAAGTTTATTATTATTATTATTATTATTATTATTATTATTATTATTATTATTATTATTATTAAAACATGCAATGTGTGTGTGTAGGGTGGGGTACATATGGTACCAGTGTGGTCAGAGACTACTCTGATTCTCTCCATCTACCTTTATGTGGTGTCTGGACATTGAACTCAATTCACCAGGCTTAGCCCCTGTACTTACTGAACCATCTCGGCAGCCCACATTTTTAGTCTCTCTGTGGATGTTGGTGCTTTGTGTCTCCCTCCAGGCAGCAGAGGAATCATGCACAGTAGAAAGGTTGTCTTCTTTTCCCCGTTGATTGTATAACCTGTTTGGCACGGACACTTTCCTAACTAGAATTTGGCTTTGGGTAATAAAAGTGTGACTTTTTTTCTTTGTAATAATTCCCTTTCTCAAACAGCCAGTACCCATTAGCCAAAACAAGAGCATGCTACTCTGACAAGAAAAATGACGGCCACTCACTCCCATTTTCCATTCCTTTGGCAGCTTTAATCGCCTTGATTTACCTCCATACGAAACCTTTGAAGATTTGCGGGAGAAACTTCTCATGGCCGTGGAGAACGCCCAAGGCTTTGAAGGGGTGGATTAAGGCCTCCTGCGTCAGGGGCACTGCCCTTTCAGCAAGTTCTGCGTGCACTTTTGCATTTGCCTAGCAGACTTTTGCAGAGCCGGTGGCAGAAGCAGTTGCCTGACCTGGCTCTGGAGCCCAGCTTGTCCGGGCCATGCCCACGTTCCGCCAGGGAACCCAGTCCCGGCTCGAGTGCCGCCCCTTCACCACCAATTCTCAACTGGTTAGCGTGTACTCTGATTACATTTCAGGAGGACGTGTTCTATTTATGTTGTGCCTCTGCAGGCAAAGCCCTTAATAAATATTTTGCATACTTTCTAATGACAATGAATGGAATTAATCACACTACAGGTATAGTATTACAACTCATGTTTACTTTTTAAAAATGATTTAGACTGATTTTCAGATTTTATTTCATTACAATTAAAGATGTCTCATGTACTTGGAAAAGTGAGCATATTTTTTTGTATTTGAATTTCATATCAAGCTTAATGTCGGTGACATTTTTTATTTTTGAAGAACTCTGACACTCCCACCCTCTACTTTATTAGAATTGGAAGACTAAATTTTTCTCCAGAAGCATTCTACAGACCAACACGTGGAAAGAATTTCAAATAGAGCATTAAGAATAACAATTTTTTCCATGCTTAGAATGAAAATAAACTGGATATTACCCTCTTTTGTACAAACTTAGATACTAGGTACAGGCTGGAAGGACTGTAACATAGCATGATATCTTTGTGTTAACTTGAAAGGAATGACACCATTGTTCCTTAGAAGTATTGACATGTGCCATCTCACACTCAAGACAGGGTTGGACTGTCATTTTGCATCAGAAACCCTTAACCTCTCCTGTTGCTGAACAGCCTCTTCTTAACGCTATTTTCTCCTTGGTGTTTGGAGAGACATTTCCAATGGCATTGCTCGATTCAAAACTGAGGAAGCCAGAGTCAGTGGTCTTCTGTCTCTGTTGGCTAAAACAGTAGCTAATAACCCATTCTTGCTGTAACTGCGGCAATTCCAAAGGCACTTTATGCGGGTCATATCTGTTTGCTCTTTTTTTTTTCTTTTTCTTTTTTTCCTCATAATCATTACATGTGATTGTTTCTTCCTCCCTGCACACATCTGGCTGGTGCAGTATCTATCAATTGTGAATTAACTGCTCGTGAACCCAGATACAGTGCTGAGCCTCTCAACACCGGTCTTCTCCAACTGCTTTGTAATTTCTGCTCAACAGCAAGGATTTTGCCTACTCTACCCTTAGCCAAGTTGTGTGACATAATGACCTATTTTGCATGCTGCGATACTGTGTACTGCCCCCCTCCCCACCAGGGTCACATGTATTGTGTGCTAGTTTAAACGTGAGCTATAAGACCCAGTGGGGTCTACTGAGCTCGAGCGGCCTGGTTGGCAATGGTGGAGAAACGTGGGTGTCTGCAGTGTGTAAGTCTCTGTTGCAGAATTCTGTTGCATTCTGAGAAGACGCCTGAGGCAGCATGGGAGTTGAGCACCTCTGCTGTCCCTTGAACTTGTGTTGTCCTAGACCCTGTCCCGGAAGCGAGGGGATACGGGGTATTTTGATCTCTTGCCACTTGTGAATATTGACAAAAAGACTGCAGTCTCTGCTATGTAAGAAGAACCTTCGTTGTAAGAAGCTGCTCGTGTTTACACAGCCCTGGGTGCCATGAAGAAGCCACGGACATTCTTGGTGGGTGAAGCCCTGGAGCGTAGCGTCCTGCCAAACTGAGCTTCGGCTTCTTCCCACGTGCTATGGAGTGATTACAAAACAATTAACACTCTATTCTTGGTTTTTGGTGAGATATCTCCTGTAGTTACCAGATATTGGGGGTGGGGTCTGATGTTGATATTGTTGTTGTTGTTGTTGTTGTTATACAACCTTCCACGTCCAGAACGTCTCTCTGTTACAAAGAGTGCCAAAGCCCGAACTGAGCAGTGTGTTTTGATTGAAGAAGAAACCAAAATCCGCTCTAAGAACTGGGGTTCTAGAATTCTGTAGGCTCTAGATCCAGCCACGTCACTCACCAGATACAACGTAGCCATTCTGCATTTTAAATAAACGCCAAAAGGGCTGTCAGGATGGCTCAGTGCGTCAGGGTGTTAGTCACCAAGGCTGACAGCCAGAGTTCAGTCCCTGAGCCCCACCTGATGGGAGGAGAGAAGTGACTCCTGCAAGCTGTCCTTTGACCTAACCCATATGTGATTTCTTTTTTAATTCAAAGTATAGGGAGGGGAGGGTTATTACTAAGCCAAGAGTGGAAAAGACCTATCGAAATACACTCCTGCGAGTACTTGAAAGGCGGGCCATGGTGAATAATGCCTCAGTTCATTGGTCCAGGCTTCAGGTTTTAGCAGCTGTTACTGGGTAGTTAGAAAGTAAAATTACCATTTACTGTAATACGGTTTGTGAGGTTTCACTTGTTGCCTGCAGCTCCCAATGTCTTGTCTCCAGATGGTGATGCCCGTGCCGGGCCATCTTTGTACGATAGTTGTAAATGGCCGTGGAGAGCATGCTGTCCCTGAGGGCCAGGAGGCAGCTCATTCTCCGGGCCTGACCTCTGCAGCCAGCTGCAGCAAACAGTAGTTGTGATCATTTATCTTGAGGCTGCAGAGTGGGTTCCAGGACTCTTCCCTGTGGAATGACTTTGAGCATCCTGCGGCTGTCTTGTGTTTCCCTCCCCGCCCCTTTTAGTCCACGGTAAGCCTGGATCAGCCTACTGACTCCAGAGCCGGTGGCCATGGGCATTGGTCTATTCTAGGTGTCCTCAGTGTTCTTTCTTGTCTCTCTAAAACACTGATCTCTACCTTCTATGACCGGTCCTCTAGCGGGTCACAAGAACCAGAGATCTGTATTTGTTTTTGTTTCCGGGGCTGATGTAGCTTAGTAGCAGAGTGTTTGCCTAGCGTGTACCTAGCCGTAGATTTGATTCCCATTGCTGGGGGCGGGAAGGGGGTGGATAAGATAAAGAATTCTGTTTCCAAGGACCTGAAGCAGGAGACAGCAGAGAATCCTGACATTCAGATTAAAAATGGTATCAAGTGACTTGACATGCATCTTTTTTCCCCATAAGGCTCAGCGGCAGACTTGTGGAAGTGGGCCACAAAATAATTTAACGCTTCTGCTTCTCGCATGACCTGTGGCTCTAGGTCTCGCCAGATTCCAGTCTGTTCTAAGAGTCAGGCTCATGTGCAGTAGCCTCTAATGTGTTCTCTATTTTCCTGATAGTCTCTCATCTCACCTGAAATATGAAAGTCTACAAAGAAAGTCTGGGCTCAACAGCTGCCCAACCCATCCCCGCTGAACTAGCTCTTGTCTGTGGTTCTCAACTATCTCAGTAATGGAAGGGGGATGCTAACCATTGTCATTCGCTTCCTGGCCAGTAGGGGTGCTGCTGTGCAGGGTCACTGCCTGCCCTGCTTCCCTGTCTGGCTCCCAGAAGACCACATGCTACCTCTGTCTCATATTGGGGTATATCCTAAGTCATGTCAAAACTGCCAATTTCAGGACTAGGATATGTTAAAAAAAAAAACTTATAAACTCCACTTTGTATCTTAGATTTTAAAACCGGGTAGAAATGTGATATACATTGAACCACTTTTTTAATTTCTATAAGCCTTAATGAACAGTGTATATGCATCTGTGTATGCACTCCATCCCAGAGTGTGTCAGAGAAAAAGCTGTCGCGTTAGGACGTGAGCCTGTCTAGGGTTCTCTAGGAAAGGGGTAGCTTTCCGTTTGGTATGAAATCTTCCAAGAAAACTCTCTCCACATCTCTCCTTTATTTGAAAGCGCGTGTCTGAAGCAGCCTGTCTCTTTCCTGGTTTCGTATTTGTAAGGCACAGCGGTGGGACTCTAAGGGCATCTGCTGGTGTGTGACCTCTTGTGTCCTGCCTTCCCTCCACTGTGTCTTGGTGTATTGAAAGCCTTTCCTGTGACCATAGCCTGTGCTGACAAATGTCTGTTCTGTGTAAGCCGGTCTGCACCTCATACTCAGACTGGTTTTTACCTACGTTGTCACGGTTTTTTTCATGTCGACTCTTGCGACTCTGTTCTTCCTTCTGCTACCCCAGATGTAACATGCATACCTACATGTGTATGTTTGCTGTCCAGATATATTTGTATATATTTGTATAGCACTTTTACACCTTAGGAGCAATCTGGATTCGAAGGGGAGTGAGAGCTTGGTCCCATCTACAGTTTTCTCCACGTCCTGAGAATTCTGACCCTCGGCGTCCCAGAGAACCCTAGGAAAGTATTAGCTTGCTGTCATTTCTAAATTCGGGATCTGTTACCAAATGAAACATTTTTTTTAAGTGACTTTGAAGGTGAAAAGAGTTTCAAGCATTCCAAATGAATTCTCAATGTTTCTTAACTTTTTATTCTAACCCCACCCCCTAACAAAGCTGAGTGCTATTTGATACAATGGTCAAACCCAAACTACCTTGATGTTTTTTCTAAGACAGCCTAGTGACTGATGCTCGCTTTCCCAGTCCAGAAGAACTTTAACCTAGCTTGAATCTGGTACACACGCAAAGTTTCACGGTCAAGTCCTTCTCTTTCTTCTCGAGAGAGCTAAAGAGATGCTGTAGCTTGTTTTCCTGACAGCAAATGAAAAACTGTGACAAAGTGAAGAAAGTTGTTGTAAAGCGGTGACGCCACTTGTCAAATATTTAATAAAGAATTATGAAAGCTGGAACATTTCCTACATAAGTATTATGGGTTGTCTGATTTAAAGCTGCTTCGAGAGTCTGCCATGTTAATTGTGTCAAAGGTTTGAAGGACTGCAGTCCTACCTCAGGGATGAAGTCTTCCATGAACACACAGGATAAGCATAGTAAGCTCATTTGCCCTCATCCATATTCTAGGTTTTGTCTTTGTCTTAGGTTTATTAAACCTAAGAATTGCCAGCTTGATACAAAAAGCACGATCCTGTTACTCCATACCTGGAAAGGTGACTGAGTTCACGGCTGCTTTCCAGTGTTCACTAGACTTCGGGACAGTAAATGACATTGGCAGCCAAGCCATGGCGTGTCTCAGAAAGATGTCCTGGGCATTCAGACCTGTGCTGGTTTCCCGTTCCAGGTCTCCCTATTCTTGGGGGTGGAGGAAGCCTTGCTTTTTTCCATCCATCCTGCCATCAATGTCCTCACCCCGGCCCCTCAGAGACTGCTGGCCTGTGACATCCAAGCAGGACTCAGGGGTGTCAGCCCTTGCTGTAGCTTCCTAAACTTGCTGCCAGGTTCTCACCAGCTCCCAGAACTCCTGCCACCTCACCCAGGCTCAGGAGGAAACACAAGCACGGGTGGGAAGGACCACTGTCAGTTCTTACAGAGAAACGGTGGGATGAAGAGATTGCCACTACTGTGTAGTTGCTAGGTTGATAGACCCTTAGCCCACTGTTAGAGCTGAGTGATGTTGGTATTTCCAGAATTTTATAGCCCCTGACATCAACAGTGAGCACAGGCGTTCCCAGGGTTGGCCGAGGAGCCACATTCAAACAAGCATCACTTCTCTGTCCTTTGGTTTCTCAGCACAGCTTCCAGAGGCGGGAGGTTGTGGGTTATGCTCTGATATTTGACCTGGGTAGGAAAAGGTCAAACCTGAGTTAAGACCTGGTGCTAGTTCCTCACATAGCTCACTGGAGCCTGTGGAGATAGAGAAGGCTCATTTCCTGTTGGAGTCTGCTCAGGCCCAGAGCTGGGGAGGGAGAGGGTTCACTGTTTCAGTCATGGCACATTGGCAATGGCTACCCAGCTGCCACCCTTTCTTCAGCTGTGCCCTGTGCTGCTGATGTACCTCCCCCCTCTCCCCACCTCCTTCAAAGCCCGAGCTGACTCAGGCTGCCTTCCCACGGGCTGCAGATCTCAGAGCAAGAAGGGTGTTCTGCTGAGAAGGTGGGTGGAGAATGCCTCTTCCAACTCCAGCAAGATGCCCAGGCCCTGGCGAAAACACCTCTCACTGGCCACCTCAGAGGTGCTGGCCTCAGCCCTTGGAGACAGGAGCTGTTGAGCAAGCAAGCAGGGCGGCACGAGAGCTGGGGGGATGTTCTCAGCAGTGCAGTAGGCTCTGTGCTCAGATGCTGGTAGGAACTTCGTCCTCTGAAGAAAGGGCTCACCTCACAAGTCAGTTCAGCAGGGGTATCGGGTACTAGAGTAAGGGGAGCACCAAGCTAAGCACTCAGGTGCAGTAAGAGAAACTTGTGTGGTATTGTGTGGTACGGGGTGGGGGTGGGGCCAAGGGGAGGGGAAGATGGGCCTTGGATGGCTGCCTAGAACAGCCCCTGGGAACACTCCAGCAGGCTCCTCAACCAAATCAGAGCTAAAAGTCGAATTTGGGCCATTTCTTTTATGTGTGTTTATATGCACACACCATGATTGTGGGTGTGTGTGGAGGTCAGAGGGTGACCTCAGGCAGGTGTTATCCCTCAGGCACTGCCTACCCTTTCTTTTTTCTTTTTTTAAAGACTGACCTAGAACTCACCAAGTAATCTAGAGTGGCTGGCCGTTGATCCCCAGAGATCAGCCTGCTTCTGCCTTTGTTGCCATGGTTTCTTAGGAGGGAACCCATCTCCTCCTGCTTGCACTATGTTAACTGAGCCATTTCTCCAGCCATGACTTGGACTGTATTTCAGAACACTCCATGCCTCCTCCAAGCCGGTCTCCACTCCTACATCTCAAAGTCTTTCTTAAATTTCTGTTACATATTAGCGTTATTGTAGCTAGGGTTTCATGTAGAACCATATAATTTATTCCAATGATTTTTTTTTCTAGTTAGTACATATGATTCCTTAGCCTAATAAAACTTAGTAAGCCGGGACTGTGCTTGCCTGGTATGCATAAGGGCCTAGAACTAAACTAGGTTTAACTATGTAAAACCATATGATGATGCATGCCTATAATCCCAGGGAGAACCAAAAGTTCAAGGTCGTCCTCAGGCACTCCCCCTCTGCAGCGCCACAATCCTCTGAGACAGGGCACCCTACAGCCTGCGAGACGCCAGAGCCTGGGAAGATTGCAGGATGAGAGCAAACCTGGGTCCCCTGGCCAGAGCCAGACCATAACTGTAGCTGGATGCAGTGGAGTCTGGGGATGACCTTGCAGAGACAGTTTCTCCTGGAAACAGTGGCCTCGGAGCCATTCTCCAAGCCTCTGGAGTCTTGGGTTTACTCT
Source organism: Alexandromys fortis (assembly GCF_014885135.2). Classification (NCBI taxonomy): domain Eukaryota; kingdom Metazoa; phylum Chordata; class Mammalia; order Rodentia; family Cricetidae; genus Alexandromys; species Alexandromys fortis. The sequence goes on along the minus strand of NW_026067979.1, from coordinate 2,846,238 downwards.
CAGGATTCACAGATCTCCATATCAGCCCAATATGGTATTACCATGTTGGCACCAATTTCCACATCAGGAAAAATAAACTTGCAGAGTGGAACTGGAAATCCAGGGTGTCTGAGTAAGAGACCACTGCTCCCCCAGGACTCTACTACCGGCTGTCGGCTCCTCCACCAAACATCCCATGGGAAATGTCAATAAACTCATTTATACTAAGATGTAAGTGACCAATTAGCTGGACACAGAAGTAGTTTTTTTCTTTTAACTGCTAAAGATGATGCTTAAGATAAAAAAAAATTAAAAAGAACAAAGTTACACCATTTAGTTAACCAGAAAACTAAGTATGAAAGGTTTTGAGGGCAAGGGGGTCTATTTCAGCCACTAAATTCCTTGTAAACAGGAAACGTCTACGTAACTTGAAAAGACATTTGTCCAAGAGTACAGGCCTCCCTCCCGTCACCCTTGCCTCTAGCATGAAGCCAGGGCCTCCTACGGATCATGTGAGCATCCCATTTGTGCAACAGGGCAAAGAGCCAAGTGGCCTAGAGACTGGAAAGTGGAATTTCCACTCTGGGAGATGCGTGGTGGAGCACCACCACGTTGTATTTGTAGAAGAGTTTCTGTCAATAACGAACCTTAGATAGTAACTTGGATTTATCAAGTATGTCAGAAAGCCTGAGCTGGGGCTGTGCCTGTCCTTTAGCTCTCTAAATGCCCCTGCCGTGGGGTCTTCCTTCTCCAGACCCCCCTGCGGGGGTGCAGTCACTCCGTGCCCTTTGCCCTTTTCTGCATATTCTCTTTGCTTGGGCATTCCTTGCTGGTTCGTCAGTGAGGTTGGGAAAGGAGGGAGGACATGTCATCCTTGCAGACTGTAGAGTGTTTAAACAACAGCCAGGCCTTTGAACCCTGGGCTCCAGTTAAAAAGTAACACACTAGATGCTGGATCAAGAGGAGACAAATATTAGCATTGGAGGCAGAGAGCCTCATCATTGAGAAATGTCTGCTGCTGGCAACAGGAAGAGAGCAATGGTCACACCTGAGTTGGGGGGCCCAGGAACCCCCCAGATTCCTGTGACCTTAGGCCAGATACCCTGTTCTTTTTTTTTTTTTTTTTTTTTTTTTTGAATATTTTCAGGTGTGGTGGGGAGCTTGCTGCATGGGACACGTGGAGGTCAGAGAACAACTCGTAGGTCTTGTTTCTGTCCTTGTACCATGTGGGTTCTAACCAGCAGGTTTGACAGCAGATGCCTTCACCAACTGGGCCATCTTAGTTGAACCTTGATGCCGCCAGTCCAGTGGTTTCCATGTCCCTCTTGTTTAATCTTTCACTCTCAGCCTGTGCCTACAAATATCTCTGCTCTAAGGGCACATGTGCACACAAGAGTGGTTCTTGGTGGGCTTGCTCTTTCCCCATTTCTCTTCCTTCTCCCTACCTCCTCTTCCTTTACACTTCCATGGGGACAGTCACATCTACCTCTGGCAACCTCTCTTCTGCCCTTCATTTCCAGTACCCGAGTAGACACATCCCATCCCCAAGTCACCCAAACTCACAATGTCCTTCACACCACTTTCAAACCACTCTTCCTTGACCTGGCCTTAGGAGTCCTGGTGTCCTCCGGGCATGCACACCAGCAACTCCATCAATGATCTTCCGTGTATCTTTGCTCCCCAGATAGGAAGAATACAAGATATGGTTCCTTATCCCTGCCTTCTTCATTCACCCAACAGACGTGGGAAGTTCCTATCACCAGCCATGATTGCAGGTGCCAGGGATGCAGGCAATAAACCAAAGCAAGATTGTATCATAAAGCCTGTATCAGAGCAAAGGTAAGCATGCATGTAAATAACACGCATGATGTTATTAATGGAGCCAGGGCAGAGAGGGGCTACAGGGAGTGAAGGTGGCCTCGTTTTAGATAACATGACAAAGCAGGATGAAGTCCTCAAAGCAGTGGAAGAGCCAGCCATGGGGCCACTGGAGAAGAGCATTGGGGGTTGAAGAACACCCAAGGCAAGGGCCCTCAGTGGAGGTAGATAAAGCATGAGTCGTGTCGGCTGTCCACTGAGAGCCCATGGAGAAAGTAAACCCAGAAGTTTGAGTCCGGGGAGGCCAGATCTCACAGGATTTTCATGTCAGAAACTCATAAATGGTATTTATGGTTCGTAAATTTTCATTTTTAATATTTTGGGGGACAGAGTCTTGATACACAGCTTGGACTGTCCTCAAATTCACAATCCTCCTGCATTCGTCTTCCAAGTCCTGGGATGTCAGACAAGTGTAACCACACACAACTGCGTAGATAGCATTTAAAACAGCTACAAGGGAGAAGGGGGGGGGGACCCAAGGACTCCAAGAGGAGACAAAGTCAGAGAAGAGGGATAGCCAGAGGGGTGGCAGGGAAACCAGACACTAGTGAGTCTGGGGGCTTAGGAGGGTAGAGGCATTCATCACTGGCAGAGTGGAGACTCTGACTTCTGTTGGCCAGCCAGTGAGTTGAGAGCTAAGGTGATCACAGGAACTGGCAACAGGGTGACCTGGTGACCTTCCCGGGAATGCTTGGGCAGGATGGTGAGTGTAAACATTTGATGAAAGAAGGCTCAACAAGACAGGGAGAAGGCACTGGGTCAGCAGGGCCTTGTGTGACAAGCAGGGACAGCCAGCGTGCTGTGCTCCTGTCCTCACCGTACTTCTAGCTCACACGTTTCTGCACACTTCACCCAAGTGTGACAGTCACCTGCTGACTGTGTCTCCCTTCCTCTCTCCCGACTCCCAGTTTGCACACAGTTCCCAGTCTAGCCCAGCCGGGCCCTGCTGTCCACCTGACCCTGTAGATGCTTGCCAGCATCCTCCAGGAAAACCTGAAGCCCTTCTCTGTCTTCTACAGAACTCCAACAGCACCATCCCCACATAGCCCTTGCCACGGTTCCTTCCTGCTCTTGCTAACTCTACAAGCTCCCTACGGAATGAACCTTCCACATCTCAATGTCACTTCATCCCCAAGTCCTTCCTGATTGTCCACTAACTCAAGTGCCACACTTCTTTGAACCGGTAGCTTTTGTCCCCGCCCACCAGTAGTCCAATTGCTTCATTCCTACCCATCGCTATCAGAAGCCTGGGGACCAGCCTCTCCTTCCATGCCCAGCAGCTCAGGCAAACTCAGTTTCAGCTCATGCGCTGGAAGTAGGAAGGAGACCCTGGCTACAGCAAGGAAAGGGGTAGTCTGGATTTCAGTTTTAAGGAGTCTGTCTGACTCTTGCCCTTGTTGGTCCACCCGTGAATAAACAATCAAGCCTGGCCAAGCTGCCAAAGACCTCTACCACGTGACCCTGACAGAGATGACTAACAGACTGTCCATCCTGGGGTCTCTGGACAGAGAGTTAGAGAAAAGGACGTTGAGCCAAGGGCACCAGTAGGCATGCCACCTGCCTGAGCCTTTGAGGGCATAATAAATACTCCAGTGTTTCCTAGAAAGCGACAGGAAATTGAGCTGTCATTTTTGTGCCTCCACTTCTCTTTCCACTCTCCAGTGCCCCGGTCAACCATTTCAGTCCTTGCAAATGACAGTTTCCCTAGAAGCCACCGCCTCTAGGAACTTGGTTAGGAGGACGAGAGCACACAGAAAGGAGGTGACCTGGAACAGCAGAGCCTGCTCTACGCTCTAATTGAGGTATGGTGAGGAGCTATGCCTGAGAGAGGCAGGGACATCTCAGGAATTCCCAATGGGCCTCTGAGAGGCCACATGCAGAGAGAACACCCAGTTTATGTGCAGACTTAAGAGTTGCCAAAGGATGATGAAGTCAAAGCTTCAGTGCCCATGATCTTCCCCAGACTTTTCAGATAAGGAAGTTTGCATCTAAATTTCATGTTTCCCCTTTTCTCTTTAAAAGTTAGACGCCTTGGCACCAACCCGCTGGCTCTGCATGCCTGCCCCCCTTTCAATGAGATATGAAGCTTCTAGCTTGGTATGCTCCCCTCGCCCGGGTTGTCCTCACTGGCCCATTTCACATGTCATCTGCCCGGCTGTATGAGCACTGACACTCGCAACCTCTGCACCTGGATGTTGGCAATGTGGACCAAGCTGAAGTTTGAACCTAACTTATCTGACCGTCCTGTTTCTCTTTACTTAGGATGGAACTGTTCTATCTTGTCATAACATAAGCTCAAGGTCTGGGACCTCATGGCTCACGCAGAGTGAGACTCAATGTCTTAGAACCATCTCCAGGTCTCCATACCCCCTTCCAATGCTCAGCTCGGTTGGGAGATACTAAGATCCCTTCCACAGCTCCCCTTTTTGTTATTGCACCAATAGAGGTTTTCCTCGAGGAAGAAGGACCTATGAGAATCTCATATGTGAGTCTTCAATGTCTCCACGCACAGTCCTTAACTAAAGACATCTTAGACACATGCGCGTGCATGTGTGCGCGCACACACACACACACATACACACATGCATAAACGCTTCCTTTTGGGCCAAAAAGAAAAAAAAAATCCTGCTTAAATGTCCTGTGAAACAGTCCAGCTAGTAGAAACATCATCTTCTCAGATCCTACTCCAGTTTGGGGACATTCTATCCACACAGCAGGCCTGGCTCCAAAGGGAAACTAAAGATCTGTGTGAAATTAGTGTTACTAATCCCACTGCAAGGATCCCTAAGGGATGGGGAGTGATGGAGGCAAAGTCGGACTGGAAAAGACTGGTCATTCCTTCCAGACCTCAGAACTGATTATTCAGCCCAAGCCCTAGGCTACATCCACGGCCTTGGCTCCGTGTGTTTTTGTTTAGCGGCAAGGCAGAATGGAGAGCCACTAAGCAGGGAAACGTGCCGCAGAGACACGGCCAAAATTCTTGAATCCAGGTGTGGGATGGAATGCAGAGTTTTTTGTTTTTACGTGTATGGGGGTCAATACGTTGCATATGACACATGTTCTGTAGCACCCATATTGGTCTGGGGCAGCACCCTGTTGGCTGACCCACTCCTGTTTCTACAGCCAACACATGACTATCACGCTAAGGAATCAGCAGAGGATAAAGAGGGATGCGGGAGAGGACAGTCAGCTTTCTGCCATCAGCTGAGGCTCTGGTCCAGTGTCAGAGTGCTTCACATATACAGAGCATGGATTTTGGCATTGAGGAGAAGGGCTTAGCCCCCCACCCCCACCCCGTACAGAGGGCCAGACAAGGCAGTGGCCTCTAAGAGGAGGCATGTTTGAACTGAAACTTGAAACAGCTGCCGGGCAAGAAACAGAATTCGCCAGGTTTCTGCGCTAGCTCCCACGGGGCCCAAGTCTGGAAGAATGTGAGTAGACCAAGGGACAGCGGCTGCCCGTCCTGAGGGAGGGAGACCAGGCAGGGCAGTGGTCACTCCTGTCGGAGACACAGCACTAGTGCCCAGCCCAAGGCCTCCCAGGGAAGGAAACGTGTGATATTTTTACCATGCCCAAAAGGGAGAAACACTGATGTACTTGGCTCATCCTATGGGACAGACATTCTTTTGAATTGTGTTAAAGCATCAACATGTTACTGTCCTTCCAGCCCTTTCCAGGTAAGCAATTTGCCATTCCTGTTTTCAGACAGGAAAATCAAAGAACGGGGTGGGGGGGGGGGGTTTGGAAAGCAAAGCAAAACAAACAACCCAAAGAACTTATCCAAAGTCACCAAGTTTATACAAGATAAAACAGGGACCTGAGTTCAGAGCGTAGCTTTTAGCCCGAATGATGCCAGTGTCTTGCTTTAGGCTTGCCACCAAAGCAAGAACCCCACTCACTGCAAACCAGGGCCTTGCCTCCTTGGCTACCGTCTGGACCCTAAAGGTGCAAGTCACCCCAGAAGGGGACTGGGACCCTCTGCTGAGTGGATCTCAGTAGGAGGAGCTTTGTCTCTCATCCCCAGAAGTAGGAGCAGAGCTATAACCAGCGTGTGTGATGAGCCTGTTAGGTCTGGGCTCTGGAGCCCATGTTGCTCCTCTATGTGTGTTGCCGATATCTGTCACAGTGCTTATGTTTGAGGAGATAGGAAGGCAGCACTGGAGTCTGTGACCTGAGGGTCAGGCCTGGCCAACACCGTGTCCTCTTCTTGTGTCAATTCCAAAAGGCAGGGTTTGGAAATAAAAGTCAACAGAACGTTCGTCTTTATCTCTACTGATACAGTGTTCTGTGGTGTTTGGAGAGAATTGGGCAATGATGGAGGGAGGGAAAATGTCAATTCAGCCCTTTAGGTTCCCAGATACCGTGTTTCTATCAGTTTGCCTACATCTTACTTTAAAGAGAAAGGAAGGAAAACCAAAGGAAGGCAGCAAGGGAAAGCCTCCAGATTTATGGCTAGCCTCTCGCCTGACCCATGCCGTGACTCTGAGAGAATGTTCTAGAGTATGCCACTTTCTCTCTTCACACTGGATGTGCCACCCAGCATAAGCTCTCACCAAGTAACCTCTTTTCATGGCCCCAGGGTTCTTTTCCAGGACAGCTGCTCTGTCTCATAAGCCAACAGGAAAAGGACTGGAATTCTGCCTGTGGTGAGGGACATGGCCATGTGCCAGGGGAGGCATGGCAACCACCAGCTAGGAGAAGCTTTAAAATAGAGAGGGACCGTGAGTGATCCTTCGTGCTTTACTCCCGAGGAAACTGTAACACAGAGGAGGGAAGTTTCTGGTTCAAGGGACCTAATAATAAATTCATATTTAAAATTCAGAGAAAGAACAACCTCCCCCTGAAACCATAGGAGCAGATGGGTTAGAGACGCTCTAGACTTGGGGTCAGGCCTAGAACGAGCAGCGGGGCAGCAGAGTCCCATGGGATGTGCGTCCCCCTTACAAGGGCTCTCTCTCTCTCAATGCAGTATGGAGATTTAACCGTTCTGCAAGCTGGGATGTGATACCTGGAGGTGAGGGCACAGGGCAGCTTCCTGGTGAACCTGAGACAGGCTTCCTCAGGGTCAGTGCATGGAATAAACCGAGAGGTTAGGATCCTCAGAGGAGCTCCTGCTCCCCCTCAAAATGCAATCTGTCATGTCAAATGACTCACGTACCGACAAGGAAGACTAAAAATATTTGAGCCTGACATTTGCATCTATTAAACAGTCATTTTTGTCTCACACAGCCAGAAACTGGGTTTTTAGAAAGTTCCAGGGAACTGACTGCCTCGGCTGTGGGATGTTTGTGGTTGAGCCGTGAACTCAAGTGTGGGAGATACCGGGTGGGCCCATGGCCTCAGAATCACAGCAAGTCAGCCAGTCCGTGATCAGTGGCAGCAGGAAGAGGCAGCTTCGGGGGCTGCTGGTGTCGAGGAGCTGGCAGAGTGCCTGTCTAGCATGCAGGAAGTCTGGGTTCCATCCCCAGCACCCGTCTGCAATCACAGCCTGCAGAAGGTAGAGGCTGGAAGGTCGGAAGTTCAAGGTCATTCTTTGCTACTCAGAAAGGCCAAAGTAAGCCTAAACTAGGTGAGACTGGGTCTCAAAAAATGACAGATTCAGTTGTTTGACAGCAGAGTGATGGATGACCGTGTGGCCAGGCTGACCAGTGCCAGGCTGACTCCAGAAAAGCAATGGGTGCAGAAAACAGCCCCGTAGGATCACTCTAGACCTAATCTTGCACAGCAACCGACTTGTGGCGTCCGCTTGCTTATCTGTAGCAGAATAATATTAATCAGGTTTTCCTGTGGCTCTTCAGTTAGTATCATGCAGAATAATTCGCCGAATTAGGAGTCCATTGTTCAGTGAGTCAGCATCACAGTGCTTTATTCCTTGATCCAAAAAATTATAAGTTGGGTCTTGTCTCTACTGCAGTGAAGAAAGTTCTGGAAATCCGCTGTCTTTGTGTAGGTGGTGGGTTATAATAATAATCCAAGGGTTATTATTTGGCTTCATCCAGGTCTTCTAGCACTGGGGACCTGACACAGAAATGGGCCTTGTCTCCTATTGGTCCAGACTGAGACTTGCAAGTCCCCAAGGCCTCTCTGCGCACACACACACACACACACACACACATACACACACACACACACACACACACACACACACAGCTCTGTCCCTCCTTTACATTTTCTGGGTCTTCCATGAGGTTCAGGAAAAGCTCAGGTGATCTGTATTTCCCACTGAGGTACCAAGGAACTTGACTAGCCAGCTATTCTCACCCCTTAGACATTCTGCTCTCCTGGCAGCTCAGGTCACATGATATCTCTGAGCTGTCTTGGAGCTCCGGATCCCTTCCACAGTATGGACCCCTCCCTTCTGTGGTTCATTGAGTATCAGACTTGAAAAACAGTTGCCCCTCCCCTTCTCATGAGGCTCTATGAAAGATTCTGGGGTATCTTTCCCATCCACTTACATGGCAACAAAAAAGTCTCTCTCTCTCTCTCTCTCACACACACACACACACACAGTACACTGTGCTCCCCCACAAGCTGACTTTCATCCCTCTTTCCGCCCAGGCTCTCCTTACAGAATCCCCTCAATGGATAAGACCTCATACTGGCCTGGGGTAGGCTGATGCTCTCAGGGAGGTTCCTGATGCCTCTTGTGAAGCCCTCTGAGGTAAGGCTGGAGGTGGTCAGAGCCTTCTGTAGAATGCAGGAATGTTGAGCATCTTCAGTTTGGAGCTTTGGCTCTTGACTGAGATTCGGAAACAGCGAGACATCCTCCATTAGATTACAGAGAGACCAATGAGCACAGATTCATTGATAGTTCGTCTTTACTGCCACTGGATCGGAGCAAGAAAGGCCTAGGGCATTAGGCCTACTTCTTGGTGAACCTGTATTCCCAGAGAGGACCCACTGAGGGGCAAGGCCTGCCTTAACGCAAGGGCACTGACAGAATAAAAGGTGAAGAAACCAGCTACTGCCATTCTCCCTCGGCCTCGTGGCCACTCGGTTCTACTGCCCGGACGTTCGACCTCACTTCAGGCCCAAAGCTATGGCTCCATCTCATCCTGGACTGCATTTCTGAAACTGTTAGCCTCCCTTTCCACTGTTCCTTTCAGGTTTTCATCACAGTGGCAAGAAACTGATAAACACAGACCCAACCCTTAACATCCTCTCACAGGCAGAAGCGGTCTCTCGCGGCAGGGCTGCCCAATATGTCACTGTTGCCAGCTTTCAGTCATAAGTATTAATCTCATTGAGGCAGAGTGCTCCACCTGAGTCCCAGCATGCAATAGCAAGACTGCTTATTAGCTTGGACACAGTGTATTTAATATCAGAGGCCTCTTGGAGAAACCGTACTCATCCATGGCTGATCTAGTGTCTTCCTGACTCCAGGAATCATCACATTACCCAACCGTGCCTAGGCCAAAGTTGTCTCCGTTTCTAGGACTCTTTTGTCCAAGATTGATCAATGAAGGCTACCTGCTTGTCCTTCATCAGCTCCATCCTTCCACGGGCATGGAATGTTAGCCTTTCTTTCATTCTTCTAGAGTCTAGGTTTTAAAGAGGTGGTCCAACATCCTGCTTGGGTGATACCAAGGTTCAAGTTTGCTGTTACTCTCAAGGAGACGTTCTTCTACATGGGGAATATTAGCAAGAAAGGCTGATGCTTGTGGCCCCAGAAAAATGATGTAAGGGCTTCAGAAGGAAGGTGGTCAGACTTCACATTTTGCATGGATGGTCAGTCAGATACTGGGCCAATCCATGAAATAGCAATGGTGTTCCTTCCCCATCCCTCCAGGACAACAGATTTAGAACTTACGAAGGGAACTGAGGTATGAATGTCTGGAGAAGCTGGTAAGGGGAGCTGCATAGCTCAGGGCAGCTGCCCTCGTGTGAGCTAGGTTAGACATTCACCCCAGGAGTGGCAGAGTCTGTGTCGAGACTGAGAGCGTGGCCCACTCACCCATTAAGTACCCTAACATTTTTATTATAGTGCTGGTGACCAAAGGGGCTGACAAAGAATCAGACAGAAAACCTGATGCTTCCTAGGACCCTGTTTTTTGAGTTACTATGGCTCAAAATTAAAACTACGAAAGGGAGTGAAGAGAGAGACCTCCTCGCTCCCAAACCCCAAGTCACCTGTCTCCTCTCGTGACAACTCCACGAGATGCCCTGTCAAACAATGGGAACATCGTCTCTCCTCCTCCCTGTGTCTACTGAAGAGGAAGAAGGGCGTGCAAGCTGCTGAGTGTTGTGTTCTGCTTTTCACACTTCAAAAACCCTTGAGTTCCCTCTGCCATTTAAGAACAACCGGTCTTCGAGATAGTCCTTTGGCTTGTTTAAAACCATACCCGCGGGCGTCCGTAATAATGTCGGTGGCTTCTTCGCTGCAGTTCATTCTGTTTTAACAGACAGTTGCAGGGCTTCCTGTACTGAGTTTTCTAATTCTGCCATTTTGCTCATGTATGTAGTCCCTAGAAATGGGACTGTATGCCAAAAGATATGGTTGGACATTGGTAATTTTAAATATATGCTACCAAATCCCAAGGCGATTCATGTGAACATCACTACACACCCCGTCAGCAGTGTACGGGGTGCTGGGATTCTTGCCAACACTCTGTGAAACTGGTAAGTTTTGAAAATGGGAGAAAGCTGAAAGGCTCCCAAACACAGGATGATGGTTCCTTAGAGGCACCAGGAGCTGCCTAGAACAAATCAGGCGGCAACAAGGAAAACTCTAAGAGACTCCTCCCACCCATCTCTGACGCTTAACCCTGTCAGCCAAACATCAGCCAAGACCAATGACCTGTCATCAGTCCCACCAGGATTAGTACTGTGACCCCTGGCATCTCACGCAGGGAACTAAGGATCCTAATGTGAGCCGGGCAGTGGTGGCACGCCCCTTTAATCCCAGCACTCGGGAGGTAGAGGTAGAGGGTCTCTGTGAGTTTGAGGCCAGCCTGGTCTACAAAGTGAATTCAAAGGGCAGCTGGGGCTACACAGAGAAACCCTGTCTCGAAAAAACAAACTAACAAATAAACCAAATAAATAAATAAATAAATAAATAAATAAATAAATAAATAAATAAAAGAATCCTAATATGTGGTCGGATCCATGTGCCCAAAAGCAATTAACTGATCACACTTGCCGACGCTGTAATCAGTAACCTCCCTGTGACTCAGCACACAGGCCATCAGGGCCAGTCTTAATTAGTTTTTTCCCACTGGCAAGTTTCTGTCTGTACTAACCACGCCAGAAAGTCTTTTAAAGGCTCCTTCCTTCTCAGTCTCTTCCTGTAACCCTCCCCTGAGAATATGGTCAGAATAAAACCACGTTCCCTGATAATAACCTTCGCCCCACGGCCAAAATAAAGCCAGCTCCTTTTTAGGTTTCTGGTCCAAGGCTAACCTTGTTCGGGTTTCTAGTCAAAGTTCACTGTGCTGCCCTGGAGCTCGGATGGCATCATGACGTCACAGTTGTGCCTTGCCTGAGGGACAGACAGATACGACTAGTTGAGATAAGAGAAGAGCTGCCAGCAACTGTGGAGTCCCCATGCGTCTTCATTCCTGTCCCAAGGTGGCCATGTTAGCCAGTTATCTACTTTACCAATGAGAAAAGGCAGGCTAAGAAGGTGGAAGCTCTCTCCATAGCGAACCAGCCTCAGTGGAGGGCTGCGAGCTTCAGCCAGAAGTTGGGTGGATTTCACAGACATTAACTGACCTCTGCCTTACAACAAATGGTTGAAACATTCTCTTTCACCTTCAAGTTTGCTTTGAGCGTTGGTTACTAGAGCAACCCCGCTGATGAGCCTGCGTGCCGCCATCAGGGGAAGGCTAGCAGATTGCCCTCACTTCCAGACCAGATCACCCTTGGCCACTGCCCCATGAACCGGTCTTTTGTGCTTGCTGCAGCATCAACGCTTGGCACGCGGGTCCCCGACCTGGTGACTGCTGACAGCAAAACACACTTCAGCCAGGCTAGTCAGGAAGTCAGAAAGACTGCTCTTTGCTTGATCTCGGTTTCTTTTTTTTTTTTTTTTTTTTTTTTTGGTTTTTCGAGACAGGGTTTCTCTATGGTTTTGAAGCCTGTCCTGGAACTAGCTCTTGTAGACCAGGCTGGTCTCGAACTCACAGGGGTCCGCCTGCCTCTGCCTCCCGAGTGCTGGGATTAAAGGCGTGAGCCACCACCACCTTGCTTGATCTCGGTTTCTTAAAGGGTGATTGACAGGCCAGGAAACTAGAGACATGATCGGCGAGTGTGGTCTTTCTTCTTTATTTGGTCCTTTCTCCATTTTTCCTTTCCTCAACTCCTCTTCAGCAAATATCACAAAGCTACCCCCTTATCTCTGCCCAGGTCCTGTGCTGCCCGGCCTGCCTCGGGGTGGTGATAGCCTCCCCTTGTCCTTCCTTACTAATTGCACAGCACCAGTGAAGCGTAGTGATACATATCTATGACGATGCCATAGTGATGGCCATTTCTTGAGAGTTTGTTTGGCGATTCTAACAGGGGAGCGCAGCTACTTCTATACCCTTGACCACAGACTGGTCCTCCTCTATTCGGGGAAGGCCATCCTGTTTGACTGAGCGAGCAGACACACGTGGAGCAGTGAGGGAAGAAAGGAACACCTGCACAGCCAAGCCAGATCAGCCAAATCAACCTTGGCGATCAATGGGGTGACAGATATGGCAGCCAGCTCACCCTCACGTCTGCCCAGTTTTTATAAGCTAACCAAAAAAGTTAATTTTCAAAGCTAACACAAACAAACAAAAAAATGCCTATAACAGGGAATTGTGGCTATTATGATGAAAGTCCATTTCTAATCAATTAAACAAAACTGGTGTCTACTGGCTTGTCTCGGCACTGGACTGAGGAGCAGATCTAGGCACCTCTGTGCTGGGCACACACAAACACTCCAAACATTTACCCTTTTAAATGTTTCAATCAATTGTTTAATGACTTCACAACTTTCTGTGACAATTAACATAATCGAATTCCAAAACATTTTGCCATCCCCCAGAGAGACTATTGACTAGCTCTTATTCTTCACACACACACACACACACACACACACACACACACACACACCACATACACACTGCTACCCACATTTATACGACTTTTCATTTCCTTATCTTCCACAGATTAGGGTAAAACACTTTTAAGATAGGATACATTACAGTGTATTAGTTACTTCTCTGAAACTAATGGTCCATGACCAAATGCCAGGTAGGGAACCAAAGGTCCTTTTGGCATAAGGTTTGAGAGGATGAGAGTCCATCATGGCAGGGGAGACACAGCAGCAGGCAGCAGGCTGCAATCAGAACAGAAAGTCAAGAGATCACATCTTCAATAGAGACCATGAAACAGGGAGCGTTAACCGCAAGTGGAGTGGGGCTGTATAACTAAAACCCACCCTCTCCCCCAGATAGCATCACTAACTGGGAACCAAGTATTCAAGTGCCAGTGTGTTGGGAGCAGTGAGACCCCAGATCCTGAATTTCTTGTAATCCCCTGATCTGAGTGCCTACAGCTGCTCTGAGCACGAGACCTTCAGGAGTTCCCGATGGCAGGAGAGTGGTTTCTGGTGAGTTTGGCTGGGGCGTGGCTATCTCTATATAATCTGCCCCTGAACACAATAAAGGGGCATTCTTGGGGAATTCAAGATGACCCCTGTCGCTGTCTCTCTGTCTGTGTATTTTAACCTCCAGCTCCCTTGCCTGAAGCTCGCGAACTGGGTGCCAGCGCACAGAGCGCAGACACGGGGGCGCAGTGCGTGGGCCTATGGGGAACTTTTGGTGCATACACCACACAGGGATAATTCAAAGCAAAGTAAGAAATGCGTGTATGCTAGCAGTGTTGGGAGAGAATGCTTTGAGTGCGAAGCTGCTGGGTGTGGCTGGGAAAAGCGTGCTAGAAGGTGATTATGGGAGATCTTGCTTCCTGTTCTAGAGCTCCCCCAGCAAAACATTTTGGTTAAAATGTTTAGGTTACAAAGACTTAAGGGAAATGACCACGTGTAAAAGGATGAAAATAACTCCAACGAAGCTGGTCTTGGACCTCCAAGATGAGATGAATCAGGTCTGTACATTATCACAGTGTCGTGAAGGGAGTCCCCTGGCTATATAGGGTTTCCAAATAAAATAAATTTGCCTGTCCTAAGTGAAAAAATTAATGCAAGTATGCCTGGACGTTGACAACATTGCATGGGACATAAGTTATATTAAAAACCCACTGTTACTTATGAAATTAAAATCTTACCAGGTACCCTGTGTTTCTGCTTGCTAAATCTGCTAACACACGTGAAGGAAAGACAGTTGGTCTGCAAGTATGACAAGACTTATGACCTCCTTGCTTTGAGGAGGGATTAGTTGACCCGTAGCCATGGCTTTCCACTAGAGAACCAAGAGAGATCATCTAATATCTCTGGTCAGCCCTAAAAACATACTTCTGTGAGAGAGAAAAAGGCCATGAATTTGAAAAAGAGCAAAGAGGGGTGTACGGGAAGGTTCAGAGGAAGGGGGAAATGGTGTAACAAAATTATAATCTAAAAAAATAAAAGGCATAATTTTTGAAAGATCTCATAAGTGAGGAACACTGTGCCCATTTTTCTTGGTACCATTTTTAAATAAATGGCATTTAAAAGTTAATAATGTCGTATGATGACACTCTTTTAAAGGAACTAAAGATGTAACAAGTATTCCTCAATAAAGATTGTTAATAAATCTTTATTAATAATAATAAAAGTCTTTGTTAATTTGTGGATTAGGTAGTAGCCAACTTACTTTATAGTAAGTCTGGTAAATAACGAATTCATTCAGTGAAACCCAGCCAAAATTATTTTTTAAGTGTTGAAGTAGATCTTCCTTGACACGGAAATATGCTGGAGGGGAGGACAGAAGGAAAATACAAAGTGCTAAAATTTATCAAACTTTCATGAAACAATCGTATCTTACCGGGAAAGGCATGTTTTAACATCTCTGAAGGTAGGATGCCTTTGGGGTCTAACAGCATTTTTAATTGCTGGGGGTTGGGGCAGACATGACATAACCGTGATTGATGTGTGTGCATTTAGTCATTGCTGCCCATGGTATGACCTCAACTGTGCTATCTGCATTTTGGTACAACACAGGTTTTTTTTTTTTCATTAACCATTTAAAAGATCTTTGAAAAGTACACCAGCCTCGGCATTTGGAATTAAAGACTTCCCGTGTGGAAAAAGACATGAGAGCAAAGTCTAAGATACTAGACTTGGTTTAGAGGTAGGGATTTTCTTCTCGGAACCATCGTAGTTTTTTTTTTTTTTTTTTTTTTTTTTTTTTTTTTTTTTTTTTTTTTTTTTTTTTTTTTTTTTGTCTTCTCTTGGGACGCAGTCGTCAAACGCCTTCCAGAGCACAAGAAGGGAAACACAAGCAGATGAAGAGAGATGTTGTCACAGGCCAGTGGGGCCACTAAAGCTGATCGATGTCTCCCTGGGCCAGTTAAGTAGGGCCAGGGACGGCGGGGACTCTGAGGGCCAGGGCTACGTGTCCTCTGTGCTGACTTCTGATGTTGTCCCATTCTGCAAAAGTAAAAGGACGGGTGAGGCTGTGCACGTTCCACGTGGTACCTGGGACTCTTGTGTAAGGCCCAGCAGCTCTGAGTGACAGGAGGAGGGACAGCGGGAGGGAGGGCAGGTGTGACACCGCTGCTTGATTAGCGCTTGAGCCGTCACCTGGAATAACCCTAGCCATCCATAAGACCCTGGTAGGTGGAAAGGTCCCAGATATGCCCTCTGCCCCCCGTCCTAAATCTCTGTCCCAAAAGCCCTTCTTTCCCAGCAAAACAAAGAAAGTAACTTGCAGCACCCAGAGTCCCAAATCCTGGCTGCATGGCCAGAAGAGGCAAGCCATAGCCCATGGGCTGTGAGGGAACATTCCATACCCTTGCGCACCAAAGGGACGCCCTTCCTGTCGTTGCTGTAATGCCTGTCTGAGAAGAATGATAATATTTATTTTATTGAGTGCTTACCCTGTGCCGGGTACTGCAGTAGATAGAGTATGCGTGCATGTGTATGTGCATGCATGTGACTTAGTTCTTGTCACAGTCTTAGAAGGTAAGTATTATTACCTGAAGTTTACAGAATTTAGCTCTAATAATAAAAAATAATGAAGTATAGAATTTAGGTTCAAACCTCCCCAGCAAGGAAGAAACAAGAATAAGCTCAATTCCCAAATCTTTTTTTTTTTTTTTTTTTTTTTTTTTTTTTTTTTTTTTTTTTTTTTTTTTTTTTTTTTTTTTTGGTTTTTCAAGACAGGGTTTCACTGTAGCTTTGGAGCCTGTCCTAGAACTAGCTCAGGCTGGCCTCAAACTCACAGAGATCTCCCTGCCCTCTGCCTCCCAAGTGCTGGAATTAAAGGCATGCACCACCACCACCTGCCTGGCATAGTTCCCAAATCTTAACCTCTGCTTTGGATGTGTTTTTCTGAAGGATTCTGATGACCACCCACACCTTTTCAATCTTACTGCATGCATTTGTTTGTTTGTTTTTCCTTCTCCTTGTGAAGCCCTTTTCTGTCCCCTCCTCTATACCTTGTAGGCCACCAGAGAACTGCTAAATGTTCCTCCCATGATCCTTTGCATAACTCATATTCCCTACACCTCCTAAGACCCCTACGATTATCTGGTTCTACTATTATCTCCCATACTTTACGTACTGTTTCCCAAACCTGCCTGTATTTCCCACAATTCCCTGAACACCTTACATCTCCTGCGTTTCCCTAAATCCCTGTGCTTCTTACAATCTCTTATGCTCAGAAGTAGCAGCTCAGTCCCCTAGTACAGCCTTGTGTCTACTGGGCGCCAGGGACTGGCTGATTTAAATCTTGCTGCTGAGTATGGCCACCAAAGCACACTTGTACCTGTGCTAGAGAACCAGGGAAGCTGGCAAAAGCTCGGAATCAGAAGTAGGACTGTTCTCTGGGTCAGGATGCCCTGCTCTGGTGCTGAGCCTGTGTCTCCGTGCACCGCGGCACTTGTGTGCCTACTCCAACACAGCCCCTCCTGCTGCCCCTTGTCTAATTGCAGTGTCTGCAGCGTCAGACTCTTCAGCTCCTTCCAAACCCTTTTGGGTTGAAATTGTGTCTTTTTTTTTTTTTTTTTTTTTGAGACAGGGTTTCTCTGTGGCTTTGGAGCCTGTCCTGGAACTAGCTCTGTAGACCAGGCTGGTCTCGAACTCACAGAGATCTGCCTGCCTCTGCCTCCCGAGTGCTGGGATTAAAGGCATGTGCCACCATCGTCGCCCAGCCTGACAACAAACTCCAGGGGCCTGAGAGGGATAGGCTGGGATGAGAGTAGAGAAGCGAGAGCAGTAATCTCCCAAGAGTTCGGTGAGGCAGTTAAACCACCGATCAGATGACTGGCTTGGCATCCAGATCCATAAATTCTGGAAGAATCTGACTCCGTAAAACAGAAAGTAAAAATCTCTCTGACTTTTTGTTTTATTTTTAATGAAAAACAGTAAACAGCTGTCGCCAGGACAGAGAGCAAAGCTGTCGATTTGATGGCTAGAAGTCCTTCTACTGAACCGTTTAACTCTGGGTGGATCTTAGGCAGCTTCTGTCGGTACACCCAGCAGGAAACAAGATGGTTGTTGGAAGGTAGCCCTCAGAGGAACCTGGAGTCTGAGGAGAATGTGCCAGGCAGTGTGGGGCAAGTAATGGGGATGAGGGCAAGACGAGGAGAAGAAGGGGACCTAAACCAAAGTGTGGAGGAGCTCATCCCTAGTGGCGAAGTAAGGACCACAGGCCTCAGTGCATTCCAGAAACAGAATTCATGCCAGGGCCTCTCAGATTGACACCAGGCCTGAAAAGAAGCAGAGAACATTATCACAGTGACCCAATGGCCCTAACTTCTTACCAAGCTCCTATTTCAAGCGCACACTGCAGAAATGCAGCCTGTTTTGTCTCTTTGTTAACTCTCTCATATGCCTGGCCTTCAAGGAAACGATAGCAGAAACCACCAACCTGGAGGGAATTTGACATCATTGGGTGTTTAATGTTTAACCATCTAGGTCACCTCGGGAAGTCTCATAATGCTCTTCTTGGGGGCGTGTTAGGGGGAAAGACAGTTCTGTGACCCCAGCCCAAGCCATTGTAAGGGTTTAAGAGCAAACCTTTGCAGTGCCCCTTTGTGTTAGACAACTCCTAAGCTTGTATACATTAATTCATATGCGCCTCATCATGACCTTGAGGAACACACACTGCCACTGATGGAGTTTTTAGAATCCCTATCGCTGCTTCCGAGAAACTGAGAGCAGTGGCTGATCTTTGGTGGCGGTGGGTACTAGAAACAATGTTTGAAGGATGCTGGGAAGTATTGGATTAAAGAAGCAGGGAAAAAAAACTGAATAAATGGATGAATTCTGATTACTTGTTAGTGGGGGCTTTTTTTTTTTTTTTTTTTTTTTTGCTTGTTTTGTGTTATGACTTTTTCGAGACAGGGTTTCACTATGTAGCTTTGGCTGTCCTGGAATTTACTATGTAGATCAGGCTGGCCTCGAACTCATAGAGTTAATTCTGCCTGCCTCTGCCTCCCAAATGGGACCCAGGATAGTGGACTGCTCTTCGCTTTGGGGGTGTATGTCGAAGTGCTTAGTGGGGGAAAAAAATCATGTGTGTGCTTTATTTTTGCTGCCTCCAAATAGGGGGTACTGCTCACTCAAGCGATGACCCCCGACCTTTGCCCCCCCTACCCACAGTCGGGCCTTGTCCCCCTCCTACCCCAGACTGCACCAGTGATTTAGGCCTGTCTCCTTTAATAGCAGGAAGACTCGTAGAGGGATGTGACGATGGTGATGGAACCAGGACTTGCTGTCAACACTCAGTTCTTCCCCAGGCCCTAGATTGTGACACGGGTTGGAAAGTGATTTTGGTGATCTTAGTCATCAATCACAGGCCACGCAATTCAGCATTCCCTCAACCCTGCTGCGCGTCGCCCTCCCCCAGCACACGGTAGACTGGACGGCTGTGGCCTCTCCCTCTTTGCTAGTGGAATAATCGAGTGAAGAGAAGATGATATAGTTTGGGATGTCAGTAGTGTCTCTACATCCGCCCTAGGTATCCTCTGCTCCGCCAGTCCAGCGTCTGTGCCCCCCCAAGGGTTTAGAGCAAATAAAAAGCCAGGATTCTCAGCTTTGCCACTCAGAGAAGAAGACTTCAAAGGCAAAAATCCAAACATGGCTTAAATGACTCCCAGGCTTCCTGCTCCCCAGATTTCAATGTCCCTCCAGGCAAACGCTGGGCATTCGACATTGAAACTGGTTTCTTTTCTTCTCTTTTTGTTTCAAAAAGTTCTAGGTCGTGGCAGGAAGATAAGAAAACCAAGCAGTCGGTCAATTGCCAGGGTCAATTGATTGCTTGCAGCTGCGGCCAATGCGGGTTCCCGGGTTTTGCTTTTTCCTGTTGGTGAAGGCCTCTCCGGCAAGCACAGAGATATCAAGCATTTAGTTATCTAAGCTGAACTGCAGCCCTGAAGGATGTGATGAGCCACCATCACTCAAGGGAACCCATCTTGTTTATTTCTTTAACAATAAAAGCCAGTCTTCTTTTTGTTTATACATTTTAACTTTTTTGAGAATTTTATATGTGAATGCTATATTTTCACTATTTCTACCCCTACCTCTCCTCCAACTTGCTCCGTGCCCCCCCACTCCCTTTCTAAATCGTGACCTCTTCTTTTATTGTGTATGCCTATGTAAATACAGCCTGCTGCATCCACTAAGTGTTGCTGTTCATGCGAGTATTGATTTAGGGCTGACTATTTAGGATTGAATAACTTACCAGGAAGCTCATCCCTGGAGTAAACTGATTCTTCCTCTTTCTGCAGCCGTTAACTGCCTGTAGCTGTTCATTTGGGGTATTTCCCCCATCTACGTTGGCACGTCAATGGGTGTTGTTGCTAGGCAACCATATTTTTGAGATGTCGTGGGTGCAGTTTCCCATAGATGCAGTAGGCATCTTTGTCCTCTGGTTCTAACAGTCTTTCCACCCCTTCGTCCTCGTTATTACCTGAGCCTTAGGTATGGGGATGGCGTTGGAGGTGTATCAGTTGGGGCTGAGCACCCTACCATCAGTTTTGACTAGCTGTGGCTTTCTAGGACGGTCTCAGTCTACTGCAAAAAGAAGCTTCATGGGTGAGGAGTGAGAGCTACACTCACCTGTGGGTATAAGAACAAGCATTTATAATGTCACCCAGAATGATACTGGTTTAGGAAGGTGACAGTAGTAGGTTATCATCTAGGACCCATGGCCTCAACAGACACAGGTAGCAAGCTCTGTTTTCAGTACCAGGGATGACTTATTTCATATATATATATATATATATATATATATATATATATATATATTCCCATGATACGCCCTTGGGGATATCTTGCCATACTAGAGATTGTACTGGCTCATAACCTTTATGGCTGGGTGGAACTATTGATTGCCTTTCTCCATTAAAGTAACTAAGACCCATAGAGACACGCATCACGTGTTTTCTCTTATTGGTGAACCTTCGCTCCAAATTGTTAGATGGATGCGACCTGGAGTAACTACAGAAATCAGGAAAAGGGGGGAAAAACTCCACAGTGGAGAGAAGAGAAGGAGCACTAGGCAATAGTAAGACTCGGGTGCTCTGAATGGGGGAGACAGGGAAAGTGGGAGGGGGGGTTGACCTTGGAATTGGGTCGGGAGGGCAACACAGAGGAAGAGGGAAGATGAGTAAATAACATCAAGTATGTTTGGAAAAGCTGTAAAAAACATTTTATGCTCACTTAAAATATATATAGAATATAAATAAGTGTATTTTATGCTTAGATGCGCATTCGTCCAAGATGACCGGGAACACGAGACTGGCTCCCTGCTGCCAGTCAAGGCTCCTGAGGAGGATGAACTAGGAGGTGTATGTCACAGGTTCATATGACCAGGTGACTTCTCTAGTTCTGGAAGCCTGAGGTGGTGACACTAGGTGTCACTTTCCCCAGTGTGAGGACAGTAGTGGAGTGGGTTTGGCTCAGAGTCCCGAGAGGAAAATGTTCGCTAGGTTCAGCCGCCTGCCCTTGGCCTCCATGTCCACCCACAGATGGTGCACACCACGTAGCGAATGGGCAGAGGGAAACTGGACCTTCAGTTTTGCTTAGTGTTTGACCAAAGGTGACTCTGACTTAGTGGACTAAGGTCACGCCCTCCATCCCCCAACAATCGATAATTTAATGTGACTTATCAGAAAGAGAAAAAAACTGTTTACTTTTAAGCCCTGGATCCCATAAAGGGAGAACGCAGAGGCCTAAAAGCCCCACTTGCTCAGGCCTCTCACCTTCAGCTGCCCTTGGACCCCCAGCAGAAATAGAAACACCATCCTGCCAGCAGGACAAGGGGCCCTGGGCCGAAAGAAGGCAAAAGCTGACTGGGGTAAGTACCTTCTCTCAGGGCCTGCCAGCCCACTGTGGAAATGAGGCTGTTCTTCAGGGACACTGAGTGAGGTGAGGGTGAGGGGCTCGGGTGTTTAAAAGGCTCCACACAACTCCTGACCAATATCAGATATAAGACATGCAATATCTGAATATGTCTGTCATGATCACTCACTCTCTTTAGAAAGACTGAGCAAGACCCTTTCTGGAAACTTCTTTATACTCCTTAGAGAAGGGGAGGGGAGGCTAGAGAAACATGGAGGAACCAAAGGGAGGCTTGTATTTCTACCCTTGGAGTGGCTATCGAAAGCCATTTCCCGTTTTCAAATGGCCTGGTTATCAATAACACCAAGGACTTGTGTGAAGATTCTACCACTATAATTAAAGTGGGGTTTGCTTGACCCAGAATTCTTTCCTTTGCTCGTGCTTCAGAGCGGGCACACAGGCAATATTCACCATGCTTTGTTCTTTTGTGTCTAAGATGCCTGCATCGCAATTTCTCCTCTTGCATGTGAGTGACCAATTTGTACTGTCCCCTCAAATATACTAGAAATAGCTGGCCACCTGCACAGAGACGAAACTGGTCTCTAGGAACCCCAAGCCTTGACTCTTGACTGAAAGCCCACCAAGACCCCAAATGCTGAGAATTGCCCAACGGATTCTCTCTTCACCTCTCGTTTGATTAAATGCTGATTTTGGTGGTATGAATAAGGAACTTTCCGGATTTTTCCTTCTAGATGGGTTTCCTTGAAAAGAAAAGCTGTTTTGTTCTCTGTTGACAAGAACATTCTATTTTAAAAGCCCCGTGCGCTTTCAAAGATGACAAGACTCAGGAAGTGTGAACCGACTGTCTTTTTCTTTGTCTAGACTGTAATGGCCTAAAACAGTCAAATGGGTGCATTTAATACGTCTAGTTCCCCTGACAGTAAAGGTGGATTTGCAATACAAAAGTATCTCTCCTTTTTGCTTTTTAAGCAATCCTTTTGCGGTACTGAGTTGTTTTTTTTACAGTAAAGTGACTCTACAGAGGCCCCAGAGCAGGCCCTTCTTTGGTCTATGAGGCTCTGCAGGATGCTCTTCGCCCCTTTGAACAAGTTGAGAAATCGCTGTTCCCTGATCTCCTAGTACCTGTAGCTCCAAGACGTCTTCCTGGGAGCTGTGGCGCATACTGCTATATTAGGTGCCGGTTAGGCTCCTTCAGGCCTCCTCCTTAAAGAACTTCCATTCCTACGTAGGAAAAGGGATGTCTAACAAACAAAGAGCTAACCAAGTCTAACTTGTTTTTCATGCACAGGGATTCCTTAGATTCACAGGCCACAACCCCTAGAAACGTCTAGAATTCCATCCTCTTGGGGAAAGCGAGGACATGGCATAGAAATTTAGTTTTAATAGACAGACACTTTGGAACACCTCCTCACTCAGCCTCCCTTAGGGGGTTCTCGGGATATAAGACCCTCAGGTTGCTAGATGGTGGGAGGTTCTGGGGACCAGAAAGAGGCCTGATATCACAAGGCCTTTCTGAGCTGTGGGAAAACCTGTTGGCATTTAGACATGTCACCCTGATTAGCATCCAGCACCTTTGTCTTCAGCTTTGGGGTTTTTTTTTGGGGGGGGGGGAAGAAATCATAGAAAATAACAGGCATTGCTACTTCCCAAGCAGCCCACTTCCTGTTGGGTATTAACTAGTACTAGTGAAGTTCCAAGTGTTCAATCTGAAGCTTTAGAACACGAGCCCTTTTAAATCTGAAGAACAAGACCCGACTATGGGCCTAAAAGTTGACCCTAGAATTAATCACTTTGGCTTTCTTTTTAGTGATACGTTCATTAGTAAATGACATTTGGATGAACAGGAAAATATTCTTCTGGCCTTTTCAAACCGCCTGCAGAGGAACTGACAAGATATAATCACTGGGTCAAAGAAAGCATAGAGGAAAAAAAAAACGAACGTTTCAGCAATGTCTAAAAATTGTTCACAGGACCCTAATAAATAAGAACTTATTTCTTGATGTAGTATCACAAAATTATTATACTGTATAAAAAGATATTTCAGTAATAATTTTCAAAACTACGTTTCATGGTGACAAACAAGTGTGCTTGAGTTAGGTAGACCCCAGCCTCCAAATTTAAGAAAAGTCTTGGCGAAGTGGGAATGAATTAGGTTATCCAGAAGGGAAAAGGACTTTGAATTTTTTGAATTCTTATTCTTTTTCTCATTTCAAAACATTGTAAAAGTTGTGGAAATTCAGATATACAAACAAAGGGAAAAAATGAGCCAGTAGCTCCCTTCCTACCTGGTAGAGAACTGTTATAGCAGGAATGCTGTATGATTTTCACAGAAAGAGTCCAGCTTGTATGCACTGTTTTCAAGATCACTTCTTTGTTCGAAACCAAATCTTAATTGTTTCTGAGTCAACAACCGTGTTTTTACGATTCAATGATTGGGCTGAGAAGACAATGTTCTGTGGTGAGCGGGTGGCCATTTTCCTAAAGCTGGGCATTTAAATGGCATGCAGTTCTTTATTTTAAATAACGCCATTATGGATTATTTTATAGATTAAAAAAACCTGTATTTAGTTAGTTAGTTATTTTACCTTTTTGTTGAGATGTGTGCTTGGTTCATGACCGGCCCCCAGAGGGAGGGGCGGGGGAGGTTTATGTTTGGTGCATAGGTTTCCCCCTCTTCTTTTACGACCCTTCCTCCTTCTGCTTCTGTCTTTGCAGATTAGCACAGAAAGGTCCTCAGACCCTGCAGCAAAGCCCAGAAGAATGGACTAGGTCAAGCTGGCTTAAGTAGGGAGCTTTCTAGTGTTTTCCCGCAGGACCTGTCACTAATGAATGCCTCTCCTCTACCGGTTGCTCTAATCAAATGTGCAGAAGCGGGTTCTAGAGCCTCCCTGAGATGGTCAAGGCATCCACAGGGGGTGAGCAAGAGGTGGGGATTTATGTTCTAGGTCCTTCAGGCAAAGAGAAATCAGTATAGCCTATCTCTGGTTGGAAGGAGCAGCGGGGAAAGGACAGGTCACCCACCACATGTGTGTCCCCATCACCGTCAGTACAAAGGGTTTAGGGCAGGGCTGGTCAACAGGACCTTCCTGGCTTCATTGCTTCTCTTTGCATCATACAAAGCTGCCCCTGAGGAACACTTGTCTTAGGACTGAGTGGCACACTTTTCCTGCCGCCTGCCAGGGTCACAAAGGAACAAAAGAAAACCAGCTATGAAGCGGAAAATGAGACAATCAGGCAATAGAAAAGAAAGGGGAAGGAGCAGGAGCCAATACCCTGCAGGCCCCATAGGAGAGGGTGGGAGGTCATAGAGTGCTGTCCCTGCGGGATCTGGCTTCAAGGATGATTTCATGCTCTGCATGGGAATGAGGGACCGAAGAAAGCGGGAGGATTCATTTTCACCAGTTAGATACAGCCGGGTTGATAGCTAAAGCAGATCCCTAGTCAAACGGTGACTGGACTGTTCTGGAGGTGGGAAACTGCCCCCCAGTCTTCTCCTTTCCCAGCACTTGGGGAACACAAAGGATTAGGGAAAGCTCTTCTATTTCCTCTCACTCTCCACTGGGAGTAGGAGTCGGAAGCTGTATTTAACTGGAAACATACGTAAATCCAGAAGAGATTTACACCCAGGGCAACCTTTCTGCTAGAAGACGATTATTAGCTAGAGTATTGTCTTCTCCTTCTGTCTTCCCTAGATTCCTCATCTTCTACCTGTTCTTCTACTAGAGAATGACTGTGCTGAGTGTAATTTAAAGTTGGAGCAATGTAGGGCATCTCTGTGTCCACAAGACCCCCATAGTCTAGTGCTACAGACTCATAAACAAAACCCACAAGCTCAGAGTGGTGGTGTATGCCTTTAATGCCACACTCAGAAGGCAGAAGTAAGTGATCATGTGGGTTTGAGATCAGTCAGGGCTATGTGCTGAGTTCAAGACCAAGCAGGGCCATGTAGTAAGACCATTGTCTCAAGAAAAGAAAAAGGAAAGGAAAGGAAAGGAAAGGAAAGGAAAGGAAAGGAAAGGAAAGGAAAGGAAAGGAAAGGAAAGGAAAGGAAAGGAAAGGAAAAAGAAAAAAAAGTCATCATAATTTTCTTGAGCTGAAGAATTGATCACATATGCTAATGTTGGATTGGAAACCATGGTGAGTAGAGAGCCGGTGGAATCTATTAATCCACTGGAGCCCTTTCATATATAATGTCTCCTATGCTCTTTCCAATTACAGCCTGAAGCCGCGGTGGAGGAGTCTCTGACAGTGACAATGACCGGATGTGAAGGTGGAGTTAACACCTTTGAGCGACAGATTTCCCTTAGCAGAGCTGTGGAGTGTGACAATGGTGTTTGTGTCCAAACTATCAAACGCCATTATCACACTAAATAGCTATTGCTAAGCAGAGCATCTCCTCCCCGAGTGTCTCGGCCCCTGCTCTCTCTGAGCAAGAAGCTTTGTCTTACACTAGCACTGTACACCATGTGTAACTTCTGAATAAAATCTGGTACTCTCGCGCTCATAACTACATCTGCCTGAAGCCTACCCCACCTATGCCGATATATATGGAAGAGATGATTCCGGCAGTGGTACAAAGGAAAAGGCCAGTTAAACCCAACCTTTCCTACGGTACCCTCCCAACACCGGTCACTTCTGAAACCCAATTTCTCCCCAGCACCACACACGTTATTCATTTTGCTGTGAACACCAGCTCGGTATTTTCTGGTTCTCTCCATTGTTGACACTGTCTCCCCAGGGATAGCCTCAGACCCAGCAGGTGAAGGGCACAGTCTCCAAGCCCTCCCTCTCCCCGCCACACTGCTTTCAGGTGCCCCTTGAATATCACAAGTCATTTTCCCTGGGCTTCTGACCCACCAGCTATAAACTGGCACTTCTACAACTATGCCCTTGGGTCCAATTAACATGCCCCAGTGACTCTAAAAGCTCAGAAAACCACGTGGGCCAGCTTATTCCAAAGGGTAAGGAAAAGGCAGAGCAGAGATGCGCTCCAGGAACTACGCATGTCCGGCTACCCAGAAGCTCTCCAAAACTGTTCTTCGTGGATTTTAAGGGTAGACCTTTGCATAGGCTTGACTCAGTAGACATGGAAGTGTGTCGGGGATTCAGTGGGCCTCGCGGCTTGTGGGAAGACAATGTCTGCTGGAGAAGACTGAAACTCGGGTCAGCACCATCTTCACAGGCACTGGGTCAAAACGTCCGGAGTCTGACCTCGTGGTTATTCTTCTTACACATTTAAGCACAGTAAAACATCGAGAAAAGATTGCCACGTGGCAATGAACACAACAGAGCTTTAGACATAGCTACATAGAAACTCCCTGCAAATCAGCAAAGAACCTGTGACCTCTGCAATAAGAATGAGCTCTATTGGCTGATGATCAGAACCCAGGGCTAGGGTCTAGGGGAAGGAATAGTGAGAAGCATAAGGATGGATTCTATTAGTGGGGATGCAAAGTACATGGGATCTCTTTCAAAGGGATGGGTTCTATACACCGAGAGCAGGGTTAGGGACAGCAGGATACTGGAGGGATCCAGGTAAAGGCTGACTCCTGATAGAATAGCCCAGGATCACGAGGTTGTCGGACTGTGGCATTCCAGGTGACCAGGCTTCATTCATTTCCTCCCATTGAAGGAAAGAGGCCCGTGTAATTGTTGTCAGTCCTGGTTTCTCCAATGCTTACCCTGAGCTGGTCTTCCTATGGGAAGGTGATGGGATTGTTTACATAGGTGCAGTGATTGGGTGGGATGTCAACAATGCTGCCTGCTCAGATGTTTCTTTCTTTGTAGTCTTAGGGAAGGAACCCTCTGGAATGAGGAGGAATCAGACAAGGCAGATTGGAATTATGAGCCAGGAACCATGGGTGAAAATATATGTGTACACACACACACACATGAAATGAAATCATAATTATGGTGAATTTCCTTATCTTCCCCAAGTCATTAAAAAAAATTAGAGTCTCAGAGCATCCAGCACAAGTCTACTTAGTTATCATCCCATTGAGTTGATGTTAGGAAAATGTTAGATGCAAAAAAAAAAAAAAACTAAAACTAGGTGTCTTAGTTAGATTACTATTGCTGTGATAAACACCATGACTAAGAGCTAGTTAGGGGGGAAAGGATTTATTTGGCTTATGCGTGCTGACCACAGTCCGTCATTGAGGGAAAATATAGCAGGAACTCAAGCAGGGCAGGAACCTGGAGGCAGGAACTGGGACAGAGTCCACGGAAGGCTGCTGCTTACTGACTTCTCCCTCCTGCCTTGCTCAGCCTGCTTCCTTACACACTCCAGGACCACCCAGGATGTCAGCCTTCCCCCAGCTCCCACTGCCAGTGGGCTGGGCCCTCTACATCAACCTTCAATCAAGAAAATGACCCACAGGCCTGCCAACAGGCCAATCTGATGGGAGGGTATTTTTCAGTTGGAGTTCTCCTTTCTCAGATGACTCTAGCTTGTGTCAGGTTAAGAAGAAAAACTAACCAACACATGGGGTTATACAAACCACGGGCTGATGGGCAATACATTAAGGCACGGGAGCCTCTTCCTTCCATCATGAAAAAACAAAAACAAAACCTGTCTGTTGCTTCACTTCCTTCAGACATTCCATGTTTGATTTTTACAATTTTAACCAATTATCAGGCTGATGACTGGATCTGCATGCTAGAGCCTTCTTATGTTCCGCTAGTTAGCATCAGAAACCCACGTATAAACTGTGTGGGAGCTGCCAGAGCAAACCTGAACACTTTAAGCCTTTCTGTTTCGGGGAGAGCGGTGCAGCTGGGTGGTCTGGCTTGGATTGCGTTCTCGGAGAGGCTTCCTCAGTAGAAACCGAAAGTTCTGTCGTGGGCTAACGATCCTCCTGTGACTTGCCTGAGTGGACTAGCGCACGATCAGTCGAATCAACTGAATGGACTAGATCAACCATCAGAAACAAGTCCACTCATCCGTCGGCCATCACTTATCAGATAAGTAGAGAGCGGCTTCGCTGTTCTCAGCCCTGGGGATACTTTTAAGTGGCAAGAGTCTGACATTTTTTTTCTAGGGATAAGCACTCGTTGGGTGGCATTCTACTGGAGCACAGGTCTCTCGGCCCCAACTACACTTACTAAGGAGCCCAGTGAGAAAACTTTGACAGTGGATTCTAAGTTCCCTGCTAGGAAGCACCACAGAAGTATATTCCTAGCAAGCACTCCAAACACTTAAAGGTCGTTTGTAAAAAGAGAAAACAAACAAACAAATAAATAAGGTGTATTTCTATCTGCCCTGTGTGTTTTCCCCATCCATCGCTTCTCTCCTTGCATGGTCAACTGCCAAGAGGGATGGCATACAGTGAAGGACACCCTGTGCAAGGGATGGGTGTGCAACAGTCCCCATGAAGGCTCACATTGCAGAGAAAGCCAAACCATGTAGAACACTCTAACTGAGAAAACTAAAGAAAAGGAACCTCTATGTGGCGGGTAAGGGGGTCAGAAACTGCCCAGACATGGAACAACCATCTTAGTCATCTCCTCAACTGAGGTACATAGCACTGAAGACTCGGAGTCTTCTGGCTGAAAACGGTTCCCAGTTTTGAGGGCAGTGTCCATACTGCTCCATCGTGCTGAGGCTTTAATTAGATGGAACTAACCCGGGAGCATAAAGAAGGGCTTTCTGTATTCCCTTCTACTACGCATGTCTTTCTTGATCACTTTCCACGCTGTTTTTATTTATTCTATTTTTTAAGATTTATTATGTATACAGCCCGCATGTTTGCCTATATGTCCGAAGACAGTGTCAGATCTCATTATAACATGTTTGCGAGCCACCATGTGATTGCTGGAAATCGAACTCAGGGCCTCTGGAAGAGTAGTCAGTGCTCTTAATCTCTGAGCCATCTCTCCAGCCCTCCTTCTTGTTTTTAGGAAACAGGTTCTCTCACTGAACCTGGAATTCACCTATGAATGGCCAGCAAGCTCCAGTCTCCCCAGTACTGGGATTATAGGCACGCACTACTGTGCCCAGCTTTTTTGTGGAGGTTCTGGGGAATCAAACTCAAGTCCTCACGCTGGGGCAGCAAGCCCTCTACTGACTGAGACATCTCCCCAGCTCTCGTATCTCCCACTTTAAAGATACTATTTGCACAGCCCTGCTGCTACACATCTCTGACGATAGCATTCTGCCCACATCTGCTTTCATCTCCCTGCCCCAAGGAAGATATGGCCAGCAGTTTCCAGGCAACCGTTCCTGGGGATGCATGCTGAGTGACTCCTAGTGATGTTTGCAAGAAGAAAGGGGCCACTTAGATGTGTTACTTAAAATCATGATCAGCCTGGAGAGGCATCTGAGAAGGCGGGCGGTCACACTAATTTGTTTTCTTCTCAGGAAACCGGGTCACTTGAGTCTCGAGTTTTGACTTTGTGGATCACACTCGTGAGTCCTGAGTCCATCCATCTCAGTACAGTGTGCTCCTTAAACACGACAATCACCACTCAGGGCCTCTCTTCCCTTCATCCATCTCCGGGGGAGTCACCATGTACCAATCAATGGCTCATGCAGCCACTCTTATGAACCCTTCTAAAGTCTGTAAAATGTTACAGTTGTAACTTCCTAGAGGAGGATAACAGAAGGCTCGAATTAGAAACCAGCTCACTCTTCATTCTGACAAGGAAATTGAAGTCCAGGGATTCTAGAATTTGCTAGGATAACATCCCGAGCCCTAGCTTCCTCACTCACTTGGGGAGCAACGTGGCTTCTGTAGTTACTGTGTATCAGGTATTGTACTGGGCCATTGTTTAGGGCTCCCACGTCACATCTTCTAAACTGTTGCTTTTACTTTGTGATTGGCCAGCTTAATGACCAGCTGGGACTCTGCTGAGGGCTCGGAGGACGATGCTGTCTGTCTTTTAGTGATTTGTGATGGATTTTAATTTCCCAGAGGAGGTGGGAAGAATGTAAGCTGCCTGGGTTGACCGTGCACTTGTAGGACTGGTTCACCGGGTTCTTTCCTTCATGGCTGCCTCTTCCCAGTTATCAAAAAGCCGATTACCAAGTCCCCAGTTGAACTCCTCACTGCCCCTTTTCAGATAATCCATCCTACAGACAGCTACTAAGGCAAGCCCACAATAGACACCACCAATAGACAGGTGGGGCATCAACTCTCTTCTCTTAGGTCTCCAACTGCCTTCTACGCTTCATGCTTGAAAAGGAAAGGGGCCAAACACACACAAGCTCACAGAAATGTAGCTGACCGCTTGTGAATCTATTTAAGAGAGAAAGAAACATTTCTCAGAAGAAAGATCGATGTGGCATGAATTTATTGTGTCCTTGGGATACTGCACCAGGGGTGTAGATGAGCAAGCAAACCCAGTTTGAAGACCTCACTCATTTAGTCTACTGTCACTCAACCACATGATCCTCCTCACTGCCAGGCAGCGTTTGCATCACCGGACACTGATAATTTGAAGGTGAGATGATCTCCCAGAGTCTTCTTGTGGTCTCTCTGGTGAGGACACAGACAGAGCAGTAAGATCTTGGAAGTGAGCGTGACACCATTGGGCTTAAGAAAAGGATAGCATCTATGGCTAGAGAGAAAGGCAAGAACAAGAGCTGGGGTTTAGCGAGAGTTCTTGTTCAGAGTGCACAGAGCCTAGACCAGTCTCCCCAGCATCACTGTGCAAGACTTTGAGCTGGGGTAGCTCTTGCTGGAGTGCTTGATCATAGCGCCCAAAGCTCGGATCAGCTCCCAGCACCGTGCAAGTGCCTGTAATCCCAGCATTTGGGTGTAGAGTGGGGGCATCTCAAAGTCAAGGGCATCTTTGACTTCATAAGGAGTTCAAGACCAGCCTGGTTACATGAGACACATGGAGGGCAGTTAGGACAGGAGTGGGGTGTTCCAGTCCTTCTGTTGCTCCAGCTGCCATCCGGTGACTGTAGCAAGGAAAGCCCCAAGGTTTCTACTGCGACAGAGGCTAAATTCAAGTTTCTAAAGCATTCTCCAAGATTCCCGGAGGACCGCTGAAGTATATAACTCTGAGATGTGTGTGTATCTGTGTGTGTGTGCGTGTGTGTGTGTGTGTGTGTGTGTGTGTTACCAGGAGAGGGCAGTCTGGACCTGGAGTTCCAAAAGTAGCAAGCAAACTTTATTTGAACAAGGCAATAGAAAAAAATCTGGTTATACTGAAAGAGAGGAGCAGGTCACACGAGGGAAGAAACTTAGCGCTCACAGTTACTACCTGTGGTCTCCTACCGTAAAGTCTGATGGAAGAAGAAATTGATTATTCAGGAACGCAGTTTGAGTGGTTCTCCATTTAGACTGACAGATTAGGTTGTATAATAATTTTTTTACAGGTTCCTTTCCCACAGTGCATCAGATTTCAATCATATGCACACCTGATTGTGCAGGTATAAGATGGTAAATTCTATCCAAGAGTCCTCCTTAAGGAAATGTTTTTAGCTTACTATGTGTGTACCCCAAACCAGTTCAGACTGGATCAGACTTTCCGGTCTTTTACTCAGACACAAGGAAAGTACTATTAGATAGAATCTAAGTTTTTCAGGGAGGGGCAATGAGCGAGCAGTTCATTAAGTTGCTAGCAGGTTAATAAGGTTCATGTTTAGGTGGTGTGTGAGTGCGTGTGTAGCTTGTCCGGGTCAGAGTCTCAAGGGACCAAGTGCATTGTTAGAAAAAGAATGCACACGCAGCCCAAACCGAGTAGGATCCCAGGTTGCAGAACTATTTCCTGTGCTTGCCTGCTTCATGGTGGCACACATGGAGACCTGATTCTCAAGCTGTGTGTGTGGCTCGTGCTAGGGCACTTGCTTAGCATAGCTGACGCCCCAAGTTTGGTTCTCAGCATGGCAACAGAAAGAACTTTGATCTCTCAAAGGAGCTGGGTAAAAATGCCTTCAGAATCTAATCCAGTTGGTATTTTTTCTTCTTCCGATTTTGTTTTAAACCAGAAAAAGTCAGAGTTCTGATCTGGGCCAAGGGGCTCTACTTGCAAACTTGAGCCTGGGGTGGCACATCTCTTAGGACACTGCCCCCTAGTGGTAGAATGGGTCCCTGTCCATCATAGCTGCTGTGTTGGGATGAGATTTCAGGTTTGCCAGCAAAGAGATTACATTTGAGCGTCCCTTGGCAGCAGAATCCGGCCTAATTTTGATAAAGTGCATTTTTCAAAGGCCTGGGAGAGAGAGGAAAAAGAATGAGGGGGATTGTTCCATGGAGCGCCTGTTGACCCATTAAATACGGCAGACAAGAACTAACCCTGTTCTACCTGCACAACAAGGTTCTTGCTTTTCATTTTTCTGGCACATTCGGGCCAGGGAAGAGCTAATTAAATGCCTTCCCTGTTCTTAGGACGGCCCGTGTCTGCCACAGCCCATCTCGCCCTGCTTTTCTGCTTGACTTCACACTGGTTTGGATACAAAAGTGGATTCTTTTCCGCTTACTCGGATGTGCCAGCTACCGTATTCCTAGCCTGATATTTCTAGTGGCTGAGATTTTTCTAGTGTCTCCAATGTCTCTGAGAGAGCTCGGTGCATCTCAGACTGGGCCCTTTTTCCAGCTCGAGCCGATGATGCACCCGGTGTCCTCAGGTGCAGGAAGGGCAGCTTTGAGTCCCCAAAGACGTAATTCTAAACCACCGCCTAAAGGTATTGACGGGGGGGGGGGGGGGGGCTGTCAATTTTTGTTCATGAGAAGAAAACCTTTTTTTTTTTTTTTTTGGTTTTTTGAGACAGGGTTTCTCTGTGGCTTTGGAGCCTGTCCTGGAACTAGCTCTTGTAGACCAGGCTGTTCTCGAATTCACAGAGATCCGCCTGCCTCTGTCTCCCGAGTGCTGGGATTAAAGGCGTGCACCACCATCGCCCAGCTGAAAACCTTTTTCTTTGATGGCCTCAAGGGATCTGTTTTTAGAGCAATGTTTCTCAAGCAATGGCTACGTGCAAGGCAATGAGCTTGGGCAAGGGTTTTGTCAGGGGTCACTCGGCAAACTAGAACATTTGGTGTCCCGCTTCCAACAGCGAGAGCAAAACTACCCCGAGGGCCCAGATTTGGGCCGGGCAGGGAGTGGGCACAGAAGAAGAGGCAGGGGACAGGGGACAGACAACACGTGGGCAAGAGCTAGGCTTTCTCCTAGCTGCACCAGCAGCACCTGAGAGCTTCTGGAGGTGAAAATCATCTGGCCCAGCTGCCCCATGAGGTCAGAAGAGAGGCTAAGAGCTAGCAGCGGATATTCCCAACCCTCCCCAGGCCCCGATGCAGACCCAGGCTGGGAACCTCAGTGTTTCCCCTAATGTTCTCATTAGTGTTAAATGAGGGTTCAATCAGCCAGTTTATTCTGCCTCAGAATAAAGTACAGTGAGTGTGTCCTTAGATGCTCCAAATTGGCATCATCTGGGGAGCTTCTAGAAACCTCCACGCCCTGGGCCAGCCGCAAGAGCTATGGCGGGGTCAGGTGAAGCACACTTGCCGTTTCCACGTGAGCCAGGACTGAGCTTGGGACAGGAAGGGTGGTATTTTGGAAGCCCCTTTGCTTTGCCCTGTTAGGGGAACTTAACTTACAAACCAGAGCACTTTACACTAAAGTGTGCTAAGACATAAGTGATCTAGATAAAACGGAGCTTTAACTGTTCTCCCGTAACAAAAGTCCAGAGAGCAAGCACCTCCGACCAGCAGCATGAGGCAGAGAAAGCAAACACTGTACTCTCCAAAGGTCCTGTATATCAACCAGGGCCAGGGCTAGGTTGGCTAGGTTTAGTTTTTCTAGAACCGAGCCCAGTTCCCCAACCAATCAGCCAAGACCAAATCTTCCCCAATTCTGTTCCTCCTTTCTCCTCACTCTTGGGACACGCTCCCTGCAGCCACATAAACTTGTTTGTTGTTGCCCAAGGATGTTTTGAATTTTGCTGCCTAAGATGGGCTTTGAGATTGTCAAAGGGTTCTTCCTTTTCTTCTTCCTACTAGTCCATTGCCTTCCCTGATGTTCTGCTCAAAATACATCTCCTTCAGAAAGACGGGAAACGGAAGAGGGGCGGGACACTACAAGGGTTGCTGACCAAAGTTCCACTTACCTCGAAGCAGCAAAGTCAGTGATGCCCACAGCCCTGCCACCGTTCCTCGGATGTTTTCAGGAGGTGGGACGTCCTTGGTGCTTCCGGTGAGTTTGGGGCAGGAGGCAAAATAACAAAAACCTCAGTTGGCTAGAGCCAATAAGGCTGGGGGCCTGGGACAAATGTGGCGTGTTCTACAGCATGGGAAACAGTATGAAATGACTTCAAACCTGAACCTTGAGAAAAATGACCGCAGAAACCCATTATACGACCCTTTCTTAAATGTCCACACTAGTGAAAATGTAGCTAATCTACAGTTACAAGCCACCGAGGGGGTCTTTATCATTTCTCCCAGAGAAAGTAGGATGATAGGTGAAACTTGTTGCTGCATTACGAACGAGATCCGGGTATTTGTAGCTTTGTAGTCCTTCCCAAGCTAAAAACGGTTAAAATCTAGTCGTTACGGCAGTGATTTGTGGTTGTGGAATGCCATCCTGAGTCCCTTCTTTCCATATGTGAATTAATATTCGCATATTATTCGCAGGATAGCTGTGGTTCTTTCCATTCATTCCATGGAATTCAGAAAGATTCGGTTACTCTTACGCAGCTATCAGTGTTAAAAATGGAGCCGGGACCCCAGCTGGCTCAGAGCTGAGGTGGTGTTCTGTGTGGTGCCTTAGGGCTTTACGAAAGATCTGAGTCTAATGATCTCACGGGCAGGATGAAGGGAAACTGGGGGCTTTCATCCTCTCAGAGGGACCTGAAAATGGAGGCTGTACCTCTGCCTCAGGGGGCACCAGCATACGTAAGACAGACATCTTCACGCAGAGAGTCATTGTCCACGAAAGGGTCCTTATTGGAGACATCTCCTAGCATTAGGGTGCCTCTGGAATAAACCAAGAGGCGAGAAAACTTGGAGGAGAGAGAGAATTAAGAAATAAATAAGGGGGCTGGAGAGATGGCTCAGTGGTTAAGAGCACTGGGCTGCTCTTCCAGAGGTCCTGAGTTCGATTCCCAGCAACCACATGGTGGCTCACAACCATCTGTAATGAGATCTGGCACCCTCCTCTGGCATGCGGGCATACATGGAGGCAGAATGTTGTATACATAATAAATAAATCTTAAAAAAAAGAAATAAATTTAAAAAATCTGCATGATGTCTCCTGATAATAAAGGCACTTTACTTAACGCACAGCGTGGGATAGAACAGCCGGAGTCTTAAGTTGGTTCTTGATAGGATGACCGAAGAAGTGGTGACCTGTGAGGAGAGACCTGTGAGGACACTTCCAGACAGAGGGAACGGAAGGCGCAAAGCAGAAGCGCCTAGAGAATGAGACCAGTGTTACTGGAGCCAACGGAAGAAGCCCTGAGGTTAGGTGAGAAAGGTATTTGGGTATACCGGGAGATTTATGATGAGTTTGCCACCTCCTGTGAGGGAGAAGGGAAGCTGTTAAACATCTTGTCACTGGTTTCCTCTGGGTCAGCTGCAGGAGAATGGTACAACTGTGCCGGCAGTCAGAGTCTGAGAACAGTTCTTTTGTTATTGTTTTTCTACGAGGATGCTGAAGTCACACTGTGAGGGCTGAGGCACCCTGGCCCCTGGGATTTGGGGACAGCTATGTCGTGGACTGACGCCTCAGCTTTGAGAAGAGAGTTCCCCAAGACTCAGGATATACCAAATAATGATCTCTCTTTAAAGATGCTAAGAACTAAAGGGGCAAATGAGCTCCATGGGAACCAGGGAACACTCCTAGGAGCCAGACTCCCTTCACCAGGCTAGTTAACCACCAGGTGACACTGGAAGGGGGAGAGGCTTAGGGGCCAACTTTATTTCCTTCCAGCTGGGCCTCTGGCCTGAGCAAAGTGCCCCCCCCCCCGAACCTCAGAATGTGGCATTATTTAGATTTTTTTTTTTTTCTCGAGACAGGGTTTCTCTGTAGTTTTGGAGTCCTGTTTTGGAGCTCTTGAAAACCAGGCTGGTCTCGAACTCACAGAGACCCACCTGCCTCTGCCTCCCGTGCACCACCACTGCCCGGCTATTTAAGAGTACAGACCCCTTTGAAGCTAAGGGTGGTTGGTGTGTCCTGGCCAAGGTGATTGTCCCATCTTTATATTTGTCCCCGAATTTTATAATAAATAGTAAAAGAAATCGCTATAGCCCTGTCAACCTGGAGAAGTAGGATTCCCAGCTACCAGAACCAAGATGCTTCTTACATACGCCTCCTTACAGCGGGGGGTGGGGAGTGGGGGTGCGGGGGTGTGTTTACTATGCCTGGCTACTCCTTAGAAATGAGGCCAGCACCAAAGAAAGTCCTGAAGGCTGCTTACTGCAAGCTGCCACCTTAGCATCCCATGTAGATGGAGAAACACAGAGAGAAAATAGTGGGCTGAGAGGAGACAGAACCTACACCCCTGGACAGAATTGCTTCGATTCATCTAGGCCTCAAGAAGGAAGCCGGACGACTGGCTTTTCACAAGATTCGGGGTGTGCCTTTTGAAAGTCTTGGTGGTACACTGTAAATCCCAGGTGTTAGGAGGAAGAGGCAGTGGAATTGGGGGTTCAAGGTCATTCTCCACTATGCAGCGAGTTCAAGGCCAGCCTGGGCTGAGTAAGACCCTGTCTCAAAAAATGAAGCTATCAGTAAACAAACAAACAAACAAACAAACAAACAAACGCTCTGTGGCCCTTTCCCTCTGGGATCTTTTTGGCCCTCATGAGAAACAGAATTGTTGAAAAATCTTGATTAATTGGCATGATTCGTGTTAGCGTTTACGAATAGCATTGGAGGGGTTATCTGATCCTATGGCTGGAACCGGCAGCCTTCTTGCTTGCCAGCTTCGCTCTCAGAACAAGCAGATCTGCCACGGTGACAGATGAGGACCTGGTGCCTCTCCGATTTTTTAGAACTCATTAAGTCCATGCAGCAACTGTAGGTCTGCGGAGGCGGAGCTCTGCTCCGTTCCCCACGGCACACATGGTCCAGCGGAGCAGAAAGTACACAGAGAAAGCAAACCAGAGCGAGCTTGTTGGCGAGTTCCTCCCATCTGCATCCAGCTGAACACAGGCCCACCGCGCACGCAAAATGCAATGCGTATTTAGAAAAGAGACGACTGTGTGATTAGAGAATAATTGCCACTCTGGCGCATTCTTTTTCATCAGGTTCTATTGAAACCTTTGCTGCGGCGAAGCTCGTTCGAAGCACGTCTGGGAAGGCACAGGTACAATAGACAACAGGCAATACGAGCCAGTCGTCTGTGTGGCCAGCTCTGGGCCTCTCCAGGATAGGGTGCCCACTGGTAAGGAGTCTTCACTTCCCAGCCATCCTCGTTAGTGAGGAGCCTGCTGTGGGAAATACGGGCCTGTTTCCATAGCGCTTTGTTCGTGAGATCTGCCCATCACAGAACTGCATGGTTGAGTCTTTTAGGATGCTAAGTCATGTCTGTTTGTGATCACTGGCAGGTGTCAGAAGCTGCTCTGGGCTCTTTGGACCTCCCTCGTTTGTTGGCTGAGTAGAGCATTTGTTGTATTTATAGCCCTCCTGAGGTTGCATTGTGGGAGAATCAACAGCAACTGGCTTGTTTCAAACTGAACTAAAGCCATAGCGATAGGGTTGGGTATTGTGAGACCCTGGAGCCATGCCTTGGTGCATGTAAGAAAGCCGGCTTCATGCCTGTTCCGTTGTTTGGCTGTGCAGGGGAAACAGCACATAACGGAAGACCGGGTGACCATGTAGCCATGCCAGGTCATCCCCCAGAGCTTTGGCTGGGACAAACCTCACTGTGGTGCCCCTTCTGTCTCTGGGTTGCCAAATATTTGCAAACTGGTAAAATCACACTATAATAAATAATACAGGCACTTTGAAAACAGCGACCTAAGCATCCATGAAAGGAGCCAGGGATCGTTCCACCAAGAAAGTCTCTAGCTCTCCCCTCAAACCAAGATTTTCATGCCAGACAGACAGAAGGCTTCCGAGGACTTTGGCTTCTTGTGTCAAGCCTTTCTATGCTGTTTTAAACACCTATTTTGATATTATTTTTATAATTACAAGTTATTACCCAAGAAAGAGGGATGGTCTGTCAAGAGGGTTCTGGTTGCACCCACATATACATACACACATAGATGAGAGGTGATAGATATGATTGATGGGTAAAATAAACAGGATATATATGTATATTATTATAGATGAATGACAGATTATAGACACAATAATCTATAATAATATAGATAAGTTGTAAATGACCAATTAGATAGGTGATAGACATTACATATGGTAGATAAAAGCTGATAGATAGATGATAGATAGATAGATAGATAGATAGATGGATAGACAGATGATAGGTAGGTAGATAGATAGATAGACCCAATCAAAATATGCCCTGGTCCTTTTTGTTACTGTGGAACTTTCTAAAATGTCACTGTTTGATACACATCTCTAAAATGTCTGTGAACAAGTCAGGCCACAGTCTCTCTCATAGGAGAAAAAGAAAAAAAAAGACGATTTTATCATCAGAAAGTCAGGGGAAGTACCTCGGAAGAAAGATTAGAATTGTACACTGCTTTTAAAAATACAAGATATCAACAAATATTTTCACCTTCAAATCCTTTCTTTAAAAAAAATCAGCTGTGTTCCAATCTTCATCAAATATCTCATGCATAAGAGAAAAGGGTTTTGCTTCACATTGGTTTGATGGACCCCAAGGTCTTGTTCTAATCCCTCACCCACTGAGCTATAATCCCAGCCCGTATTACTCTCTCTCTTTGAGGCAGGGGCTCACCAAGTTATCCATACTGACCTTGAACTTTCCATCCTCCTGCTAGGGTGATGAGTCTCTGCCACCAGGCCCAGCAGAGAACAGTGTTTTAAAGCTAAAGAAGCCAGGAGCCTTCTATTGAAAGGCAGCTGTCAGAGAAGACTGCAGGCGCATCCACCAAGCTTCTGCCCTTCCCAGAATTCCACGGGGAAGGAGGTGTGGCCTAGAGGAGACCCGTGAGGACTAAGACAGTACAGGATCCCTGCAGTGGTTGCACCCTGCCTAACTAGCACCCCAGGGAGACCACATTTAGAAAGGGACAGAACCTCAGTTGTAAGACGAGGAAACACAGATGCAAATGTTGAGTGTTACAGCAAACCTGTTAGGACACTTCTAAATTACAAAATCTTGGAGGAATGCGGAAAAAGCACAGATTCTAAGTGGCTATGATGACCTGTACACCTTACCCTGATTGCTTAAGTATGAATTTATTGAAACAGAACACTGTGCCAGGCTGTGTGAATTGTGCTTGGAGATGCCCTCGCACTTGGGAAGCCACTCCCAGCAACAATAGCTAGCTAGCATAGGTGACATCTGACATTCATGATTTCAGAAACGTCCAGAAATCCTGAGGTGAGAAGACAAGGTGGGAAGGGTTTTGACGGTGGACAGTTGCCAGGCAGCATGGCACTCTTGACAACAAACCACGTGCAACACGCAAGTAGACACACGACAAAAGGCGGACTGTCTTTAAGGCTGACAACAGAACTGACGGGTCTCCCAACACAGAGATCCATTCCAAAGTCAGTTTGGCAGACGGGCAAGTGGTAGTGGGCTGGGGAGGACCGGGACATGCTCTGCAGGCTGCAGGTTCGTGTCCCGTGCGTCTGCAGGTGTCCACATGCAAGC
Organism: Alexandromys fortis; assembly: GCF_014885135.2. Classification (NCBI taxonomy): domain Eukaryota; kingdom Metazoa; phylum Chordata; class Mammalia; order Rodentia; family Cricetidae; genus Alexandromys; species Alexandromys fortis. The sequence goes on along the minus strand of NW_026067979.1, from coordinate 2,806,261 downwards.
CTGTGTGCTGCTGGCAGGTGGTCACTGGTTCCTAAGGGATGAGAGACGCTAGCTAGGCTTTCTTTTCTGTGGGCGTCCCCGGCTCCGGCGTCTTCACGGATGCCGGGTTTGTCTGCGCTCTGCCTCTCCCGATGCTTGTTTTCTTTGGCTTCTGGCTATTGTTTTGGAGGGATTTCAGCCCCAGCATCTTACAGTACTTGTTACACTGGTGCAGTGCTTTGAACTGATCGATGAAGGTCATAGAGCAGTTGCCCTTGAATCCCTTGTACCTGTATGTGGGTGTGAAAAGAAACCACTTAGAGAGAAGACATTTTACCAGTTTCAAAAGACATATCTGAAAGAGAAATTAATGGTGCGTAGAAAATATATTTGTTCCTATTCCCGGTAAGAACAACCACATGGCTGACAGTTAAAAGAAAAAGGGGGGGGGGGCACCGGAGAAAATGCCTCTTACCCACCTGGCCACATAGTAGATGGCACATCGTAAAGATTCAGTTCCTGGCCATGGATGGTTACAGCTACCGATCCTGGCACCGCTGTGACTGACAGGGCCCTCCAGCAGGAAGAATGCTGGAGGGTCAGTGACAGACAAGCAGACAGGCATGAGGGTATGCCTGGAATATAGAGCTACTGACCTGATGTTTTAGAATTCAGTGCAAAACAAAAAAAAAATGTTCAAAACGTATTGAGAATTTTGAGACAGGAACGGCAGATAAAACAAGACAGCACTTTCCTGAACGTGGACCCAGGAACTGCACATCCACGGCTGGGTGTGAGTGTGAGGCCAAAGAGAAGCCACTGCTTTTCCTAGGTGATGCGCACCATGTTTTACACTTTCGGGGCTGTGAAAGCCTTCCCTGCTCCCTGCTGCCTTGGTGTAGGCCTGCAGCTCCATCCTGACAGGTGTGCTACAGTCCGCTTGCCCCTCCTCCTCTCTGCTTCCAGGAGGCCATTTCCTTAGGAGATGCAGCTGCTCTCCAAAGGACACGTGCACTTTGCTGAAGAAAAAGCCAACCAAACGCAGCAATTGAGTGTGTCAGAGCAGGGACTCCCACGGCTAAACCCGTCAGCTTTCCATCTCTAGCGTCCTCTGCAGAAGACTCCAGAAAAGGTCAAATGCTAGTCTGTGAACACTTCCTGTTTGCCAGAGCATCCCCCACCGTGTGTGTGTGTGTGTGTGTGTGTGTGTGTGTGTGTGTGTGTGTGTGTTGGGGAGACAACCCAGGGCACACGTATGCAGACACAGTAGAAACCAGAACTTGACTGCCTCTGGATAGAGTGTCACCCACACAAGTCGTGGTAAAGGCAGCCTTGCACAGTCTGGGACATGCTTCTCAGCACCCAACCTCCGCAAAGCTTGGGCTGTAGGGCAGGCTCCATGGAACCTCCTGAACCCTTTCCTCAGCATGAGAATGGATCTTTCACCTCTGTCTCTGTGTGTCCTGAGGAGCTGACCCACACCGTAGAATCAGGAGTACATATCGACATCTCTCCACGGGTGCCACCTCTCCCCAGACACTGTTTTACATCCAAGGTCCCCGTCCAGAGCAGGCTTTTACTATGACTGTTCAAAGAACGAGTAAACAGACCCCAGCCCTACCAGCAGGGCTCTTTGATCTCAGCCCAGATGGGTTTCCACATCACATTTCCGAATTTCTCTGTCTCTGTTTGCTTTTATAATAACAAAACAAGCAACGCTAACCAGATGCAATGCATAAAGAAAAAGACTTTATTTAGCTAGAGATTCCAAATGTGGCCTCCACATCCTGGTGAGAGCCATTGGCTACGCTGCAGTATGGTGGAGAGATGGCCAAGTGCAGAAGGGGCCAAGTGTGTGCCGTGGCCTTGGGTTGTGGCACCTCATTCCATAAGACCAACATCAATCTTTTCCTATTGTTTTCCCATGATCAGCAGACCCCACGGCTCAACAGTTCTACAGTTTTGCTCACTAAAGACAAAGCTTCAAGCACACGAACCTCCAGGCTGGATGCTCCAACCAGAGCACACTTTGAAGTTGGACTCAGGCAATGCTGAACCCTTCCACAGCTTTACCAGAGGTACGCGCGTTTTTTAGGTTTTGCCACCCGGTGTCTACAGAATTCAGAGTCTTTCTCTTCTCTAAATTTGGTCCCTGTCTCAACTTGGATGTTGGGCTTTGCCCTGTTGTTCTTTCCAACTGGCAACCATTATTGTGAAATGGTTTTTGCCTGGGAAGGAAAATGCAGCAAGGTCCATATGTTTCTAGACCAATTAACCACACATGTATTCAGAGGACGCAAGTCTAATTTCACCAAGCTGTCATCTACCCAAGCAATAGGAAACAGCCCTCAGTTTATGACCTGATGTGCAAGCCACATACACCATCTGCTGCCCTCGGGCTCGGTGGAAACTACCGATCTAGGCTTTCGTGACCTCGTTCCAATGTGAACCCAGATGCGGAAACCCATGGCTACCGCTCCTGTTATTTAGAGATGCAGATAACCAAAGAGTTCTGTCCTTCCAAGAAGCTCAGGGGTGATATTATTTGTAAATAGTGGCTACTGTAGATCTAATGACTTAGGATGAGATCCCAGCATTACTGGTATTTACATATGAAGCAGAGAAAAGAGAGAGGCGCATGAGAAACCTATATGATGTCTGAGGCAGAGTTCTAGTGATTCAACTACAAATAAGAAACCATTAAGAAATAACAGTCAAGCACCGGAAGGCAGAAGACAGGCATGAAACAGACTCCAGGCGGAACTAGATCTGCTGTGAGAGTTAATCTTGGTCGCCAACTTGGTGGCATCTAGAACGACCTAGGAGAAGGGACCGCTGGGCAGGCGTGTGGGGGGTCATTTTAAATTAATTGAGATTGGAAGACTGTCCTCTATGAAAGGTACCATTCCCTGCGCTTGGCTCCTGAGCGCGTGAGAGCAGGTGTTTCATCCCTCCTTCCTTCTGCTTCCTCATCAGAACACACCCTTGAACCATGAGCCAAAATAAACCTCCCTTAAGTGGCCTTTGTCAGAGTATTGTATCGCAGCAACAGAAAGACAAAAACAAAAGCTAAGACACCTCCTGGTCCCTCTCAGGCTTTCAGCCTCCAGAGCTATGAAACCGTAAACTCTTGCAATTTTAAACATTTGCATTTGTGGCATTTGTGGCCTAAGAATCTAGCACAGTGGGATTAGGAACTTTGTATTAGACACACACACACACACACACACACACAATTTTCAGCTTTAGAAACCTTAGCTTTGCTAAATTTTACTTATTGGATCTTTGCTTTTTAAACTCCAGTTATAATCATTTCTGAGTTGACTCCACCTGGCCTTCCACACAAAACATACAAGATAGTTCCTCAGAGCCACTGTTTGTAAGACTTCTGGGCAGGGGCCAGAAGAACACCATGCTACTTCTATCTGGGGAGAAATGTGTTCTGTCGGGCTCTGCTGGGACCTGGAGGTCCAAGCACACGCACAGCTCACTGCTACAAAGGCTTCTTGCCAAAATGTAAGGTGAAGGCTTTTCCCTTGCAAACCTCCAAGCATCCTGGGTGGTGAGAGTCTCTCAAATGTGGTTTTCCATATCAGGAATGCCTGACAATTCCGTGCCCCCTTACACCTGGTTGTTCTTCCTTCCGAAGGTAGACAGGCACCTCCTGGCAGGCAGCCATACTGAGAGGTGCCCTTGGTAGCTAGTCATAACCATCTCATTTGGCCACAGCGAGTACTGAAGGCAAGTTCTGCTCAGAGTCCCCCTCTTTGTTTCACTTCCATCTAACCATGTGACTAGAGCCTTTTTTTAAAAACCCAGAGAGATTATAGCCTCTGCTGCCCTCTAGTGGCTAAATCATGAACACACCCCCTCCACTTTCTCCTTGGGACTCCACTGCCTAGAGAGATGCTTGCAGGGCCCCTGGTAACCAGTACAGATCTGTTCCCTTTGCGTGGCTTGGTTGAGTTTCCAAATCCCCAGTTGTCAGATTGAGTATCTTTCTTTGTCTCTCTAAGAGAACTCTAGGTGGCTGAGGAATTCAACTCAGAGATGTAATCCAAGAGCCAGGCTCTCCAGTCTATCTGGAGGGTGGACGACACCTCCAGACACAATCATGGGATAGCCCAGGAGGACTGTGGCAGCGCTGTTTTCAGAAGCATGCCGAATGAAACTTGCAATGAGCAGATCATAACGGTTCCTTATTTTACGAGATTATGAATAGATTATTTATTCGCCAAACAGCATCTCAGTCTTCACTTGAATATCTCTGACTTCATTACAGAACAAGACAGGTTGCATTTATTGGGGTGTGAGATAAATAAATGTGCAGGTGGAGACATAAGGATATGCACATGTATGCATGCATGTGTATATAAACGCACGCACTGTATGGAGGACAGAGCACAATCTCAGTGTCGTTCTTCAGGTGTCAATCACCTCCTTTTTTTCTTTTGAGGCAAGGTTTCCAACTGGCCTGACCAACTGGAATAGAGCTTCCTGTCCCTGCCACCTCCTCCTGTTACTGGAATAACAAGTGCAAGCCATTGTGTCTGACTATTTACATATATATTATATATATATATATTATATACGTGTGTGTGCCTGTGTGCATGTGAATTCTTAGACCTGAGCCTAAGTCCTCAGGCTTGCTGACACTTCGCCAGTTTAGCCATTTCCCCTTCAGCCCCGCAGCCTGGAAGTGTCTTGAAATGACACAGGGCTCCACATCTTAGGACCGTGTCCTTCTCTACAGCCAAAGACTGCCAGGGGACCAGCCTCCCACAGAATTCACAACTCTCTGTCTCCAGGCTTTTCATCCATAAGCTTGTTCAGAATAGAGAAACTGTGTCTAATGGATCCTCATTCAGCCAGCTCCTCCCTTGTACTCGGAAAGTCTGACACCCCCTCTTTCTTTCCCCTGTTCCTTGGCACTCAGTGTGAACGGTTTCATCCGATCTGCAGAGCATCTTTGAGTCTGAACCCTTTCCCAGTGGGCTACCATTGTTCCTCCGTCCATTTGCAGCTTTTGGCTTTGAGGGGAACATTTCTTCAAACAGATCTTGCTTTCTAGCATGTGAGATAAACTCCTGCACATCAAGGGTGCGTAACCCCCACCCCGTGTACCCACCCCTTCATGCAGAGAATGCTGCTGGTCCTCCCCTCCCCTCCCCAGATCACTGCTGGCTCAGCCCTGCTCCAGAGGGAAGGGGGGCCTGGGAATCTAGGTGGTGGGTATGGTCACAGTTCCCTTGGAGAATAAGGATGTGTAAGGAAGCCCTAACACCCCTCATCCTCTGAGCGATTTCCCGTTTATTGGCTTTTCAAATCAAGCTTCTAAAATACAGTTTTGTTTTGTTTTTTAATGTGTGACTTTTCTTTAAGCTTGTAAAGAAAACTTTAAAACCCGGACAAGCTGATCTAGAGTCCTTTCGAACACTGCAGAATTCCCTTCCCACCTCTCCCTGGGTGGGAAAGCAGTCGTAAGTGCCACTTTGCAGGCAGCGTTCTGCCCTTGGCTCCAGCCATCCTCTCTGCTAATGGGCCTTGGGCAGCTGTCCCAGGCTAGAAAAGTAACATAAATGCTGAGAACAAAACCAAGGGCTTAGATTTCTTTTTAAATTAGGAGGGGGAGTGTCGCTCCGAGCTCTCTCATTCCTGGAAGCCACTGACATGCTTCACAGGATGCCGTAAATCACCAGCCTCTTGTGCTCACTTTGGTTTGGGGACTTCTCGAGCCGGTTTGGTTTAGTAGGAGGTTGTGCTAAGCCAGCAGTTCTCAACCTGTGGGTCGTGACCCCCTCAGGGGTCACATATCAGATGTTTACATTATGGTTCATAACAGTAGCAAACTTACAGTTATGAAGTAGCAACAAAAATAATTTTATGGTTGCGGGGGGTTACTACAGCATGAGGAACTGTTCCAAAGGGCCTCAGCAGCGGGAAGGTTGAGAACCACTGCTTTCGGTGATGCTGTGCAATTTTGTGTATCCTGGCAACAGGCAGGGGTGAGCAGGAGTAGGGAGTTCTGTTGAGCCAACATCGGTGACAGGGTCTGGAGGTAGATTAGCCAGAGGGATCCTCAGCAAACCATAGGGACCCCAGGCTGATGGGCAGGCAAGCCAGGTCTGGCTGAAATGGAATTTGTCTTGTTCTACAGATAACAGCGAGTCTTAAGAGAAGATTCCACTTGGGAAAGTGCTCTGACAACCAAAGGCCTTCACAGGTAGGGTACCACAGGTTACGGGAACATTCACCCAGGGAGGACGCTGAAGTGAACAGCTTTTTAACATCAGACACAAGATGTCACAAACAGGAGAAAACTGAGCCTACCCAGCCACCCTGCTCATCAGACAGACATACGGAGCCATGAGCCACACTACCACCAAGAGAAGAAGAGGTAAAGGGCCTGGCCCAGATTTGGACCAAGGCTCTCTCAAAAGCTCCTGCCTTCCCCACAACATCATAACCTCTCTGGCACATTCTATTTGCAAGCCCAACGTCACGACCAAATGCCGGGAAGCCTACAGCAACCAGGCCTCCATCTGGTGCCGTGAGATGAGTGTGAGAGACGGTTCCATCACAAGAGCTCACCTCACAGAGCCGGCTTCCAAAAGGAAGACACCAGGTGAGAGAGATCCAGACCGCGTCCTGGTTGTAAGTAAATTGGAGAGCCCGGGGCTATCACAACTTCATGAATCAAACCTGTGGTTTTCGTTACTTTTTCTCGCTGCTATGGCAAAACTCTTGACAAAAAGCAACCTATGGAGGGAGGGTGATCTTGGCTCCCAGTTTATAGGGCACAGCCCATCAAGGCATGTGGCTGGGGCAGGTGGCAGAAGAGTGAAACCGCTGGCCACATTGTATCCACGGTCGGGAAGAGAGGTGAGTGCGGGAGCGCAGCTCGTGCTCTCCTTTCTGATCTGCATGGGAAGGCACCGCCCACTTTCAGGATAGGATTCCCACCTTCAAATGTGCACCGTGGCGTGGACACGTGTTCTCTCTCTCTCTCTCTCTCTCTCTATATATATATATATATATATATATACATACATACATATATACATATATACATATATATATGATATGTGCACACACACACAGAATACATTTAAAAATATTTTTTGAAGAAGTCACGAATAGCCGCTTTCTCTTCGGAGGGGCCCAGGTGAAGCAGCAAAATGAGACAGTTTGTTAAGAGCCTGGCTAATAGTCGCAGTGTCACCTGAGTGGACAACTGAGCAGACCAGCATCCTTGCGTTCAACCAGGGAAGGAAAACCAACAGCACTGGTACCCAGTCACAGGCATTTGAATGGCTCCTGTGCTCCCGGGCAGGCAGCTGGGAAGTTAGCTAGACAGCCAGGGATGCAAGCTTCTGTAATAATCTCTCGTGCCGGCGAGCCACCAGAAGGATTTTTGGGGAGGGAAATGGACTAATCATAAACACGTAAAACTTATTGGGCTCAGTTGCAAAAACCAAAACAACAAAAGCTTTCAATAGAGACGATGGTAAGTGTAGAAACTGGAGGTTTTGGGTTGAAAGACATCCCAGTGATGCCAGAATACTTTCTCACCAGGACACTCTTGCCTCAAAGTTAGGAAGCAATGTGTTTCCCCCCGAGAACAAAGTCCATAAATATTTTATGTAAGTAAAAGAAATGAATTGAACTCATTCCCAAGACCATTTGTCATCCACAGTAAAGACAAGAAATCCACTGGGTCCACATTAGCCAAGCAGCGTTTGCCGAAACCCAATGAGAAATGACACCTACTTCACTTTTTCCTACTCACCCTTTAGCTAGTGTTGCTATGCCAACGTCAGTTAACTTCATCCCCACACCTGTGGAGAAAAGACAGCATTGTTAAAGGGAGCACGAGAAGGATTGGTCAGGGGCTCTCCCAGGCTGGATGGGTCCATGTGTATTCACCTCCCGGTTTCTACCCCCAGAGCCTCGGGAGACTCACAGTCCTCCTGCCCTGTGCCTGGTGTGGGGAGTAATGATGGGGAGGGCAGACCTGTGACTTGGGCAGCAGTCCCCAGGGCAGACCTCCTTCAGACTTATCCTTGCCCCAGGATGGAGCAGGGACTCGGTTGCTCTCTGATGAATTTGAGACTAGGTACTTTCCCCATGAGTTTTCTCACAAGAAATTATGTCTCTTGAACTTACATCTGGTCCCCTGTTCTTCACTGAAAGTGGAAATCCTTAAATAGGGGGAAGCGTGGGCATGGACCGCCTTGGTCAATGGCAAAAATAAGCAAGTTCAAGGCAACATATTCACAGGCAAACTCCACATCCACAATTCTCACTTCCACTAAGACAGTTTCCTATCATTCGCTGAAGAATTTCCAGATCCTAGGAAACATTCACAGGCTATGGGTGGACTTGTAGCCATTGGCCTGGGGATAGTGACGTTTGGAATCCATGGCCCAGCCATTTAAGACTTTTAATAACTTCATTCGCGGAACCATGGTGGTGATTGGAAATACCAAACCCCAGACAATAAAACGGCTACTGAGTTTCCCACTCTGGCTCAGCAAAAAGCCACTGATGTCCTTGCGGTAAGCCCAGGCACACACGGCCCCTTTGCCAACTGTGCTCCCAGAAGGGCAGCTGGAAAGTAGCTAGGGAGACAGATGTGCAAGGGAAATGAACAGCCTGCTGTCTTCTAGCATGAGGAAGGTGAGCATCCTACCACAGTAAAGGACTGCCCACTTTCCCTCTGCCCCAGCCTCAGTCAGTATCCTTAACATCTGTCTCCCAGGCTAGCAATTAGGAAGATCATCAGTGCTCATGCCCAAACTGTAGAGGTCCCTGGGCCTTTCTAGCATCTTCCTGCTCTATCCAGGTAGTCTTCCTGCTTCTGACTTCCTAGGACGGTGGCTCTGGGCACTTGCCCTGCCTCAGTATTCCCGACCTGTGCAATCCAGTGGTGACCTGGTGGACATCTCTGACATATCTCTGACTCTGGTCCTATATGAGCTGGACTGTAAACAGTGATATCCCTGCCACCAAGCAGGTAACTTGGCCACGGAGCAGGCAGGTAGGTGACAAACCAGTCTGGGGTATGGAGGTCCCAGGTCTCTCTAAAGCCAACGCTGGGATGAGAATGGATGACAACCTGGTTCCACGGCTCTGCATCCCAGAGGCCCAGGGGAGGCAAGCAGAAGGCAGAATGCCTGGTTCATCCGTGTCCACCAAGAGCATGGCAAATATGCTGCCGTGTTGCTAGTCGGATGAGTGAGTCACCTGGCAGCCATAAGCCCAGCTTTTGTACATGTACCTGTGAGCTAAACATGGCACTTTGGACATCCCAGCGAACCTTTTAAAAGCTGAATCATCTCATTCTTCCAAAGATACTAACAACGGGAACACCTGCTTCATATTGCTTCATTTGTGGAAAGTGCAATGGTTTTTTAAAAATGCCAAATTGCAAAGGCCCCTTTGGACATCTTTTTCCATGGAAGGTCCTGTCTAAACACCACAGCTCTAAGTTCCAGGAAGGGTCAATTTTTATAAGTCATTTGGCAACAGGTGCTTGAGCTTGGGCAGTGTCCTCCCTTGCCCTCACAGTTGGCAGCTGCCATTTTTGGTTTGGAAAAGTAGGCTGCCAAGGTCAGGGGAGACGGCTCAGTGTGCGAGCCTGAGGTCAGATTCAGGTTCCCAGAATTCATCTAGAAGCTGGATATGTAGTGTAGATGTGTGTGTGTGTGTGTGTGTGTGTGTATGTGTGTGTGTGTATGTGTGTGTGTGTGTAGTCTCAGAGTACCTCTGGGGAAATGGGAGATATAGATGGAGAATTTTCCAGAAACCTAGCTCACTTGGTTTAATTATTTGCCAGTAATTCAACAAAGGTTTCCAGCAATCATTGGTGGGCAGTACTTTCAATCTGATATGCACATACCTGTCAGACTGAGGTGCGGCTGATTGTGGCCTATCGGGTGTTTCTAATGGGAGGAAGGGCAAGGTTGGTGGTCCTCTTGGGGATGGCTCCTTAGAAAGTCTAGGGGTCTCAACAGGTCTCGGGTCTTAACCACGGACTCACCCCTGACCCCACAGACCTACAGTGCCATCAAGTTTCTATCAACAAACAAATGCACCCGGGGAAGACGACAGTCGCATTCGGTTTTGTTTCTCTTACTTTTAACTGTGGTGTGTACAAAGCCAAGACACTGCCTCCAGATGATGTGTGTGCTGGCGCCACAAGGACGATGGCAATGGAGAGATTTTCCGAGCAGCAGACAGTAAATAAGCCCTGTTATGAAGCACTGTGCCAACACATTTGAGCGCACACATCATTTGCGGAGAGATGTAATATTCCACTGCAGTGTTTACCAGTGCCTGGGAGCAAAGCTAGCTGTGCGTGAAGCTCCAGGGTGCTCTTCTTTCGCAGACAAAATACATTTAATGCGAAATTAACTCCGAAGGTGACAGCTTGGGAAGAACAACTGTACAGCCAAAATTGCAATAGAACAAACAGCTGTCTGTTCAGAATGTGTGTGTGTGTGTGTGTGTGTGTGTGAAGTCATTCCTGGGAGTATTCACACATCGAACCTTTTAACATCAGGGGATACTTGAGAAGCCTGGAAAGTAACTCGACTGCAAATTTGTTCGTTTGACATCTTGTACAAAAAGTGCAATATCCAGACTCTGAAAATGTAGGTTGGGGTCTTGGACTCCTCTATAGTTATTAGCTGACTGGCAGAAGCTAAACCACTGCTCTTGCTCTCAGCTTTTTCATCTGTAAAATGGGAGCATAGTATATTCTATACAGGATTAGCATGGAGCATAAATAAAAAGCACGGAAAAGCGAATGTATGCAACAGCTGGAGAAATCTAGTCCCTCCTGTAGTCTAGCCACTCCGCTGGATCAGGGTTCACGTCTGGTTTTGATCATGTGCAGCACTTGCATGAGCTGTGATCATCTGGTAAAGCCCCACAAAGAGTATGTGGGCAACTTCTCTGTACAGTTTTGCAAATTCTGTCTGACTATCTGTTGTCTATCTCTTTGTCTTTGTTTCTCTCTGTGTCTCTGTCTCTGTGCTATGGGATAATGCTCTTGTACCATTGTCCTTTTTGCCTGGTTCCACCTGCGGGTACCACTTTGCCTAAAACCTTAGTTTTGCCAATGTAGCAAGAGTGAAACACAGGAGAATCAATGCCACCACCGTGAGCAACATTTGGCTGGTGCTAAAAAAGAGCTGTGGGAGATCATTCCTGCTTCCCCATAGCTTGGGCAGGGGATTCTGGGAATTGTGCTCAATGCAGACTTCCAGCAGAGCACAGTTGCCCACAGTAGTAACTGGGAGTTTGCCCATGTTCTACTGTCTGCCTGTGCTTCCTCTGTCTTCTGCCATTTTCTGGGCTTCTTTCTCAGATGAGCTATATGCACTCAAGACAGTAGCTCTCTGGTCCTTCCTCCACATCAGTGGGTGGGGACTGAAAATATTTGAAAATATTGAATATATATTGAGCATGTACAGACCGATGTAGCACACTCTCTTAGAGGACATTTATGTTGCATTAGGTGCTAGAAGTCATCTAGAGATGACTCAAAGTATACGGAAGAATATGTAGAGGTATACAACCCTGATGCCATTTTATACAAGGGACCTGAGCATCTAGAGAAGTGCGTATCCGCAGAGGTCCTGAAGCCAACTCCCTGGGGATACCCAGACATACTTGTCTCCAGTCTGTTCCAGAAAGAACCCTTATGACATGTCCATTTCCTGTAAGAAGCTGTATTCCTAAAAATTTCTCTGCACCTGGAAAGCACACTGCAAATTCCACAGGAGAGCCCAAGATCTAAAGGTTCCAGTGACACTTTGATTTATTGGGAAATAAATACTACATCTCAGCTCAACTCATGGCAATACATGTGGACTTCCACGTGTGCTGAATTTTGGGGTGTAACCATGAAGCTAGCCTCAACCTTTTATAGTGGAAGGCACTGCGGGTAGTCATTGATATGAATTTTATTACTTCATTTGGCCAATAATTCGTTTCCAAGCTTCATTTCCAACTGGACATGAATAACATCTTAGGGAGAAGATGCTTGTTGGTACTCAGTAGACCTCTCCTCTTTACTTCCCCTCCCTCCTCTCTCCTCCCTCCTACCCGTAGAAACGCCCCAGAGCCCCCAGCATCCCCAGAACCGGGTGGTGCAGTCCGCTCACCCTGCATGTCTGTGACCAGGAGGCAGCCGCTGGTTTTCTGGTACACCCAGTGCTGGAAGGTGCAGCACTTCTGACCAGCCTCTGACTCCCTTCGGAGGAAGTTGATTTCCTTCCCGTCGCGGATGGAATACTTCACGAATTCTCCAATCAGCTCCTCTTCCACTGTGGCGTAAGGGATGTTGTTCTCGGGCCGATGGATGAGGAAAATAGGGATGATCCTGTCAGGGAGGAGGACATGGCTCTCAGAGGAGAACACAAGTGCCTGGGTGTTCCTGTCCGCTGGAGCAGCAGGGCACACGGACAATCTAGGTTCCACTCTGTGTTTTATTTTATGCTTTTGCATTGCCTTCGATTGTATTTAATGAACCAAAAGACTCATTTCTAGTTTTGTTTCTAGAATTAGGTTGAAGCCCTCTTTGTCATTACTTTTAATGTCATTTTGTTTGGTTTTGTTTGAGACCATTGTTTAACGACACAGCCCTGGCTGGTCTGGAACTTGCTATATTGAATAGGCTTGCCTGGAAATCACAGAGATTGGCTTGCCCCTGCCTTCCAAGTGCTGGGATTAAACACATGAACCACCACGTTCAGCTTTGGCTTTGCTTTGATTTTTTTATTTATTTTATGCGTATGGATGCTTTACCTGCATACATGCACACTACATGGGTGCATGGTACCCACGGAGGCCCAAAGAGGGTATCAGATCCCCAGTAAATAAATAAATAAGGTCTCACTAGGTAGCCAGACTGGTCTCAAACTCATTAGGTAGCCCAGACTAGCCTAGAAGTCTAGCTCCTTCTGTCTCAGCCTCCGAGTGTGAGATTATAGTCCTGGGCCACAATACCAGGCTCTATCATTTTATCTCAGTAATCCATTGGATCAACAACTACCACCCATCCACCCGTCCATCCACCCACCCATGTTTACATGCATGCATGCATCCACCCACCCACCTACCCATCTAGCCATCCACCCATCCATCTACACATCCACCTACCCACCCATTCACCCACCCATCCACCCACCCATGTATATATACATGCATGCATCCACTCATCGATCCACTCACCCATCCATCCATCCACCCACCTACCCATCCATCCACCCACCCACGCATGCATCCATCCATCTATCCACCCACCTACCCATCCATCCGTCCGTCCACTCACCCACCCCTTACCTATTCATACTTCACTCAGTCAGCAAACACTCATTTTCAGTGGCTTCTGTGTGTTAACACTCTTCCAGACACTCTTTCACAAACACCAATAGAGAAAACAGAGGCCCTGGCTATTAAGTTCCACACTCAGGGACAAATGGCTGAGGCACCTGTTTAGCACATCAAAGCGGACCTGGTTCAATGCTAGGACCAGGTTCTCCTAGCACCCCTCAGTCCCTACCTGTTACAGGGCATGGTTGGCATATTCTGCCCTCTACCCACCCCCAGGGGCTGGACTGCCCTTCCCACCAGAAGTTCTTCCCTGTATAATCCAGACATTTTGGTTACCTGCCTCCTTTTGTTCCTCTGGCCTTCGGGCTGCGGCACCTGGTTCCACTCTCTCCTTTCCCCGCCCTCATCTTCCCATATGGCCCAGCTGAGGGTCATGTTGACTCTGGACTCTCCCTGATGTCCCTATCTCTGCCTACACTTTCTATCTACAATAAACGTTCTCCTCCACCACACCCAGGAGCACCCAAGTCCTGTCCTTTTCATTTCTCTTTCCCATCCATCTGCCCCCCAACCATGAAACTTGCATTTAAATGGAGGTAACAGGCAATGGCAAACTGCAGGATGTTAAATGTCACCTGGAAGTCTGGTGTGGTACCCAGGAGGCTGCACCTGAACGGGGAAGGGGCTGTCCTTTTTACTCAGACTCAGAAGTCCTTGCTTATTAATAAAGGACATTTGAGTAGACCTGCAGAAAGCTAGGGGTAGCCATGAGGGTGACTTAGGAGAGAAACTTCCAGGGGGAAAGAGGAGCAAATGAAAGGCTCTTAAGGCATTCTTTCCAGCCTTTGTGTCTTGTTAAAGAAGTGTCTAGGGGCCCTCCGATGGGATGGGAGGGAGCATGTTTGGAGCTGTGGCCCTGCTGCATATCCCTTAAAAAAAAAAATAGGTTGGTCACCAAGCCTTTGTCTGTCTGTCAAGCTTTGTCACATTTGCAAGACTCAGGGGACCCTCTGAAGACTCCTTCTAGCCAATTACCCACCAAACAAAAGGATTCAAGGTTTGTCTGGGTTTTTATTAATTCCTTAGCCTTTGGGGAACAAGAACAAAGTCTGGGCATTACTCACAATCTCAATTAGCTTGGTGTCTGCCCGGTTGGGGGTTTTGCATAGACGATGTCATGTCATTGATATTCATGAATTCAAAAGCAAAAACTGCAGGGAGTATGGAGTGTTTTGTCTTCGAGATCCCAAAAGTTCCCTAAAAAGCAAACTGCTTTAGGGACCCATTTCTGGAAGTGTGTGTGTGTGTGTGTGTGTGTGTGTGTGTGTTTGGGGGGGGGGTAGGTTGACTGTGGTCCAGTGCCTCCAGATCCCAGCAATATGAGCTTAACTGGAAGCCTAGCAGTGTGCAGGGCCAGCTCAGGGCACACACGTATGCATCCCTGATGTAGCATTCTCCAGTCTAGGTCAGTGAGTATCTATCCGGCCTAGATATCCTTCAGAGACTGCTTACCTTTCTGTATGCTCTAATCACACATGTAGCCGCAAATTCTCCCAGGGTACTGCAGGAGATTTAAGTTTTTGATAGAAAAATGTCCTCATCTGTCTTTAGGGCTTCAGCCTATTTGGTGAATACGGATGACATCAAACAACTTCTACTCCCTACTTGAGCCCACCCTTCTAGGCCCCTAAACCCATCTTGATATGCATTATGTGTTCTTTTCCTTTAAAAGGGCCCCACGTGGTATAAGAGTTAAACTGCACAAAACTTAGGTCTGCCCCTGCACTAGGATACCACGGCTTGTTTTAGCGATGGGCTCTTAGAAACTGCTTTCGTGGGGGCAATGAGATGGCTTGCTGGAAAAGGCAGTGCCACCAAGTCTGATGACCTGAGTTCAAACCCCAGGACCCTCACGGTCACAGGAGAGAACCCTTTCCTACATGTTGTCCTCTGACCTCCACACATTTATTGTAACACACACACACATATACACGTGTGAGTGCGTGCACACACACACACATACACATACTTCATAAAAATGTAATAATAAAAATAATAACTACAAAAGCACTGACTCCTCATTTGGGTCCACAAGATAACTAAAAGCAGACTGAAAGCTTGGCAGCTCTGCCTTCATTTTGTGTCTGACTCCTTGCATTGGGGCCAGAGTCCTGCCTGATTTTGCCTATGCGTGTTCAAAACTTAAGGGGTGCCTGCCTACCTAACCTGTCTCATCACCAGATCAAGGCTGAAGCCACAGAAATCAGCATCCTCTGAACACCTGGATTCCAAAAGCAGCAAGACCTCTCAAGACAGACCACACCCTAGGAAGGTGTATCCTCTAGGACACAGCAACACCCTAGAGCAGCAGCAGGAACCAGGTCACATCCTCAGAGGAGACACCAGCAACAACCCTGGCTCACCTTGCAGAAGCAAAGATGGAGAGATAGAGGACTGTTTAATTATGCATGCACCTGGCCCTCTTCCTTGCTTAGTTATGCATGCTTCTAGCCTCCTGCCACAATTCTTCCTGTCTTTCTTTTTTGAGACAGGGTTTCTCTGTGTGTAGCCCTGGCAATCCTGGAACTCACTCTACAGACCAGGCTGGCCCCTAATTCACAGAGGTCCACCCTGCCTTTGCCTCCCTCCCGAGTGCAGGGTTTAAAGACATGCAGTTCCACAGCCTGGCTCTTTTTGCATTTCAACCTACAGCTCTTGTCAGCATCCCAAGGATGAACTTGGAGTCATGGGTCTCCTTTTTCATCCCTCTTCCCAATTCATGAATTCAATCTCCTTTCTCTGGTTTTCACCATCACTGGTCATCCTGGGGCAGGTGTCCAAACCTAGCCTGTTGGAGCTGCCAAAATGTGGGCTTTTGCCCTAAAAATTCTGCTACCATTTCTACCTTTTCTCCTTTAAGGCAGAACTTAAGAGAACAGAGGCAGGAAAAAGAGGGAACAAGAAAGATAGTGGGCAAGTGCCTACATTATGAAACTGAGTTCACCCCAACGCCTGGCTTGGTGTTTAACAGAGAAGCAGTTGTTTCTCTGCGGCATTGTTAATTTTGCTGAAGCTGCTGACGAAGCTGCTTGTACTAGACACGTGTGTCACATGCTTCCAGGCAGAAAGCAGAAAGTACGGGGCAGCCTACTACATCATGCTACCCAAGGGGAAGGGTTTCTGAGGAAGCGGGAGCATGCAAACAAGGACTGCTTCCTTCCTCCCCTCTTGTTTTCACCGATGTATAAATGGCTGCTCTTCCTGTATCTCCAGTGTCCTGACATGGCCCTTTCTCTTTCTACTTAGCAGGCAAATATGACCTTATCACATAAACAGCTAATAAACACAGGCTCCAGACTCTCAGGAATTTGCTGAGCCTCAAAATACTCAGTCAATGAGTGGATGAAGCATATACTTTCTGCCCAGAGGATTATGGGAAAGAGATTCTGCTCCAGCGTCCCTGGTCTTTCCTGTGGTGTCGTCTTGCTTCTTAGTTGTGTTGTGACCATTTCTTGTTCTCGTGTATTTGTTTACTGTTAAGACAAGGCGGTGGAGGTGGAATCTATGCGTGGGGATGTCCAATTTTCGATTTAACATGGTAGATATCGTGATATCTATTTAATGTGGCAGAATCCACTCCTCTATTCAAGCATATATTCACTTAATAGCAGTGCTGGTGAGGTGGCCGAGCAGGTAAGGCCACTTGCTCTACAAGCCTGGTGACCTGAGTTCAATCCCTGGAAACCACAGAAAGGTAGAAGGAGATAACCAACTCCACAGAGCTACCCTCTAACCTCCACGTGTGTGCCATGGCACATAAACGCCACTGTATATGCACACACATGCACAATAATGATATAAGCTTTTAAAAAATGTGTGTTTTGTGTGTGCAGGTGTTTTGCATCCATGTGTCTCTGCATCACAACCATGCAGTGCCTGTGGAAGCCAGAAGAGGGCACCAGATCCTTTGGGACTGGAGCTACAGACTGTCATGAGTCCCCACCAATGGATGCTGGGAATTTAATTAGGTCTCTGAACAAGCACCAAGTGAACTTAAACCCTGAGCCATCTCCCTGGCAGCATAAATAAATAAATAAATAATAATAATAATAATAATAATAATAATAAAATTTAAGACTATCAAGGGACAGAGAAATGGCTCAATGGTTCAGAGTACTTCCTGTTCTTGCAGAGAACTCTAGCTTTGTCCCCAGTACCCCCGTGTAGTGACTCACAAACACCTGTCCCTCCAGCTCCAGGACAATAGAGCCCCCTCTCTGAATCCTGCTTCTGCGCCCCCATGTGCACATCCCCACGCAAAGACACAAATTAGCCAGAATTTACATTTTAAAAATTAACTTATTTTTATTTGTATGGTGTTTTGCCTGTATTTCTGCCTGTTCATCCCTTGCCTGCAGTGCCCAGAGAGACCATAAGAAGGCATCAGAACCCCTAGGACTACAACAGTTATAAGATACCATGTAAATGGAATTTGAACCCAGGTCCTCTGGAAGAGCAGCCAGTGTTCTTAACCATTGAGCCATCCTTCCAGCCCCACATAATTACATTTTTTTAAATTTAAAAATATAATCCTTACCAGGTATTCTCTTATACCTCTGGAGATCAAATAAGAACAGGGCAGCAGCCATGTGATCCCCCATGGAATGTAGAGTCAGAGAGACAAAAACAAACACTTGACTAATGGGTCCTTCTTACCCTCCTACCTCTAAGTCCTCCACACCCACAGCAAGTCACAGGTAGTCAGTCACCCAAGGCAGGCTCAGCAGACTTACTCTGGCACCTCTCCAAAGCCTTCCAAAGGCTGAGCTTCAGCGGCATAGATCTTGGCGTAGTATCTGGCAGTATTCTGAACGTAACATTCCTGTATCCCCCAAAGACATTGTAATCCAGATGGTTAGAAGAATTCAGAATATTGCTCAGCAAGACGATTCCTGTTCTGAGATTGGTCAGATGAATAGATCCCTAGCCCCCATCATATCGCCCTTTGCCCAAGGGGATTTTTTTTTTTTTTGGCCTTGGGGACCAACATGATCACAGCCCATTGGACCCCAGGTGACAAAAGGAAGTGTCCCTGAGCTGAGCCCAACTCCTTCTGAGGACCGAGAAGCCAATGTTGTCCCCCAAACATTCAGCCTTAATCCTCACCCTGAAGAAGCCAAATGCCCGTATGGAAATACTCTCTCATTTTCATCTCATGCTGCGCTTCATTCTCTCACCCAGAGAGCCACGCTTGCTCCCTCACCCACCTGGGCAGCGAGTTTGTAGTTCCTCTGCACAAGTTCATCGTTGTTTCTGGTCCCATGGGCAACAGCGTTGTGCACCTTGAGCACGCATGCGTGGCCGGGCTGGAAGACCGGCATGAGGCCCTGCATCACCGTGCTACGGAAAGCTTTGCGGTGCACCCCTTCCCCGAAGTGAAGCTCCTCCGTGGAGATCTGGCCACGCAGATGGTCCCCGAAGTAGCTGTCATTGAAGACGTCCTCTTTGAAGATGAGCTGGCTGAATTCTATCTCTTCGCATCCTACAACACAGAACAGCTTTCAATGGGCGGGATCATCTCCAGTCCTAGTCTGTGATTTAACTACAACTCCTTTATAAGGATAAAGACTGCGGGGTGGTGGGGGCACATGCCTTTATCTCAGCATTCGGGAGGCAGGGGCAAGCAGATCTCTGTGAGCTCGAGGTCAGCCTGATCCACAGAGTGAGTTCCAGGACAGGCTCCAAAGCTGTACAGAGAAACCCTGTCTCAAATATCCCCCCTCCAAAAGCAGATAAAGATAAAGGTGACCTGTAGAACCCAGAGGGACAGATCATGGTTAGTGCTGTACAGAGACAAAGTTAACAGGAGTGAGGAGAGAAACCATTGAAGGAGAACAGGCTGAGGGCTGTGTACAAGGGAAGGTTGGTTGGAACAAAGTTGGGGAGTCCAGGAAAAACTTTTGTGTATCTTGTAAAACAAAAGCAGAGACGTGCAGAGTAACCAGAAGCAAGACTAAAGGATGGTGAAACAGAAGAGGAAAAAGCACCATTGAGGAGATCCGGCAGCACTTGTCTCTCAGCCCTTTCTTTTTCCTTCCTTCCTTCCTTCCTTCCTTCCTTCCTTCCTTCCTTCCTTCCTTCTTTCCTTCCTTCCTTCCTCCCCCACTTTTTGACAATCATGCTGTGCAGCCCAGCTGGCGTGGAATTCACAATTTCTCTGCCTCAGTCTCCTAAGTACTCCTGTTAGTCTGTAATATCACAGTGTTGGCTAGACCATTTCCAAATCACGATTCTAGGGATTTTGTTGCCTTTTGAGACAGTGTCTCATATGACCAGGCTGACTTCAAACTCACTATCCAGCTGAGGCAAGACACACACACACACATACACACACACACACACACACACAGAGCAAAGCCAGGGGCACAGATACAACCATCCCACCCAGCAGTCTCAGTCTCTTGCTTTCTGTGTGCTAGACACTAGAATATCTTGATTCTCTCCAATGCTTGTTTTCCAGAGGTCTCAGTTATTTTCTTTGCTTTAAATGCCACGCAGCACATCTTCCAGATGCTCACCCGATATGACCACCAATGCTTCTCTCTCCTGAAAAACTGGTCCAGGGTGCTATGCTGTGGCAGAGGTTGTCTATGCTTGTGCTGATGCAGGGCTGGCTGCAGGGGTGTGTGGAGCTGCTTTGTTGCTGTGTGCAGTTCTTCCCAGCAACCACATCTTGTTAAAAAGTGGCTGTGTGGGGGTAATTTAGATCACAGGCCATAGTCGAGAGCCTTCCCACTCTCCCAGCACAATGGGTAGGGTAGGCGGGTGCAGGTTGACAAGGCATTTTCCCAGAGGGATTACCACACAACTGGGGGAGCCCATGGGTGTGAATTCGTCCCACCTTGACTAAAAGTCAGAGAGCTCAAGCTTAGTCTTGCTACTTCAAAGTATATGAGAGGAGGTTTGGCCTAAGGTGTGGTTACTAACAGGATGTTTTGACCTAGGGTGTGGTTACTTGGTGTTTGGGGTATTGAGAAAGTAATTACTTGGTTTATTCTTTGTATCTTTATTCTTTAGAAGCCTTTTGACGTTCCCCTCATTTCTGGACGAGGGTACATAAAGACTGTGAGAAATAAACACGACCAAGTTTCAGCATTTACTAGATGCCTTCCCGACTCTATCAGCTATCTCTTGTCTATTTCTTTCTTAATCCTCACGCTTCCCTTCAAGAGCAGACGAATAAGCCAGGCAGGATCCCGCAGATGTCTCCCCAGTGAAGATACAACACAGGACACAGCGAGCTCAGAGTGCACCAGACTATGGGAACTCGGTGCATAGCCTAGGGGCCGCATGGATGTCTAGGAGCAGCTATTAGACTATAGAACACCAGATGCGCTGAAAGACAGCACAAAAACAAGCACATCTTTACTTTTTCATTAGAATGCAATCAAACAAGGTTATATCCTGCTTAGCTGAAAAGAACACTGAAGGATCAAAACGTAAGCATAACCGACTAGAAAGCTCCATGCAAGCAAGATTTATGCCTAGAGGAAAAATTCAAGTCCAAACTCCCCCGGACAATTTTCCAAAACTGCATGGCTTCAGTTCAGTCTTTTCCACAAACAATACATTTCTAGGTGTTTGAAATCTACTAAAATTATAGCTGGGAGAATGGCCCCTCTAGCCCCATGGAAACGGATCCTAAGCCATCATCACGGGCATCTAAGGTAGCCCTTCCTGGGAGACAGAAGAGTGCACTTGGTCGGGAGAGTGCACAGAGCAATGTGTGTTCGAGGAGCTGGCTGTGTTTTGGTGGGGAGCCCACTCTCTGCCAGGTCAGCTGACGTCACTTACCTCTATATTCTGTGCGACTGGAAAGCTGTTTGAGAACTAGAAGGAAACAGAGAGACCAGAGTCAGGAGGGCGTCCCTCTGAGTTGGCAGGGGCCTGGGGCTTTGACGAGCAGCCGAGAAGAAGCCGAGGTTTACCTTCCGCTGTGAGGTTAAACTCAGCAGTGACTTTTCCATAACTGTTCTTGAGGCAGCAGTAATAGAGGCCCTGGTCCTTCTGACCAGCTTGGACGATGGCCAAGGAAACACTGGAGTTGTCCCCTGCGCTGGAATAGGGGACATTAATATTCACATGCTTCAGCGTTCTGGAGTTCTAGCGTTCTCTAGAAGGAAGGAGCTAAGGTCTTCCTGCCCTGTGCTTGCAGCCATCGGGCTGGCTGATAGACCAGATTCCCCCAATCTGCTAATTAAACAACATATTTACACATAGGATCGCTGCATTGTGGTTTAATAGTCTTTTACTTTTCTTTCTTTTTTATTTTATTATTATTTTTGTTATTATTTCTTGAGACGGGTTTCTCTGTGTAACAGCCCTGGCTGTTCTAGAACTTACTTTGTAAACTAGGTTAGCCTCAAACTTACAGAGTCTGCCTCTGCCTCCCAAGTGCTGGGATTAAAAGCGTGTGCTACCACCACCTGGTTTTGGTTTAATAGTCTTACTCCAACACACAACAAGAATGCACAGAAACGTTCTGGGGGGGCTGACATCAGGACAGTCAGAAGGGCGAGTGCTAAAATCTGGGAGCTGTGGTTGTATAGCCTCGACTTATCTGAATTAGGCTGACCATACAGGTATCCTGTGTATGAGGGAAGTCATTGACTCTAAACCCAAACCTAAACATAGACACACTAAAAATCTAAAGAAAGTGGCTCCTAGCTTTACCTGAGGATTCAGAACTGAGGGCTCCTACTTGGTAGGTGATTTTTGTTTTGAGATGGGATCTCACTAGGTTGGTCTCAAATTCCAGGCCCCAAGCAATCAATTCTCTTGACCCAGTCTCCCTGCAAACATGGTCAGGGGCCCTTTTAAATAATGTACATTTAGTGATTATGTGTATCCCTCCATCTGCCTGCCCAATATTAATTAGTAATTCCTATGAATATAAAACCTGAGGGCATGGTGGATAAAGACGATGATGACAGATAATGTATCGTGCTTGCTAAGTATCAGGCAAATAAAAAAATCACCTTCATGGTATCCTCAGAACAGCTTCAGAGACCCACAAGCCCTGCTGCCGGTCCTCAGATGATGAGGGAACGGAGACACTAAGAGATGGAAGCTTGACCTTAGGCTGGCTCCCCCAGGAACTTCTGATTCCTGCCTGCCCTTAAGTCGGGGATAATTACGCCAATGGTTAGAGCTGCAGTCTTTATTCAAAAACTGGAAACAATGTGCTTTGCTACAAAGCTATACTAAAACATTGCAGTTGCGTCCTCCCACAAGGATGGCAGACAGGGTGCACTCCCCTTTGGGTTTGCCTCATAGTTTGACCAGCACCCATTCATCTAGGTTTGTCTCAGTTGCTCTCTCAACACAAGGCTTTGTTGTTGGCTGTTTTTTGTTCAGTAGACTTCAGCTCTTTGACTGGTACCGCCTGGAGTAGACCAATGGTTGAAAACAAGGCCCACTAAATCCTGTCACTTTCTCCCCTGTTCTCCCTCCTAGGTTTGTATAGCCTGCACAGCAACAGGCATGGGAAGGGGTAATAAGATCCCCCTAAAAGGCTGGGGTTAAACTTAAGGAAATCGTCCCATTAGCATCATCTCTGAAGCTCAAGAATTCTCTGATTCTTGGTCCAGATTCAGGAAGACCCCATCTGTCTTGCTGCCTTCTCTCGTTGCCCCAGTTCCTTGTGGGAAAAAAGACTGAGAACTCAGAAAGGCCTGGATTCCAATCCTGTGGTGAATCTTGGACACACTACTTAACCACACCCTCAACTTCCAGCACGTGAACCCAGAAAAAAACAATGTTGCTTGCTGACTGGAATATGGGGAGCAGCAGATACCAGGCATGTGAGTCTCTAACAAAAGGCCTCACCTTGGTCATGCGTCATGAGGGTGGAGTTCAGTAGTGTCAATGGACTTTCTCCATGGAGGAAAACCACTTTTTAATGTCCCAAAGATGGCCGTTTCATGGTTAGTCATGGGGATTCAGTGATGGGGAAGGAAAGCAGCCATTAACTCAGAGGAAATACGGCAATGCTACTGCAGAAAGCAAATGAGATCTGTGTCTTTTGAGTCGGAGAGAAGAGCTGAGTCCTATCTGTTACTCTGTAAGGAAGGAGTCCCCATCGTTAGGGCAGCTGGGCTACATGGACAGAAGATGCTCAGCTGTGAAGACGAATGTCAAAGGTGTCCACACCAAGAGTGTGACCAGAAGCACACAGCCAAAGGTGAAACTGGCTGCACAGAGAGAAGCCTATCTCAGACTCCTCAGAGAACTACATCACCCAACCCGATTCCCAAGGAACCGGAGGCAGCTGCCAGCATCCACTCAGCACCCAACCTGGGCTGAACAGTCCTTGGTTTTTCCTCTCCAGAATCATCTGATGGGGATGTACCTTCAGTAGCACCCAGTTTGTTGTTGCCTGGAGTCCAGCATAAAGACCTCACCCAGTTATCAGCTGGACCACTCCTGTACATGATGCTTCCTGCAAAATCTCATGACACTCCCAAGCGTCTATTTTTCCCAGCGAGGAGAGTGGGTTCCTAGTAGCCAAAAGAGTCTGAATGGCCACAAGAGCCTTAGAGATTGCCAACTTGAAAGCTCCCCAGAGCCAAGACACATCACTGCCACACACGCACACAGTGCCTGCCACTGCATTTGTTTTACTTATTTATATATTTTTGTGGTGTGACTAGGGTCTACAAGCCCTGCCCACAAGGACACATTCTGACTCCCAACTTCCGAACTGTAGCCTGTAAGGAAACTACCTAAAACTGGACAGAGGCCAGAGGTGACTGCATGTCCCTGGTAGGTCACAAGTCACCACAGGCTTACCACAAGGTGACTTTGCTTACAGGAGATTGCTCTGCATTTGCCTTTGCTGTTCAGTATTTAAAATAGAACACATCCAGCTCTATGCAGTGGTTCAGCCTGTACTGTCAACTATGAAGGAAGTTGAAACAGAAGGATTGTAAGTTCAGGACCAGCCTGGGCAACTAGTGAGATCCCAGCTCATGAAACAAAAACGGACAATAAAATGATCTTCCCAGACAGTTTTGAGTCATGTATTGACTTGAAGGTTTCTGTGCAGAAGAAAAGATAACTCACAAGTTTAGTGCCTGTTAAACATAAGCTGACCTCATATTTATTAAAAAATATGTCTTCTATATCCTTTTACCATATTGGCTATTTAGATCTTCATTCCTCAAATGCCCATTTGAACAGTTTTACCATATTATTTATTCCCTTCTCATTTGATGAGTTTAAGACCTTTGCTATGTTAAATTCACCTTTGAGAGAGTTCACCTCTTTGAAATCTATACCTTGGCAAATGCTATAATTTGGGTATTGAATGTCCTCCAGAAAGTGCATATGCTAAAGATTTGTCCCCAGGGTGATGCTAGTGGGTCCTTTAGGAGGTAAGGCATAGAAGTTGGTTTTTAAATTCAAAATATAAAATGGAAAAAAAGAAAGCATATTCAACAAATGGTGCAAGAAAAACTGGATATCAACATGCAAAAGAATGAAAATAGATCCATATCTATCTCCATACACAAAACTCAAGTCCAAATGGATCAAAGACCTCAACATAAAGCCAACCACACTGAACCTCATAGAAGAGAAAGTGAGAAATACACTTGAACTCATTGGCACAGGATACCAGTTCCTAAATATAACCCCAGTACCACAGACACTGAGAGCAACAATTAATAAATGGAACCTCCTAAAACTGAGAAGCTTCTGTAAAACAAAGGACATGGTCAACAAGACAAAATGGCAGCCTACAGATTGGGAAAAGATCCTCATCAACCCCACATCAGACAGAGGTCTGATCTCTAAAATATATGAAGAATTCAAGAAACTTGACATCAAAAGAACGAATAATCCAATTAAAAAAAATGAGGTACAGACCTAAACAGAGAACTCTCAACAGAAAAATCTTAAAGGGTTAAAAGATACTTAAGGAAATGCTCAACATACTTAGCCATCAGATGTAAATCAAATCAAATCAAATGCAAATCAAAACAATTCTAAGATTCTATCTTATACCTGTCAGAATGGCCAAGATCAAAATCACTGATGACAGCTTATGCTGGAGAGGATGTGGGGTGAGGGGAATTCTCTTCCATTGCTGGTGGGAGTACAAACTTGTACAGATGCTTTGGAAATAAGTATGGTGATTTCTCAGAAAGTTAGGAAACAATCTACCTCAAGACCCAGCAATACTGTTGTTGGGTATAAACCCAAAAGACGTTCAATCATACCACAAGGACACGTGCTCAATGCTCACCTATGTTCATAGCAGCATTATTTGTAATAACCACAGAACCTGCAAACAACCTAAATGCCCCTCAACTGAAGAATGGATAAAGAAAATGTGATACATTAACACGATGGAGTACTACACAACAGTAAAAAATAGTGACATCTTGAAATTTGCAGGCAAATGGATGGATCTAGAAAAAAACCATATTGAGTGAGGTAACCCAGATCTAGAAAGACAAATATAATATGTACTCACTCATAAGTGGCTTTTAGACATAAAGCAAAGAAAAACCAGCCTACAGGCCACAACCCCAGGTAAACTAGACGACAAATAGGACCCTAAGGAGACATGCGTGGATCTATATAGGGAGGTGAAAAAAACAAGATCTCCTGAGTCATAGGAGTTACAAGGAGAGGGCAGAAGGGGAGAGGATAGGAAGGGAGGATAGTGGAGAAAAATATATAGCTCAATAAAAAACAATTAAAAACAAAGTTGATCTTTATATTTTTGAGGACATGTCCTCAAGGGGGATTGTGGCCCTCGAGCCTGTACTCTTAGCTATGACGTCAGCATTTCACTCTAACACAGGCCTTGCCCCTCTCACTGGCATCGGGAACACCCATCACAGACCCGGACTGACAGGTCTGCCAAGTCCTAGACAGAACCTCTACAGTGTGAGAAAGATAACGCTCCACTATGAGGACGTTATCTCGGGTTATTTCACTAGAGTGATGGAGAGTCAGCTGACGCAATAAGGCCCTGAGCTACTTCAGGTAGGGCCGGATAAACATCACGTACTGAGCTGGACGTAAGGGTGAGAGGAATTAGCAAGCTTTTGAAAACCATCTGAAATCATGCAAACGATTTGTCAATGGACAGCGGAGTTGTGACTTACAAACTTTCTCAAGCAGCAATACGAACACAAATTGGTCTAAGCTATTTCTAAGAAGAAACAAAGCAAATGTTACAAAGACTTTAAAGGCCTTGACTGCTTGCTAGTGACGCGTGCTCCCTAGAGGGAGGCTGGGATTTTGGGAATATTCCGTAGATACAAAGAGGACCTGAGAAGTGCCAACACTTATCTGAGCCTAGCATGAGAAGAGTTGATTAAACAAGGCGGGAAGTGCCGGTTAATTGTTCTTGATTGACAGCTTCAGAGAAGAATTAAAATCAATAATGAGTTTGTTAGAAGTGAAGCTCTAGGGGGCTGCCAGGATTTACAAATCAAAGCACTTCTTCGCTGTTATAATTGTTTTTAAGCCAAGTACAAGACAGACGGGGTAATGGGTTACATTCGAGAAATAGTCTCCAGACATTCGTTTCAAGCAGGAATGTTTGAATATAGGGGTTCATATTTACCACCTTTTCAGTCTGTTCCTATTGAGATCAAAAGGATAGGAATATTCCCAAGGACTCTGGGAGCTTTCCCGGGGCCTCTCTGGGCCGAAAGAAGCTCTTGGGAGCTGCTTAAGTTACACTGACCTCCACTGATTGGAGGACTTGTCAGATGAGCCAGGACTGCACAGGTTTTTTGAACAGGCATTCCTTCATTCCTGGGGCTGATTTAGGCAGCTGAGTGGGCTGGCCTACATGATGTGTTTAGGCAATGATGCTCACACTCACCTCCTTCTCTGACTCCTGCGACAACTTAAGGACCTGGATATAATATGCTCTTTCTATCTTAAGGGAAGCTGTTTCTCTTCCTCAAAAGCTTTATTTTTCTGTGACCTTGTGGCTCTCCTCCACCTCTATCTTCTCCTTAGCTTTATTTGACCTTTGTTAGATCAATGGGAGGTTCTGAATCAGAAAACATCCATAGATAAGAGTTCCAGAGAGTTTTTTAACCTTAGGCCCGGTAGGCCTGGAGGCCTTCAAACTAGAATGTCACACTGTCTGCATCCTGACTAAAAACTGGAACCAGAGAGCCTGCAATTCGCAGGATGCACAACTCAAAGATGGCAGAGCTGAAGCAAGAGCCAGCCACCATGTTCCCTGTTGGGACACTGGGCACCATTCTTCCTCTTGGATACTGGGTTAGCCTTTCTTCACTCTGACAGAAATGTCTGACAAAGACTTCCTTTTGACTTGAGGTTTCGAGCCGTGGCCAGTTGACTCCATGTTTCTGGGTCTCTGTCAGGGAAGAAGGGCATGGAGGCTGGAAGCCCTCACTTCACGGCAGCCAAGAAACAGAGAGACAAGAGCCACAGACAAGGCGCCTTCAAAGGCGCACCCCAGATAACCTGCTTCAACCAGGCCCCACATCCGAGTTTCCACCCCCTCTCCCCAGTAATGCCACCAAGTTAGGAAGCCATCAGAGGACTGTCCAGTTCCGTCAGAGCCCTCACGTTCTAATTCGTTCTCCAAAGCCCATCACCTGTCAATCAAGCCTTTAGCTCAGGAGCCTTTGGCGGGGGAGGGGCACTTCATATCCAATGACATTGGATATGGAATCTCTGTCTCAACTTGCCTCTCATTTCCTCTTATGACAACCACACTAAGTAACAGGGCAAAAGTGAGTGGACAGTCGGGGTGGACAAGCGTCCCACCTTCTCTTGACCTGGGCTATTGACTGTGAATCTTTCGTCCAGCAGATGGTCGAATCCTCGTGGATCTCTGCAAACTGGCAGCTCAGCTTCACATTCCCAGAGCGGTCGGGAGCCATCTCAGCCTGGATCTTCTTCAGCAGCACTGGGGCTAGAAGCACATTTGCAGGTTAGTGTAGACGAGAGGCCTTCGCACTTCACCTCGGGTATCAGCAACAGTCCTGAGAGACAGGGAGCAGGTCCCTAAATCACAGATGGAGCAACCCGGGAGCCGTGGCTGCTCAAATGCAACCGTGGGAACAAATAAAGCACCCGAGAGCCGTGGCTGCTCAAATGCACCCCTGGGGAACAAATGAAGCACCCTAATAGAAAACACTTCCTTTTCGTTACTTAAATTCCAAAGGTCTATAATGCTCCTAGCAAAATAGAACTTGAGCTATTCTGTTTTTTTTGTTTTGTTTTGTTGTTTTGTTTGTTTGTTTTTCGAGACAGGGTTTCTCTGTAGCTTTGGAGCCTATTCTGGAACTAGCTCTTGTAGACCAGGCTGGCCTCGAACTCACAGAGATCTGCCCGCCTCTGCCTCCCGAGTACTGAGATTAAAGGTGTGTGTCACCACCGCCCAGCTTATTTCTGGTTTCTAATTTAGATTTATTTAACTTTATATGCACATATATCTGTGCACCGTGTGTGTGCTTGGTGTCTGCAGGGGTCGGAAGAGGCCATCAGATTCCCTGGAACTAAAATTATAGATGGTTGTGAACCTCCATGTGAATGCTGGGAATTGAACCTGGGTCCTCTGCAAAAGCAGCAAGTGCTCTCCAGCCCAAAATGTTTTTTTCTTTAAGAGGAGAAAGGTCCAGCAGATTATAGAAGCCTAGTCCATAGGATTTGGCCCAAATAAGATACTGTTAAATAATTACCTGATCAAAATCAGAGCTGGTGATTCAGCAGTGGAATGAAATTGGCACTATCAAGGTAAGTGAGGTTAAGACCCCACGTGTAAAAGACAACTCAATAGTAAATTACCTACGGGATAAAATTCATTCACACATGCACGCACACAGTGCAGCTGTCTGTGAAGATGGTCTGGTGGACTGGACATGTGTGTTTGGCATCCACCCCACTGGCAAAAGCGATGTCTATCTGGACGGAGCAGAAACAGTGAGGCGATGACTCCCGCAGGTTGGGCTGAGATTTGAGTTTGCCTCTTGAGTTTAACCTGAGATGAGTGTAGATTCTTATGAGCAAATGTGTAATTGGGAAGAGCAGCCACTGGGTGGCGGTATAGGCATTAGAAT
Organism: Alexandromys fortis; assembly: GCF_014885135.2. Lineage (NCBI taxonomy): Eukaryota > Metazoa > Chordata > Mammalia > Rodentia > Cricetidae > Alexandromys > Alexandromys fortis. The sequence goes on along the minus strand of NW_026067979.1, from coordinate 2,776,814 downwards.
GACAGGAGGCCCGTGGGATCCAGCTGAGAGAACAGTTCATCAGGCCTGTGTTTGAGGGAGTGTGATCAATTTAATACAGTCCAGGTGGGGCAGAGCGCTGCGGTGTTGGCAATACAAAAGAACACATCATCACAGAATGCTGTCTGGTCCACAGGCCAGCCAGAAGTACCAATTCAAGGCCTTGCTCACTCGGCTGCCTCGAAGTTCGCTACAGTGGATGTGCTTCGTTGTTATCAGTTTTTCCTCCACCCCACAGATAATAAGATATCAGAAGGAAATTTAAGATCAGACTCTGGCCGCTGGAAGTGGAAACGGGCTGGCTGAGTCATAAATCTCTCAACTAGAGCCTCCATGAGGTTGCTGCCCATGTTATGGGAGCTGATCACATCGTGGTATGGGGAGGAGGGAGGAGGGTATAGCACAGGGGCAGAGATGAACGACATAGTCAGCCAAGACCATGTTCGTGTGGCAGACAAGTAGAAACGCCACCTCTGAGTACACTAGGTTTATCTTCTGACCAGCCTGGTTGAGGGAAGATAATTAAAAAAAAAAAAAAAATCCTCAGCTACAGAGCCAGCTTGATGGAGTAAAGCCTGTTGTTGCCAAGCCTGACACCTGAATTCAATCCCTGAGCGCCCCACCTCCACTCCCCGGCTCCGTGGAAGGCAAGAACTGACTTCTGGAAGCTGTCTTTAGACACACAAACACACGTGCATGCACGCACGCGAGCACGCACGCACACTCATGCAAGTATGCACGCACATGCACACACGCACACACCTAAATGTAATTTGAAAAGACTCTCCTGTTATACAGGAAGCTTCCCCTGCGCTAAGCTTTGGATGCCCCTTGGCACCCAGCGTCCATTTTATTTCTCTCAGGATCACCTGAATGCATTTACCCACCGCATATCCCACCGTGTCACAGGGGGAGGGCATTAAATCAGGGCTGCTCGGAAGGCAAGCACCAGGCTGCTGGGTCCGCACAGTCAAGGCAGTAACCAGCTCCATGTGACCCACATAGACTGGAGATGAGGGCCCAGGTCTCACAAAGCCAGCCCCCTGCACCAGAACTGAAGACCTCCTCTCTGTTGTATTTTCCCAGTGGGCACATTAAACAGCAGGCCAAAAACAGGAAAAGCTGGAAAGCAAAACCAAGACCTTTGGAGTGCTCACTGCTGAAGTAGATTTTTTTTTTCTTGGTTTTTCCAGACAAAGTTTCTCTGTGTAACAGCCCTAGCTGTCTTGGAATTAGCTCTTGTAGACCAGGCTGGCTCCAACTCATAAGAGATTGACCTGCCTCTGCCTCCCAAGTGCTAGGATTAAAGGGATGTGTGGTACTGCCCAGCTAACAGTTTTCCCGTAGCTTTGGAGCCTTCCTGGAACTTGATGTGTAGGTCAGGTTAGTCTTGAACTCACAGAGATCTGCCTGCCTCTGTCTGTTGAGTACTGGGATTAAAGGTGTGTGCCCTCACTACCCGGCTCATGAAGTAAATTCCTCACTGATAGAAAGAAGCCCATACATGGTAATTAGAACTAATTATAAAAAGCAGGTCTTGTCAAGGGCAGAGTTTATGAAGCAACCATCCCATAATAGTAAATCATTTCCCGGGTCATTGATCCTCATCTGTGTATTGACTCTTCAGACTTCTGCTGCCAGGCAGCATGGGAAGGCATAACTCCAAAAGAATGTAGCTTCTTTAGGGCTGTGGGATGGGCATGACTGAACAGTCCCTTAGGCCAAATGGAAGGGATGCTGCCAAAGTCTTTGAGGCTCAAAGGGACTGGAACCTGGGTAGATTCGGGTACTGGAGACAGGAAGTTGGGAAGAAATTTTATACTTAAATTTGGAAGAAAAACCAAGGTTCCCTTGAGTTACACTTAACGATTAAAAAAGAGAATCTCAAATTGGGTTGAAATGTTTCTTTGTGTCCCCTGCTCAGCGTGTGGTTGTTTTAGTCTTACGGATTTGCTACACCAGTGTCGCTGCTCATATTTTAAAGGAGATTTCTAAAAGAGATAATTAAACCACAAAGCATCTTCGCCACATCCCCCTCCATCAAACGCACCAGCAGGCAGCCTTGATGAGGGGTTCTCTGGTGTGTATCTCCTGTCAAGTCACCTGGGGACTGGGTACAAGTGCAGGTTTTTGAGGACGCCCCCGCCCAACATCAGGAACTGTATTGGTGCTCAAAATCCTGCGTTTGAACAAGCTTGCCAGAGAAATGATGCCTGCCTGCTCAAGTTTGAGAACCTTGGGACCCTTGGTCACAGCCGTGACATCCACACCCACCCCACCGGACGCTCACCTAAACTGACAGGGACATAGGAGGCTCACGCCTAGCCCTTCAACAATGCTAAAAGCAGCAAGGCCTCACCTTTGCCTTCCACTCCGCAAGGGGCCTTTTGGGAGTCTTTTTTCTCGTCAGTGTGGGACAGGGACTTTTCAAACTTGGGCGTTTTCTTCAGAATGGAGTTCTTTCTCATATTTTCCCTCTCCTCCAGTCTGAGTCTCAGGGCTGCCACCCTGGAGAGAATTTTCTTCTTTACCCCTGCAGCCAAATGTCCACTCCCTGAGGCCTCTTGCTTTTTCTTGTCCTCCTCCGGCCCAGCCGTTGCTGATGGGGCCCCAGGTGTCTTGCTGGTCTGGGCCACCACATGCTTCTGCTGTTCCTCTCTGGACTTTTTCTTGCTAGCCTGGGCGGAGCCCTTTTGACACAGGTCCTTAAGTAATAAGCCTTCAGGGGCTTTCTCTGACTCACGGTCTCCTGAAATGAAAGCCAAGGTCTTTGCTGGGGAGTGGGATGAGGTTAGAGGTTTGGTTTCCACAATCTGAATCTCCTCCGATTTCAGTTCCTCAACGCCATGCCTTATTGACAAGCGTGTGACGTTTCCTTTGAGAGATGAAGTACATGGTGTGTGTGTGAGATCACTTGAGGAGGGCACAGGTTTCCCACACTCGCTCTCCATGGCTCCTTTTTCCTTCCATGTAGGAAGTACATCTTGGTGGTTTCTGGGCACAGACTCACCGTGAATGTGGCTTGTGATGTCATTGGTCTCCGCCTCAACAGATGCAGGAGTCGCTCCTCTGAGACAACTAGACAGACAGGTCATGGAGGAAAATAATTCGGCCTTGTCCTTTGTCACCTGCCCAGCCTCTCCTAGGCCTCGGTCACTGTCATCTTGGCTCATGTTGCATACGCTTGGAATTCTTTGTCTTTCTTCACCAGGACATTGGGCTTGACAAAGGGCAGCCTGGGCCTCTGCTTTTGCCTTGTCAGCCTGACTTTGTTTGGTGTCTGCCCACTCTCTGTCTACGTGATTTTGGTTGACTGTGCTTTCATTTGGAATGATTTCCCCACTGTTCTGGGGATGGGGAACGTGCAGGGTGGCGGGTTGGATGTCTGCCCTCTGACATGTGTATCTGTCGGTGGATTCATTCCCTTCCGCGTTGGAGTCAGAGGGCTCTGGCTTCTCAGACCAGACACACTCCATCCCACGTCTACCACCAATGGGATCCACAGAGGACTCCAGGATGCTAGGAACGTTCACAAACTGTCGAAAGAAGGCAGGGCCGCATAGTTTCCTCTCATTTCCTTCCTGGTCTTCATTCCTGGTTTCAACACTTTCCGTCTCCCCACTTTTGGAAGCCTCTAGTGGAGAGACTGTGACTTCCAACCCCGCTTCCTCAACAGGGTCTACGGATGACTCCAGGAGTCTGGGTTGGTCCAGATACTGGGAAGATAGACTGCTGTAATACACGCATCTGACTGGTGCCTCGCCTGCCCAGGCATCCCTGTTAGCACCTGATCTTAGGATGTCAGACAGAACCCAGCCCCTATTAGGGGCAGTGAGACCAACTTCTGCCTCCTTGGACCCATAATGCATGGCTTGTTCTGCTTGCCAGGTTTCAAAATCAGGAGCTTCCAGCGTTATGATCTTCACTTTGCTGACTGTAGCCCAACTTCCTAGTCCTACGTCTTCTTTTTCTTCAAGGAGGATGTCAGGGAGAGACGGAGCATTGCTTAGTTCATGTGATGGAAGTTGCTTATCATCTTCCATAGTCTTCTCAGCTGCTACTGAGACACTGGTCCTCGGGTCAGTGCTCTGCCCAATTTCTTCCCCGGAATCTGCTAGGGGGTGCTCGAAGGGTTCCGCTTTGACCTCCTGTTGCGTGCCAGATATGGGGGGCAGATTTTCTTGGAAATCATTTGCAGAAAGAGAACGCTGGTGGGATGTGCACTGTTTTCTTTCACTTCCCTTTTCCTGGAAGTCCTCTTCAAGGCTTCCGTCATGGCCTCCCTCCACTAGCTGGCTCTTATACCCAGGCTGGATATCAGTTTGAAAGGGAGCGCTCCACAGATCCTGCCTCTCAGGCAGTGAGAAGTGGCTACGAGCGCCTGGAATCCTGGGTGTTACGATAAACATCTCCCTGGCCATCTCACTAGTAGAGCTGCTTAAAGAACGGCCTGGCTGTATGTTGGAAAGAGATTCAAAATTATTTGCCTCTCGTGCCTCACATGAGGCCTGGTCAGCGTCATCATCAAGGTTGCTGTCCTCAAGAGCTGAAACGGTGTGACAACTGATGGTGTGGACGCTGGTGGCATCAGCTAATGTGTTCTCCTCGGTCTCCCTGGTCACCTGATGGCATTCAACACTAGCAGCCGATGCTGCTGATGGCTCTCTTGGGCATCCCCCGACTGAACTGTAATCGGGAAGTGTGTCTATGGCACCTGGAACACCGAGATCGGAGCTTTTACAGCCTCCTTCGCTAACGTCCGCAAAGGAGCTGTTCTCACCAAGGGGCTGTGTCTCACCAAGCCCCCCGAAGTCGTAGGGTTCTGTGGAAGAGAAGATGGAGGGAGAAGTCCCCAGGTCAGATGGCGTTTCCCCCACAGCACCTCCGCTGGCCTCCTGTGATGTGCCCCAGGTGAAGGCTCCGTTAGAAAGCGGGGACTCGGCTGGTTTTCCATCCCTGCTGCTCTCATACGTAGACCGGGGAGACTCAGAACCTTGTGCCTGAAGAACAGCCAGTGTCTTGTCAGTAGAGCATAAATCACATTCTTTGCTTTGCCCTTCTGTCGGTTCCAAGTCCACAGGGCAAATGTCTTCAGGCAAATATTTATCAGCTGGTGCTCCAACGGGAAGATCCATGGTATCATAACATGTTTCTTGGTCACCGGCTTCAAAACAGCCCGTCACACATGCAGCCTCTCTGCCCCTTGCCCCACTGCCCACGTTTTCCAAGGTGAGGGAGGGAGCAGAGGGCTGAGAGAAACGAGCCTCTGGCTCCTGGCAGTGGGCATTGTCACCTGGAGGGAGAAGATGCCATGGGGAGGGAACCCGGGGCGGTTCCTCATCATTGCCTTCTAGGGTACTCCGTTCATGTGCTGGTTCTGCCCAGAGAGCACCAGGCCTGTGGCCTTCTCTGCTTTGTCTGGCTTCCTGTTGGGACCCCTGAGGAACGACTTCCAGGTCCAGGTATTGGGCCAATGATACATTCTCCTGGTTGATCTCACTCAAGCTGGAGACAACATTTGTTGTGGTCCCGGCGAATGAAGACTCCTCCCCAGCAGGCAGGGAGAAAGCTGGCATCTGCTCGAGATCACTTCTCTCCCCGGTGGGTTCCTGGATTGGCAGCTGGAAAAAGGAAAAGTGGTATTAATAGGATGTTCCTGAGAAAGGCCACTTAGGATTTATCTGCAGCCCCAGGGGTGCTAATCCTTGACAACCTTAACAAACGACAAAGAGCATAGCAAAAAATGACTGAAATCTGAACATTAATCCCCAAACTCACTCTGGCTATTAGACAGTCCCCAGGAAACAGCAAATTTAAACCACTCTAAACCAGGGGGACTCGTGCCCAGTCTCACCACGAGAAACAAAAAGCCTCCTGGCAATCATCATGAGTTTAGTGATTTCCCCCTCTCCCTGAGGGAGAAAGACGGAAATAAAGGGAACGCTAAACTGGTTTGGAACAAATCACAGCAAGACCTGTGGGCATCTCTCGTGAGCAATGACTTTCACGTCATCATTACAAGTGATACCAACACTGCTCACAAAGCAGCTATGGGCAACTTTTGTCCCCCAAATAGCACAGCTTCCTGATTGATACTGTTACTGAAGGGCAGAGAGAAAGAGCGAGTTGGACATGGTGGTAGTCCATGCCTGTTATGTTAGTACTCGTGGGGCCAAGGCAGGAGGCTCACTTGATCTCAGAAGTTCAAGACCAACCTGGGCAACATAGTGAGATTCCTGTTCCAAAAGTACATGCATGCATGCGAAGGCGGTGAGAAAAGCCTGTTCCTCTAAAGGATTCTGAAGTGTAGAATCCTTCCCTTTCCCCAGAACTTCAGAAAACAAAGCTGGAAAAGAGTAGAGCAAGGCCTGTCCCTGAAGCCCACCTCCAGTGGAGCAAAGGAGATTCAATTGGCCACCTGCACTGCCAATCATGTCTGACCCAGACCAGATTGAAAATTCTGAACTTTTCATTCAGGCCTTGGGGCAAGAAACCACTTTCTCCAGAAGTAGGAGATGATTATGTAAGTTGTTTGGAGAAAGGGAGGGGGAAAGAAAGAAGGAGGGGGCTAGAGAGGGGCACGGGGGAGGGGAAGGGAGAACTCCTACAGTCTAAACACTGAGCCCAGCCCAGCACTGTCTGAATAATGTGTGATTCTAGCTATTACTTAAGGAGAAAGAAAACTCTTGGCCATGTTCTTGTCTCTTGAAACTTTTAGCCTTTTGACCATTTCGGTCAGCCAAGAGGAGCAGAGGTAATTCTTGGGGAGCCCCTCCATCTTCGCCCCCGGGCACTCTTGCTTTGTAGAGCCCTACTTCAATGGACAGAAGACAGAGAGAGCAGCCACTCTCGCAGCCTGCAATAAGGTGAACCTGAAATGCTCATTGCCACAGGAAGTTCCAATCCAGGGGCTTATCGGTTAATTCCTGCACCTACTGCCAGCGGGAAGTGGGACAAAGCTCACCACACCTTTTCCCCATGCCCCTGGGGTGTTCTCTGCCTACCAGTCATTTCTCCCTTGTTTTCTTTTAAGCTTCTCTTGTGTCCAGTGAACTTGGATCTCATTGACATGAAAGTACAAACTGCATAAGAAGAAATTTCTTATTGAGCTTCGTAAGGACTAAGACTATTTACTGATCCAACCAATAGTCAACGAGTGCCTCCAACATACTAAGAAGTGGTCCGGGCAAGGGCGTGGTCTTTAGAGAGCGCCCATTCTATGTGTGATCAAGGCACACAGAGTAGAAAGCACACAATAGACATTCAGTGACTGTTTGCTGAAAGAAAGAATAAGGGAGTGAAAGATGTACCAAAGGGGGCTACTGTGGCTCAAGGTCACTTGCGAAACCTCTAACTTTGCAAGAGTTTAGCTCTGAACTTAGGGACAGCCTTACTCTGAAGGAGACTTTCCTCAGGTTTCCACCTGCAATCCCAGAATTCAGTAGGGGGAATCAGGAGAATCAGGAAGAGTTTGAGGCCAGCCTGGGCCACATGCCTGTCTATCTCAAAGAGGGAGAAAGGCAGGCCAAGAGGCTCTAACCATAAACATCGTTCATTCGAATACCGGTGTTTCGAAAAAGAGAGTTCTTCCTGCTTCTGCCAGTCGTGATGGTACACACTGGTAGGATATTCTTAAGGACATTTACTCTTTTTCTAAATACTTTTAAAAAAATCATTATATTAAGAGAGAACATTGAAAATAGCAAAAGTAGTTTGGAGGAAGTGAGGAGCACACACTTCATAAAGGTGTGTGAATTTTTGTAACAGATGAAGTGCTGTGCCTGTCAACTAGCCATGGGCGACCTTTGTCCCTCAACCCACTGGGATGGTTTCCTCCCTGGGCCTAAGCACCTATGTATGGACAGTATTCTTTTCATCTGCTCTTTTGATTCAGATTTTTATAAAGATCTATGGCCAAAACTACCAAGTTATTAAGCACAGAAAGTTTGGCAGCTTCTGGCCAGAAAGAAGAACTTTAGAGACCTCCCTGTGAAAATACCACAACACCTTCCTCTTGGGCCTCTGTTCTGCCTGAACTCCCATGACCCATGTGCCTACCCACCCATGTCCCTTCCCACACAGATCTCTCCGACTCATGCCCCTTCTCATTCATGTCTCCCTGCTCATCCACCCTCCATGTCCTCCACCCATGTTCCCCGTACATATCCCCCATCATGTGCCACATCCATGTTCCTCCCATGTCTCCCCCCCACCCACAACAGTCCTTTATTTTAAGATCTTGCTATCATCACAGACTCATTAGTACCAATGGACATTCTAGAAGTAGCTGCTGTGTAAATAATTAGTTGTCCACTGGGCAGTGGTGGCGCATGTCTTTAATCCCAGCACTTGGGAGGCAGAGGCAGGTGGATCTCTGTGAGTTCACGGCCAGCCTGGTCTACAAGAGCTAATTCCAGGACAGTTCTCCCAAAACTACAGAGAAACCCTGTCTTGAAAAACAAAAAACAAAGAAACAAAAGAACATCATGCAGTTTCTTCCAAAGGACTCCATTTAGATCGTCTATCCTCACCCCTGCCTGGACAACTACTACATCGATACAGCAATTGGCTTATTCTAAAAGGAAATTAACAAGCCTGCAATCCAAGGTACGAAAGAGACTGCGACAGAAAGTTCACAAGTTCAACACCAGTGTAGGCTACATAGTGAGGTTCAGGCCTGGGCAACTTCATCCTGTTCAAAACAAAAGGTAAAAGAGAGAGTCTGGGATTCAGGGTGGTGAGGGTAGGGGTTCAAGCCCCAGGACTGCATAAACGAGCTGATGCCTGAGAGAACGGGGCAAGGACGTCCCAGTTCAGCTGGCTCTGATTCCCACCTGTGCTGCAGCCACCCTTGATGCTTCTGGTAGCTAGTCCTAAGGCTGTGTGCTCATTCCTTCCCTAGCTGGCTTTGAAATAAAACCCCACGGGGGGATGGGGACAGTTCAGGGGTTTAGAGCACTTCCAGGGGACCCAAGTTCAGTTCCCAGCACCCATGTCAGGTGGTTCACACCAAGTGTAACTCCAGCTCCGGGTAATTAATGGCTGTTCTGACCTCTGCAGGGTCTCACACGCATAGGGCACGTACACACACACACACACACACACACACACACACACACACACACACACACACACACACACACACACAAAGAGAGAGAGAAAGAGAGAGAGAGAGAGAGAGAGAGAGAGAGAGAGAGAGAGAGAGAGAGAAATACACATACAGAAATAAAAATTAATCTTGGTGCTGGGGAGATGGGAACCAGTTAAGAGCACTTGCAGCTCTTGCGGAGGAGTCAGGTTCAGTTCCCAGCAGCCATATCCAGTAGCTCACAGCCACCTGTAACTTAGGTTCCAAGGAATCCAACACCTTCTTCTGGCCCGCAGGTGGCAAGTCTTTATATAAATTCCTCATCTGACGAGCACACGATGGACAGCTACTGAACCCAGATGTTCTGAGTACCTGAGGAACCTTAGTGAGCACAGAAAATCGTGGGACTTCATAAGTTAACTCCAGGCTGCAAACTGTATGATGGCCACACTCTGATGTGAAATCCTGCGAGGTGCACCATTGATTCTTCGCCACTCATGGCTGATGACCTCACTGACAGAGAAATAGGCAATCTGTACCGAGCCTGGCGGTGAAGACCTGTAATCCCTGCTAGGAAGGAGGTGGAAACCTGTGAGATTCTTCTGAGGGTTGAGCCTTAATGGTCCACTCCCCGTTTCTTCTAAGGCGTGGAGTTATCAGTTCTGAGAGAAAGACAGGGCCCGTCTCATTCAGAGGCCAGCTCTCAGAGAGGAAAACCACAGGCTCACACCCCTCTCGGTGGGTCAGACCTTTCTTAGCTGTCATTAGGAAAGAAGCCCAGCGAATGAAAATCCACTGCTCGCTGCATCTGTTATTGCGTGGATGGGGTATTGAAAACTCTGGGCTAGAGAGGGAGAGCTGCTATGTAATAAAGTTGTTCTCGTTTGGATGAAAACAAAGAGTGTTTATGGTTAGCTGGGCGCACGCCTTTAATCCCAGCACTTGGGAGGCAGAGGCAGGTGGATCTCTGTGAATTCGAGGCCGACCAGTCTGGTCTACAACCTGAGTTCCAGGATGACCAGGGGCTGTCAAGAGAGAAACCTTGTATGGAAACAAAACAAAACAAAAGGAGAGTGTTTACGGCTGAAGGAGGAAGCTCCCGTCACAGTCTTCTGTAACAGGATGCCCAGCAGCCTGCATTAGCTCTAACTTAATCCACTACGCCACCCAAGACCCCAGGTAACCACTTTAGCCACTCTGACCCACTGTCTCTTCCTCTAAGGCCAGCCACATGCACGTCAGCACCATCCTGTCAGCTGCCTGGCAGGTTGCCTAGTACCCAGAAGACACTGACATTTGTTTCCCTTGTTCTGGGTAAAAAAAATTAAAAAAAAAAAGGCAGATAAGGCAGAGGAAATGGAACAGCCCCTGTGAATAGAGCCCTGAGCTCTACGAAGGCCTCTGCACTTGTTCTGAAAATAATCATGAAGTCAGATGCTCTTGCCTCTATTAACTCGTAGGTGGATAGCCTGACTCCCACCAGGAGATGGAAGCATACAGTGGGCCCTGTAAGGGAAGTATGATGCAAAGGGTTTTAGCTATGATGGAAAAACACTAGAAGATGGAAGGAAACTCTCTGGTGTCCTAGCATGCAGGAAGTGACAGAAGAGGACAAGCGTGCATGGGATTCAGTCCTAGGTGGAGATGGTCAGGCCACCAGGTAGCACAGAAGTTCGTTGGATTAGCCAGGCCAGAGCGGGAATGGAATCACTGGGAAAGCAACAAACAACTCTTCCAAGGTCAGGCAGGGACCGGGGATCACATGAAGAGGCATGCGTGTGCAGTGGAGTCCAGACCCTGGCGAACATGGAGACGGAGGCCTCAGACCATGTGGGCCATGAGTGGCAGGTGGGGAATCTTCAGAATGATCTGTCTCTCTGTGTGTGCACTAGTCTCTGGCGGCTATGTATGGCCTCTGAGGGTGCCATGTCTTGTTACAGCCATGAGGCCTTTAGGATGGACCATTTAGGACCCCAAATCCCAAACAGAGCCGGCCACAGGAAGGTCATCATTAGGCTAATCCCAGTTGTGGATGGAACAGGTATTGGACCCATAGCTGGACAGACTCGGTGATGAATACATCAGCTATGCCACTCCTGTGGAGCGACATCCCCTTCTTTCTCAACTTCCTCATCTCTGCTGAGAGAGCCTAACGCTGTGCTCACTTAAGAGGAGATGGATTGACTTCCACGACCATGGACCATGTAGTGCAGGACACAGTGGGAGCTGAGAAGTGCTGGGGAGGACACAAGAGCTCAGCAATGCTCAGGGGTCAGAAACCTCCCCCAGGGTCCCAGAGTCAATGCTGCAGCCAGGCCCTAAAGCCGTGTTTGTCTGGATACTGAACCCTTACCAAGTCAGCTTTGCTTTTCCTCCAGTTGATAGAGCTCAAACCCAGAGCCTCACACCACTTCACCTTCAGCCCCAAACACAGCTTTCCTTTTTCCACCCTCCCCTAGTCTCCTTCCCCTCCTTCCCTTCCTCTCCTCTCTTCTCCTTCCCTCTCCTCCCTTTCCCTCCCTCTCCCCTCTCCTCTCTTTTCTTTTGATTTCTTGCTTTGATACAGAGTCTCTTGAAGCTCAGGCTGACCTTGAACTTGCTATATAACCAAAGAGGTTCTTAAATTCCTAATCCTCCTGCCTCTGCCTACCAGGAGTTGCGATTAGCACCATGCCTGGCTAAACCCAGATTTCCTTATTGCAGAGTTCGAACAAACCCAGCCACACTAAAGGCTGGAAACGTCCTTTAATATAAACCCCGAACTCCTGAGTTCTGAGGCACTAAGACACCACGACGGTCCTTCTGACATGAAGCAAGGCTAAAAGACTTGTCTTCCCCTCCATGGGTAAGAGCAGGAACTCTTGGTCATTCCTGAGTCTCGGGGTCTAGCATACAGAAGGGGCACAAGCAGCTCGACTGGAGGGGCCAACAGATGACTCCACACAAGGAGAGAGAAATGGCAAAGTAAAATTAGAAGCACTGCCCATCCTCTTTGAAAGCAAAATTGTGCTTGAAAAATTAAAGCTCCTTCCGCTGGAAACCCTTCCCAAACACATTGCTTTCCTTTGTTTGCATTAACCAGATCCTGCCTCCTGAGTATGCCCGCCATGGTCTCATGGGACGAGTGCCGCCTCTTTGTCCACAGCATGATGTTCGAGGCCATCATGATGCTCCCCATCGTTTACAACACTGCCCCAGATTCCAGCAAAGGGCATGATGCTAATTTGAGTCTCTAACAACAGAAAGCATGAGGCAAGATCCCTGCTCTCAAATAGCTTATAATCCAGAGGCACAGATGTGCACGGAAAAGAAAATGTTTCTTGACAAGTTGTGCTAATGGCAGAACGGAAGGGACAGCACTTCTGGGGGCTGGGAGAGGGGGTTGAGCCCTGAACTCTCATCTTCCTCTAGTGACAATTTCTACAGTACAAAAAGCATGGCTTGTGCCACTGGTCTGTATGTATCTATGCTGAGAAAGTCCCTGCACACCTCTGTGTGCTTGAAGGGATCTTCTGTCCTCAGCAGCAGCAGGTATGGTAACTACGGGCTGACTAACACCACAATATCTCCAATCCCTTCCTCTCTTGCCACTTCCAAGCAGGGAGACCGGGAAGCCCTATGCCCTCCCAGACTCCTACATTGCCTGATGGGACTCAGAGGTCAGTCTGTCTAATCGGATATACAGAGAATCTCACCAAAGGACCTCTGCATAAGTTTTGCTTTCCTTCTGTAAAGTATTATGTTAGTCCTTTGTCTGTGGCCATAAAAAAATACTTAGAACTGGTCATTTATGAAGCTTATTTGGCTTCTGGTTCTGGAGTCTGAGAAGGCCAAGTGTGTGTGGTACCAGCATCTACCTAGAACCTGTGGAGAGACTTCTCGTGCATCCTAACATGGTAGAGGGCATCGCGTTATCAAGATACAGCAAGCATGTCTCTTTCTGTTCTCCACAGTCTCAGGACCTCATCAGTTAGAATGACTTCCCCACAGCCCCCACCTCCAAATACTGCAGCAAATGAATGTGAGGATTAGCTTTCCCAGTCGTGAACTCTCGAGAGACACATCCAAAGCGCAACAGTTACAAATGCTGGCAGGAACTTTGTTTCTTCTTCCTTTTCCCTTAATCAAAATAGGAAACCTATTACCATAGCTGTAATATAATATAAACCCAGTCCTGGGGTTACCAGAAGGAAAAGCTATGACTGGCAAGTGGGACAAGAAGAGAGAGAGAACTGGGGGTCTTATGGACCGGAACAACATGGATACCTTCTGCTCCTGGACTTCTTGTAATAAACAGGGTCCTTATGTCTAGGTTGCTGTTAGTCTGTTGACAGCTAAAACCTCCTGACGGGTGTGAGGACGATATTTTATTGAGGGATGAATTGCATGTGAGATTCACCACATAGGCCTCCAGAGGCTCCAGGCAGCCCCTGGTAGAGATTAACTGGAGGGATAGAGTCACAAAGGGCAAGAGGTGTGGCTCCCAGGAAGAGAACTCAAGGGCCTGGTAGAGATGCCAAGGGATCAAAAGGGCCCAAGGCAAGGTGAACTTGAGGTAGAGTCAGGGAGGAGGAATGGAGAAATATGAGAAGAAGACAGATCATCAGGCCTCTGGAAGCCAAATACATAACCCAGGGCCAGGAGAACCAAGACCCTAGGGCACTTGCTTTATCCGGGCAACACTGAGAAGCACCAGCGTGTCCTACCATGTCCTACTTCAATTCCCTTTTTTATTCTTCTCTTAGCGTGCTTTTAATGTTCTGTCCTTAGCTGGATTAGGTCCAAATAGCACTATGTCCTCCAGGGCTGTCTACACACCATCAATTTCTCCCGTGGTTCCAGGAATCTTTAAATGAGACTACCCCCAGCTCCCCTACCCAGCTCACTATGGCCTCACGACTAGCCCAGTGTCATTAGGCCATTTGTCATCTGGTAGGTCAAATCCATACCACATAGGGCTGCAAAACTGAAAATAGACAGCCCAGTCCCAAGCCAAAGAAAGCTTAAAGGCAAAGAAGAATGTTTCAAGACCTTGGGTTTATTTTTAGGTAGTGCCTGTTTGCCCAGAAAGAGGCTTCACTTAAAGACTTTGAATGCTAAAGTTGTACACAGTGGCGTGGAGGTCACTATCTTATGTGAGGCTGTCAAAAACCCTCAGCCCTGAAATGAGATCCCAAAAGGGAGATCCCTTCCATGGCCTTTCTTCACTCCTCTACCCCAGGAGACAAATCTCCAGGCAGATGGTGTTTACTAGTCCAGTCTTGACTTCTTGGGAAAGTTAGAGAGCTTGTAAAATACCACTGGATCTCCTGTTGGGAGAGAAGGGGGTTTCTGGGGCTCACATGTATTTCCTCGAATTGTAGCATTCTGCATGAGCAGTGGGGTCTTTGCCTGTGAATGCAGTGCGGGCGTGAGGCACTGCAAATCAAACCACCAGCTTTTTGTATTAAGGGTGCTTCTTCCATGATATGTGAGTGGCGTGAGGAGCACTTGTACTGCTGATCACTAAGCCCCGTGCAGCCCTCAACACACACAGACTCTCTGCTCAATGCCTTAATCCAGGTGATGTTGGCAAAATGGGAGCCAAAGGCAGGGCTTGAGGGCCTTGGATTGTGTATCATCAGGAGACGCGTACACCTTTCCCAAGAGAGAAGATGAAGAAAAAGAGAGAGTAGCCATCTCATTTAGGGTGAGGCAATAAAGTATTGTGCTGCGGAGGGGAGTAAAATGGTCCATGAAAGAGGGAGGATCAGAGTTCGAATCCCCCATCACCCACACAAAAGACGAGTGAGCGCAGAGTCTTGCCTATAATCCCAGAACTCGGAAGGAGGAGACACTTGATTACACATGGGCATGCACTTCCACACATATGTGGGCTCACACACATTCGAAATGCATGCACACATGTACACACACATGCAACAGGAAAGGAAAAAAAAAGAAGAAAAGCCGTTGTCTTCCTTTCTTGGTTATGCTGCATCTGGAGCTCACTGTAAGACAAGAGGGCGAGCCTTCCACAGAGCATGCAGGATAAACGCAAGCGTGCAGGACGACGGGGCCAACTACACGCGGCGCTTCTGAACACTCGGAATCTGGGTTTGGTCTGTTTTCCTTATGTCTGGAAGGGAACGGGACTTGGATGAGGAGGTGAAAGGAAAGTGGAGCAGGGCAATGGGAAAAGGATTGGAGCTCAGAACTCGGAACCCCTGTCTCGTCCTGGACCTGCTGGCACAAGGAAAGATCAACATGATCTCTGAGTCTATTTTTCCTCTTGGTGACAGCAGTTTTGGTGTCTTGTGCCCTGCTGGTAGGCAGACAACAAAATGTACTAGAGGTTTTCTTTTTGCTTCTAGACCTAATCTCTTTCTGCAACTCTAAGGGATGCAACACGGTCCTCATCCAAGAATGAGTGACTGGGGCCCAGAGCTGTACCTGGGAAAGCTTGGGGGCTGTAGCAGGGATGAGCACCAGGCAGGTAGGTACCTCACGATTTCTAGATCTGCCTTTTACCTCTGCTTCTCCTTCCTGCTGCATCCGCAGCCTCGGCTCATCGCTAATCTCTTTGGGCAGATGGTCTTAACGTTGGCCCTGCTGTGTTCTGGAGGCTACAGGTCCAGAGCCAGTAAAAACTACCACAGTCACAGAATGGAAGCCCAATGGCCATGGACCCCAGTTTTGTTTCCTCTTTATGGGTACAGACTGCTTTGAAAGCCCAGGGAAGTCATGGCTTGTCAGAAATTTTGGCTTTAATAAGATGGCCACATGCTATTTCAGAGGGCATCAGACCTCCTTGGTCCACAGGTGCCCTCCTACAGGGACAAAGGACTCAGAACAAATCCAAGCTGTAGGCTACCAGCCTGGGTGAGTAGCGTAGTAGTGTTTACTTCCCACAGGTCGAAACTTCATTGCAGATATGACACTGGATAACGAGCGGAAAAACTAAATCTAACGCAGGTTCTAGGAGAATGTTTCCAAATCAAGAGCTCGTTACAGTTTCTAGAGCCTGAGCAAAATCAAAACCAAGGGAGTGACAATTACCGTACTACACTGACAATAATACCTCGTACGAAGCAAGTTCTTGTAAACTTCAGAAACAGGAAACAGTTGTCACAGTTACTATGTGTGTGTTTCGCCGGCTCAGCGTGGGCTTCAAAGTGTACACTACAGATGCCACTCGGCACTTGGAAAATCTGAGTACAAACACAAATATTAGATAGGTTGCCTGCCGCGTGAGAAGAGGATGCAGGCTTGGGCTTGACACAAATCCGTATGTCTCCTTCATTGGGTCAACAGGAGAGTCATGGGCCCTCCTGTGTGGTTTTCTGACAAACAGGCCATGTCTCCTAAGGTAAGCCAGTCACAGCACGTGCGGTTCCTGGCCAGGCAAATATGAGCCTGACGATGTTCCCAGGTAGCTTTATCCAGCAGACTTGGGGACCCTGAAACCCTGGGGAAGGAGGAAAGAATTTGGTGCAGGACACATGGCGGGTGCTGGAGAATGGTTCCAGATGGGTGAACAACCATCCAGTCTGATCTTGGTCTAGTGTCTCTTTGCTGATAGAAGGAGGAAGGCTTGGGTGTTTTTTTTTCCCCCTTTGCTTGCTCACTCACTCATTCACACTCTCTGTTCTTCCATCCTCTTGGATCCCTGTTGAGACACTGATCTCCCTCTTGGGGGAAAAAAAATCCCCCTGGACTGCATGTCTTGATTAATGTGTATCTTCTGTGGAACCAGATTTCTTCATCGCCGCTATTTTGGTGCTGGGTTTTCCTGGTTCTTAGAGGCCTTGTTGAAGCCTTGTGCTCTCCTTTGGGTAGAAAGCACAGTGGGGACATTCTGTGCTGCTCTTTTTATCTTGTGACGCACCGGCCAATAGTCAAGGTTTCCAGCATATGGCACCACGAAGACACCAGAGCAGCGGCATCCCTCTGGCTTCATATACTGAGGACGGGTACCTTGGCATCAAGATGCAGATGGATGTGCAGCGTTACGAGGTGCATTTGAAGAGTTAGGGTTAAAACCCTTACACATGTGTTTGTTTAAGTAGAGTTCGTGTATACTAGGCTTGCCTCAAACTCGATGTGTAGCCAAGGATGGCCTTGAGCTTCTCACCAACCTGCCACCACTTTCTGAATGCTGGGATCACAGGCAGAAGCCATCATGTCTGTTTTTTTTTTTTTTTTTTTTTTCAGTGTTAGAGATTCACCCAAGGCCTTGTGCATGCTACCCAATCACTGCTGAGCTGCATCCCCAGAGAGGACCAGAGAAGAGGTAACACTAAAAATTTAGAGGCCCTTTTACGTGGACCCATCCAAACAAGCTGCCCGCTTTTGTAGAGGAAAAGACAGTTAATGATTCACAAAGAAGTTTCTGGGAAGCTGGTAGGTGGGGAAATACTTTGGAACAAAGAAGAAAGAAAAAGCACCTAGGTGCCTTGAGCAAAAGTCAAAGTGAAGTGTTGCTTGCGTGTGATAACTTGAACACCCTCACGCTTTATTTCTCAGAGGCATTCATAGATGCTCTCCCTTGATTTTATCTCCGGAACCAATTTTGCCTCCCTCATGGGTTCCCAATCACATGCAGGGATTTAATGGATGCATGAAAAATAACAAAATTTCCCTCTAACTAAGCCTGCTTCTGATCTACTATCTCAGACACCCGTGGGGATGACTTTTAGCCTCCTACGTGCTAATCCTCTGCTACCCCTCCACGAGTAGGCAGACGTGTGTCTCAACAGCTCCTGTGTCTCAACAAGGAAGTAGGGGCAACTCTCCTGTCCTCACAGCATCCCTTAGCCTGTGCTAATGATTCTGATACCAAGAAAAAGAAAGTCAAGGCCCAGAGGTCCCTCAAAAAAAAAAAAAAGAAAAGGAAGGAAGGAAAGAAAGAAGGAAGAAGGAAAGAAAGAAAGAAAGAAAGAAAGGAAGGAAGGAAGGAAGAAAGGAAGGAAGAAAGAAAAAACGAAGGAAGAATAAAGAAAAAAAGAAAGGAAGAAAGAAAAGGAAAGAAATTTAGAAAACTGCAAGTGCCAGAGCCCAGCTGGAGAGAGTATCGTCCTGCTTAATAAAGCCCAAAATCCAGTTTTTGGCCTCTTTGCTTCCCTCAGCACAGTCTCATTACTGTTTCTTCCTCCAATCGCCAATCCCACCTCTTCCCTCAGTGACCTTTGTGTCCTGAGCTGTGTTAGAAGAAGGTTCTAGAGGTGAAACTGGGGGGGGGGGGGGGGGGGGATCCTATCACCACCTTGTTACACCATTAGCAACTATATAAATCCCCAAAAGTTGTAGTAACACGTGACCACAGTGTGATGACTCTAAACAACATGCATTATTCTCTCTGTTCTGGAGGTTCTAAACTTGTCTAGAACCTCGTCATCCCCAGGGCTGTGCTCCCTCTGCAGGTACTAAGTAAAGATTCTCCTTGCCTCCTCTGGCCTCTATAACTCCCACAATCCTCTAGTTCCCTGACTTGTAGATGCAATGCTCCAAACCCCACCTCTGTCTTCACATTCTCTCTGTGCCCCCTCCTGTTCTTGGAAAGATACAGTTCTGGCACACTCTAACCCAGTCTGACCTCATCTTGACTAGCAATACCTGTGAAGACCTTCTTGGTAAATAAAGTCTCCTTTTAAGATTTTAGGTAAATGTACACTTAGAGCAGACACTTCAACCCATTGCCATTCTCTTTGGAGCCAGCCGGCCCAACCACATCCATTTATCCATCCCTACCCTGCAACGAAGCTTTGCCACTTCATTGGGCGACATGAGCTTGAGAAAAGTCTAGAATGATATTCTAACAGCTGTTCTCCTCTAGCGGTGAGGCCTGGGTCTATAGACAGCAAAGACTGTCTTGGAAGTAGAATCCAGTCAACCAAGAATCTATCCCTTGTCGCCATCCTTGCCACTAGCACAGCCTTCTTGAGCCTGGAATCAGCACTGGGCACTTCTGAGGTTCTTGTCCAGAGCTCCCCGTGCCCGTGCTGAATGTGTCCCAGCTGCCAAGGGAGACAGAGAGTCCCACTAGTTTGTCCTCTGATTTCAACCCCAAAGCAGGAATTGAAGAGATGAAGAGCTAAGTGGTTCTTATGATGCTTATTTTCCGGTTCAACCCCATATACAGAATGGTAAATGTGAAAGCACTTGTTTTTAAACCAGCACTTTAAAAAAAAAAAAAAAGCCCCAGATCTCAAGACAGTATCAAAATACCTGTGCTGACTCAGAAAGATAAAATTTCAAACATCAGCAGAAAGGGGAACTTACAGAATTTGCGATTTTACCTCCTACCCCAACTCTTACTCCCTTCCCCAGCTCGACAGATGTGGTGGCGGCAGTCGATTGGAGGGGGTGGGAGCATGGCTTTTCATGTTTCTGTCTTGACTCTGGCTAGATTGAGCTCAAGTCAGCCTCTAGGGTAAGCCCTGTGTGTGTTTGGACCTTCAACGATGAATCAGATTCAGAGTCTGTCTCCAGATAGCTCACGGAAGAGCATCCCAGCTGAGGAAGCCCTTGAGTGGACTATAGAGGTGGGTTCACCAGGATGGAAATGACATGGGATGGGGAAAATTCATCCTAGTTCTGGGAAAACGGTTGCGTGTGTAGGGGGAGATGCAGAGAAGGTTAATCTCCTAATTACACATTTACCAGTTCCTTTATTTCACAAATACACGCTGGAAGCCCTGTATGCTCCAGGCATGGCCCTAGTGTATCAGCTACTTTTCCGGTTGCTGCAACAAAATACTCAGCAAAGGTAGCCTAAGGTGGAAAGGTTTATTCTGGCCACACAGTTTGGGGATGCAGTCCATCATGGTGGGAAAGTCATGCAGGAGGTTGAAGCATCTGGTCATGTTGCATCCAGAGTTAGGAAGAAGGCCACGATAAATGTTTGCACTCAGCTAGCCTCCTCTTATTTACATTTACAGGGCTGAGCCTAGGGGATGACACCGCCCTCCTTCAGAGTGGTATTTCCACCTCAACCTCATCAAGAGAATCCTTCCCAGACGTGCTCAGAAGCTAATCTAATCAAACAGTACCTCCCAGGTGTGCCCAGAGGCTTGCTTCCTGGGTGTTGTAGAGCCTGTTAAGTAGACTGCCGATTTTAAGCATATTAAACGTCACCAGGAAAAATCGATGTTCATGGAACTTACGTTCTGTCTCGGGAAGTGGCCGAGACTCAGGCTCAGCACTTGTTCTCTGACAAGAATTATTGAAAGGAAAACTATGACAATGGCAGATAAGATGAGCCCAAGTACAGCTTGTAGCTGGAGAGATGGAGGCAAGGCTGAACTGCAGTCCCCAAAAGATACAGCCAAGTTCTAACCCCTGGGACCTTAAGTGAGCATTGGAAACACAGTTTGCAGATGTAATCAAGCGAAGGTACGGTCACGCTGGAGTAGACTGCTCCCTAACCCAATGACTGGTGTCATAAGGAGAAAGAAATCTGAGCCCACTCACACAGGAGGAAGAAGGCCGTGTAAGGATGGATGCAGACACTGCAGCGATCAACTAGGAGCCATGGAGCACCCAGCACTGCCAGCAACCGAAAGAAGCTAGGAAGGAGCCATGGGGCGGGTTTTTCCTGAGGAGCGCCCCCTATAGCCTCCTTTCCTGCTTTGTCGGCATCTGCAGGGGACATCATGAACTGCTACTGCAGTACGTGCCTGTGTCCTTAAGGTCTCCCTCTCTCCCCCATGGTTGGACTTGGCCTTGCTTACTAGTGCACCCCTAGCAATACGACCAGTTCTAACGCCATTGAGTAGCCAAAAAGTATCTGTTGGATGAGGGAGGGTTAAAAGAGAAGGAACATTTTGTCCAGAGACTTGAAAGGAGAGAGAAATCACTGTCCGGGGAGGAAGGAGGAATAGAGAAATCACTGGCCTGACAACTCAGGAGAAGATAAAGATGGGATGCCTCAGCTCCCGGCTTCCCAGAGCTTGCTGGGTGACACGGTAAAGGCCCTTTGAAGACATGGCTGCACGGTGCCTTGAAATATGGAGCATTTTGGAGCAGCATTCAAAGAGCAGGAGCCAGAAGTCCAGCAGACACATGGGCCAGGACAAAGGTCACCCCCCATCAGTGACCCCAGCATACCCACAGCTCATGGACAGTGCTTATGCATCTTGCCATGGTCCGTGGGTATGAGGATCAATAGTAAACTCGGGTGACTTTCTTTGGAATCTACAGAGGGTGTGTGGCTCGAATGGTCCTTCAACCCACTTACACCTAAGTTTCACTCAGTGTTTTCCAGTGATTTCTGTGTGGTTTGCTGTAAAGCTGCCTGAATTGCCTTTGTTAATTATTTGACTGTACTTAGAGGAGCAAGGTAGGACCACACAGCTGTTGTGTACATGTGTGAGGTAAGGGAAGCTTTGGGGATAGTGGCTTCTTTGGTTGCTGTGTGGTGGTGGCCAAAAGCATTTGGACAGAGCCGTGTGTCTCTTGTTCAGCAGCTGACTGGGTTTCTTCCCATTCTTTAGATCACATGCAAACATTTCTTGTCCTGTCTGGCTTTTCTGTTCCTTATTAATATGCAATACCACAAAAGATAAGCAGTGTACAATCTGGACCCATGGCAAGCTTTCCCAGAGGAAGAAGTTGTGGCCTCCAATGAGGCTCTTTACCAACGTTACCCACTTATTTAAATGTTACTATAGGGATCTCCTACTCTCTGAAACTCCTCTCCAACCAGGAAGCATTGTCACTTGTGACATTTGTCACCTGATGGGGAACTGTAGACTGGCGTTGTTTAGCACATTCCCAAACATGTGATGTACGTGGCCAGCACCACGACCTCTTTCATCACCCCGCCCTGAGTGCTTGCCTTGGGAATGGAGCCAGTCATTGGATTTATGGTTCTAACTATGAGGATTGTAAGCTTGGTTTTGTGTTTTTGTTTTTTGTTTGTTTGTTTTTTTTTTTTGTTGTTGTTGGTTTTGTTACTATTTTTTTTTTTAAACTAGTCAAATTCACTCAAATGAGTAATTAGGGCTGTGAAGCTGAAATGTTCCTGACAGGCTCGTATTTTTAAAGTGTTTTTCAGCAGATGGCAATATTTTGGGACCCTGTGGGTCTTTTATAAGATGGGTCCTGGCTGGTGGAAACAGATCACTAGGAACAGGCCTTTGAAAGCTTAACCCATCCCCTGATTCTGGCCCTTATCTACTTCCTGGTCCATGAATCACCCCTGGGTTTCTCCTTACCTTATCCATCATAATCCACTGAAATCTTATTCAACAACAACAAAAAACAAAAACAACAACAAAAACAAAACAAAATAAACCTCTCCTCCCTGACGTGGTTTTCGTGGGAATACCATCACAGCAATGCAAAAGCAAACAGCACAACACGCCTGCCCCCCTCTCCAGCATAAGCACCTTACGGTGTGATACAGAAAGGGTACAAAGTGGCAAATATGTGCCCTCCTCCTCCCGCCACCCAAATTGTCGCCTTCACGAGAGAGGACCAAATTCATTGATGAGTTTTAGCTCCAGAGAGAGTCAAGAGTGTCAGACCTCAAATGGAATTGGGGATGCTACTTAAGTCAGTGGGAGACTAGAAAGGAGTCGGTTCAAATCACAGAGCCTGGATAAGAACAGGGTTTATCTCGAGGGGCAGTTGAGATAATGAAGCGAGCTAACCCCAACAGAGGGCTTAGCAGAGTCCCCAGCACATATTTCAACTCTGATTAGTGATTGGGCAACTGGAAACTGGGGGCTGGGGGAGGAAGGACAGGCTAAATACTTTCTGGGGAAAGCCCTAAGCCCTTGTTACTCAAAGCCGAGTCACTGGAAATCCCTGGGAGCTTGTTAGGATCACACCCCAGGCCTCCCCAGACCTGCTGAGGCAGAAGCTGCATGGTGACTTGCCCCTGGAGAGAAAAGGCAGTCTCCTGTGTGATGCCCAGAAACTGCAGATCCCAGCCCCTGGTGAGGGAGGGAGGGCCACGGTGCAGCTGTCCTTCACCTCTGCAAAACAGAGCTGGGGGGGGGGGAGGCCTTTCATCCTAGCCCTCTGAGACAAGGGAGGTGGATCTCTGAGCTCCAGTCTAGTGTACAGAGTGAGTTTCAGGACAGCCAGAGATCATCAAACAAACAAACAAACAAATAAAATTAAAAACGAAACAACAACAAAACACTTTTTATCACTTGGCATGTTAAAAAAAAAAAAAACCTCAGAATAAAAAGTTATCCCCCAACCCTAAACCCTTTTTCTCTCCTTCTCTTTCACATCTGACATCCCAAGGCCAATAACCTGTGCCCTCAAAGTAGAGGGGAATGTGTCCTCCTTTGTCCTGTAGCTTGCTGGTAACCTGATAGACAGCCCCAGGGCAGGGTGGCATGTTGTTTTTTCAAGTGATATAAGGAGACACAGAGGAGCCTGTCCAACAAGCTACAGGGCTGCCAGGATGCCAACTGGAACGCCTAAGCCTTGGCAGCAAGGGCCACCTTAGCCCATGCTGGTGGCTACAAATAAGGCTGCAAGAGCCGAGGGATAAGTGACCGAAGATACCTCGGTGACAAGTGCTGCTGCTCGACACTTGCACAGGACCAGCAGGCCATGGCTAGGAACGCACAGCATATGGGAATCCTTCCTTTCCTTTGGAACCGAGGCACAAATCGTAATGGTGGCTACATGGTGCGTCCACACTTGCTAAACCCATAGGATAAACGACATCAAGAGTTGAGTCTCAAGCAGAACTGTGACCCCTGGGTGGCTGTGATGCGTCCTGTGGCTTCACTGGCCAGAGGGACGGGGAGCCTAGCCTAGGGTGGAAGTGGGGAGAGAGCAAGAGCTGCTGGGGAAGTTTCGTACTTTCTACTCAGTTTTGCTTTAAACTAAAGCTACTCTAAGAAAATAAAGTCTGCTTTTAAAGGGGAGGGAGAGATCAGCTGCAGAAGAGAAAATAAAACCAAGGCTGGGACCTGAAGCACTGTGTCATTCTTAAAACTCACAGTCACGTCTGGGCACGATGACGCATGCCTTTGATGCTACCCCTCTCAGAGGCAGAGACAGGCAGGTAGAGCTCTATGAGTTCAAGGCCAGCTTGGTCTTGGTCTAAATTAGTGGTTCTCAACCTTCCTAATGGCACAGCCCTTTAGTACAGTTCCTCATGCTGTGGTGATCCCTGACCATAGCATTTTTGTTGATAACTCATAACTGTAACTTTGCTTCTGTTATGTAATGTAAATAACTATGTTTTCCAATGATCTTGGGCAACCCCTCTGAAAGGGCCATTCAACCCCAAAGGGGTCGCTACACAAAGGTTGAGAACCACTGGTCCAAAACAGTGAGTTCCAGGCAAGCCAGCGCCACAGAAAACTTGTCTCAAAAACAGAAATAAAAACAAACAAATCACAATAACAGAAATAGCATGAAGCTGGGCCATGTTATCCAGCAGCCTCTGGCCAGATGTAGTTAGCAAGCATTTGAAATGTGCCTACATGACAAAGAAACTGAATTGAAAACTTATTCAATTTTAATTACTGTATATATAAATTTAATTAATGCATACATAAAACACTAGTATATGTGATTCTGCTTGGAAAAATCTGAAGTAGATTTGTAACATTTTGGAAATACAAATTTATACTTTCAACTGGTAGTTGCGTGAATGCTAGATACAGATCAAGTGTTTCCAACTGTATATAGCTAGCGTTCAATTAAGGCAAGCTACAGGTATAAAATAAATGCCACATTCTGAAGACTTAGAAATATCCAAAATACCTCATTAACACTTTTTACATAGATTACATATTAAAATATGATTATATTGAGTTCAAAAATATTATTAAAGTTTATTTCACTGGGTCTTTGTCATTTAAAAATGCCTTTGAAATATATAAAATTGCATTTGCACTATTCTCAATTAAATTCTCAATGGGAATATAAAAAAGGGTATAGCTAGCTCACTTGAAACTAAGTATAATAGTTTCTCAAATGCTATGTAGAGTTACCCAGTGGTTCAAATCCAAGATATTTGCCCAAAAGGACTGAAAACATGTCTACCCTAAAACTAGAGCGTGGATGCTTATGCATAATTAGCCACCAAGTGGAGGGGATTCAAATGCCCAGCTCCCGATGGCTAAGAGACACATCCAATCCACGGGCTCCGTTATTCGGCTAGAAAAAGAAATACAGTCGATATTTCCACATGGATCACCCTTGGAAATACTGCACCAAGTGAAAGAAACCATGCTCACAAAGCTACACGAAGTATGGTTCTGTTTTATATGAGATGTCCCAGATAAGAAAACCTGCAGCGACAGGGAATAATTAGAGTTTTGCCAGGGACAGGGCCTAACCTCTAATTCGAACCCATACCTATTAGGAGTTTGTATCCTTTGGAGAGTAATGAGGATGTTCTGGGATCACATGATGTTCATAGTTATAAGCTGTTAATGTCCTTATCAAAAGATTACATATGCGTGGCCGGCATCCATTTTAACTGGACAGACCTGATTTAAAATCGAAACCAGAAGCATCTGTCTTCATTGCTATTTGTCCCTGAGGAGGGCGATGGAACTGAGCTGGAGCTCAGCAACTCAAGGTGACTTTTCTCTCCTTTACCTCTGGGAGGCATGTGGCAGACAACTGTGGGCAGGCAGATTTGACAGTCGTGTCTCGGGTGGGAGGTGGAGGGTTACCACTCTCAGGGACGCTGCCTAATACCTTACAGTGTACAGGCCAGCTGCCCAGTGAGCGTTCCTACCCACAGTGTCGGTCATGAGGAGCTACCCAGAAGTCACCTGCCCCAATCACCAGGTTTCACTATCTCCACCCATTTTTCTGCTCCCCAGGAATCAGAATTTGGACATGGCCTTCCACAAAGCTAACCTGGCCCACTGTTCCTGGGAACGGTGGCTCTGGGTCTATGAGGATCGTCTAAGTAGTTCCCTGGGAACTATCACCCATCTTGGAGCTATTGGTTGTGGAGATGTTGGCCCTGACCTGAAGTCCCAAAAATCAAGTTAGCCCCCTCCAAGGTAGACGTGTTTTCTTTTCCATGACAATTTTTTCAAGTCCAAAACAACAGGACTTACGATCTTGAAGTAGAACCCAAAGAGAGATGCCATGCCTTGCCTTGGACAACTTTGATCTCAGATCACCGGTTCCGTCTGTACTAGCTTCTGATGGCTGCTCTAAAAAGTTACCAGAGTTAACGGTTTAAATGTACTTGGATTTAAAGTACCTGAAAAGTCAGTATGCAAATTCCTCAAAACTCAGGCGGAGTGAATTCCCCAACTCTGGAAAAGTTAAAAACTCAAGGGCATGTTGGTACCTACCTATAATCCCAGCATTTAGGAGCCAGAAGCAGGAAAATCAAGAGTTCAAGGTCAGCCTGGAGAACCTATCACAAAGACAAAGAAAAAAGAAGTACTTCAGTTTATTATCTTGAATCCTAGAGGTCAGAAATCCATCCTGCGCAGGCTAAAATCCAGGTATCAGCAAGGCTATGTTCTTTCTAGAGGAAACTTTGTTTTTCCAACCTCCAGGGAGAGCTATCAACCACTGGCACACGGTACCTTCCTTACCTTCAGAATTAGCGAAACAGCATCTCCAAATTTCTCTCTGACTCCTCTCTTATTTTCCTTCTTCATTTATAAAGACCCTAGTGGTTACATAGAATCAAAGACACTCTAGTCTCAAGCTCAACAACCTCAACCCCATTCCTCTGTGTAGTATGGTGGCAGGTTCACAGCCTGTGAGGACTGGAGAGAGAGGCCTTTAAGGGCGCGAGTCTGCTACGGCACCGTTAAATGGGCTCAGGCGATCTGTAGCTTTCATTTCATATGGAAACAGAACAGAGAGTTTTTGTTTTTCTAGAGTTGGAGAATTTACTCTGTGGTTGTTTGAACGCTAATGACTCCCGTGGGCTTATATATTTGAATGCTTAGTCACCAGGGAGTGGAGCTGCTTGAAAGGATGGGGTGGGAAGTGAGTGTTACTGAAGGTGGGTTAGGAGGTGTGGCCTTATTGAAGGAAGTGGTTGTCACTGAGGGTGGGTCTCTCTCTCTCTCTCTCTCTCTCTCTCTCTCT
>NW_026067979.1:2739244-2747647 GCF_014885135.2 Alexandromys fortis | reverse complement strand
AAAAAAAAAAAAAAAAAAACCTAACTAGAACAGTGCTAATTCACGGGGGCCATGATCTGTCTCGGTCTCCATTCTTCTGTGGTTTGCAATCATCTGACTTCCTTATGGGACTTGAATTCTAATTTTGCCACTTAAAATGCATATACCCTGGTTATGCTAATTGCCTGCTTTGAGCCTGAGACTGTACAAACAGTGAATTCATATTTCTTGTGCAGTTGATACAATGCTTGCTTCTCCTACCTTCGCTGCAAACTTCTGACCAGGTATAGAAATTGAAATATCATCTCAGTCCCACCCTCTCCCCATCCCCACAAAAAGAAAAACAGTGTCTGAGAAGCATTAATAAGAATAAAAGAAGAGGCATTTCTGAGATGGTGTCGCTATGGAACTTCCAAAGTATACAACTGACAGGACCTCTGACTTTCCGTTTAGTTCTAGTAACTGCACTTCGTTTCAGGAAAATGCTTATCCGGTTGTCATTTGAATGCCACGCCATGAGCATGGTGCTAACACCATCACCCATAAGAGTGTAGGGCTGCTAAGACTAACCCTGCTATAAACTAAATGCATACGAGGCTCTTGGAGACTAGGATGGCTTTGTTAGCCCAATAATTTTATTTTTATTATTGAGTCACTGTATACATTTTAATTGATAAAAATGGATTGATATTGGTAAAAAGAATTGCCTCTTTGCAGCTAGAAAGGGCACACCAATCTGCCCACCCACCAGCAGGGCAGAAGAAAACCTTTTTGCCCACAGGCTTATCAGCACGAGCTACTATAGCTTCCAGAACAGTCTCTGAAGACTGAGACAGGGAAGAAGGGAGAAAAATCAAGGGAGGGGGAGGGAATTGGCAAATTCATGGCACATTTACATACCTTTTAATGAACTGCTAGAGCCCTTTGTCCATTTAAAACTGGGGGGGGGTGTTGTATGTGTGTTTTGTATACGCACTACCTGTATGCAGTGCTTTTGGGGGACAGAAGAGAGCATTGGGTCCCCTGGAGCCTGAGTTACAGATGTGAGCCACCATGTGAGTGCTGGGAACCAAACGTGGGCCCTCTAAAAGAGCAGCAACTGTTCTTTTAACTGCGGAGCCATCTCTCCAGCCCTCTTTCTGTCCACTTTTGATTAAACTATTCATATTTTCTAACACCATTTTTTTTTTCACATAAGATTTTCCCTAAGTTTTCCCCTAAGTTTGTGTTGGTTTTATTCTGCTTTTTTGGGTTTTTAGAAATGGTCTCATGTAGTTCTAGCTAGCCTTGGACTAAGTAGCTGAGAATGACTGTCAGCTCCTGATCTACCTGCCTCTACCTCTGAAGGGGTAGGATCACACCCAGTAACTTGTAATACACTCACTCCATACTTGGCTTTCTTTGTTTACAAATACAGCTTGTGGTTGGGGTTTGTGCAAAGCTTTTACATCATCGATTTCTCCTTTGCTTCCTTTTCATGGTTGGAAAGGCTCACTCATCCTTTCAGTTCACTTGAGGCCCATTCTGCCAACAAAATCAGGAATTCCTTGGGAGTCGGTGCTTTGGAAATTAGAGCTATTTACACTAAATCCCTCCACCCCAGAGTGAAGAAAGGGTAAACTGACCAGCTACACTTGCCCACCAGACCCAACAGTGAGCACGGCCATCTACGAGTCTTATTTCTTCTTAGAAAAAGAAGGAAGAAAAGAAAAGAAAAGCTGGTTGCAGTAGAGCAACTCGACCCTTTAATCCTGGTACTTGGGAGGCTTAATCAAGAGGGCCTTGGTGAGTTCAAGGCCAGCCTGGTCTAATTAGTGAAGTCCAGATCAGCTGAGCTACGTAGGGTGATACCATCTCAAAAAAAGTGGAGTTTTAGAAGATAATCAGTCTTCGATTATACCAGTAATAAATTAATAATTTCCTTAATATATTAAAACACTATTAATAATTCCTATCTATGGGTTCTCACCTCCTTCCAAGAGTTAATTGCATCTGTCACTTTGATGTGTGTCCTTGAGGCAGACCAAGTAGGTTAGCATTTTGGCACTCCCACCCACCCTGAGATCTATGCACTAGCTCCAAAAAAAATGGATCACCTCTCCTAACCGCCCCTCAGTAACTCCTCTTTGGGGACCAAACACAGAAACATAGCCTGAAACTAGGGAAACTGGAGTGATCTGATCTGAACTGGTTTTCAGTGCGTGTGTGTACATATACAGTAAGGCAAACTCTCTGAGTGAGCCATCTCACGCCTAAACACTATCGGGTGTGCACACGATAAAAACCAGATGCCTTGTGTGGAAAAACAGGCACAGTAAACAAAGGCTTACTCTGTAGCCCAAGACTCACTCAAAACAGGAAGTCACCCATGCCTCGCCCCTCAGTAACATCCTCTCTCCTCCACCTGAACCCAGGAAAGCACGCCCTGAATTGCGAGCCAGCGGCCTTGAATGAGGCTCTGAGAGCCTGCTGCAGCGAAGCAGCTTCACCTGCCTGTGCTTTCACTTCGCTCTCCAGTGAAATCGCTACTGGACTGTTACTTGTTCCAGTCCCTTCTGCTTTCGTTTCGTGTGAATTTTGTTACCCTCTTCCCCTCCCCCCATGCCATCTCACCCTCTACTCTCACGCCCTACTTTCTAGTTTGACGTCCTAGATACCCAAACACCCACACGCATTTATATGCACACACATATAAATACACATTAATACAAACCTAGACTCTGCCCGGGACATTGTACTAATTTGTCCCTCTGAGTCCAGCTTATCTTGCTTTATGACTTCCGGTCCCATCCATTTTCCTACGGATATCATGATCTCACTTTACAGAGACAGGAATTCCATCACGTATATACACACTTTCTTTTCCCACGCAGCTTTTGATGGACATCCAGGCCAGCTCCGTTTCTTAGCTAGTGTGAAGAGTTTGGCAATACACACATACAGGCAAGGGTCTGTGTGCAGGGCCAGCTGAGGGCTCTTTGGGTTTATACCCAGGAATGATATAGCTAGACCGCATGGAGTTCTGGTTTTGGGTTTTTAAAGAACCACATTGATTTCCCGAGTGACTGTTGCAGTTTATATTTCTACCAGAAGCGTCTAGGGGTTTCTTGCCTCTCCCCTCCCCCCAGCATTTGCTATCATTTGATATAATATATACTATGACAGGCTGGCTTTGGGACACACACTGGACCGTGTGGTGTGTATTACTCTGTAATAAGCCTTGTTAAATTGTGATGTGGCCATTGTTTGGACAGGCTATGTAGTCTGTCTAGACATTTCTCTCAATATGGCCTTTCAGGTATGGTCAACCTGTGGCCCACATATGTGAAGACAGGGACGAATGGGGCCAGATACTAAAATCAAAATCATACTTGAAACAGTATGGGACTTTCTGTGATCAGTTCTTTGTTTTGCAGCTGGATCGCAGTTTCTGATCATGAACTTTGTGCGTGACGTCATCGTGTCACAGGATCAAAAGTTCCGATACACGTGACGAATTTCCTAGCACCCATTATGTTACAGAGTCTGCGGGTGAGCGTGAAGGCTTGCGTAAGAGTAAATGCTGGGAAGCGAAACTGCCCCATCATGGCCAACAGTTCTCTTACCCTTAAAAAAAAAAATCAAAACAAAACTGCCAAACTATGCACCTGTTAGCAAATATAGCCACATTCCCCATAATCTCAACTTGAGGCTCTCATCCTTTGAGATTTTAAAAAAAAGTATGTTTATCTCTCTTTGTCTCTCTCTGTGTCTCTGTCTTTCTTTCTCTCTCTCTCTCTCTCAGTCAGAGAAACACCCAAACAAGCCAATAAAACCTGATTCTGGCTTCTAGCTCCCGCCAAAGGCAGTAGTGCGGGATGGGTTACGGGGACCCTGAAAGCCCAATGACCCCTTACCATCCAACCACAGGCAGTGATGCGGTACGAGTTAAAGGGACCCTGAAAGTCCAATGACCCTCCACTGCTGTCGTCAAAATCCCTGTGGCTGTACTCCTCAAAATAAAACTCAGCTGCAAATGACACACCTGTTCCGGATTAGTCACAGTAAACCAGGGTCTGTGTTTATTTCAGTTGCACGGACAGGTGAAGCACAGGCCTTGCTTAAAGCTAGGAAGGGAGAGAAGTTGCTGTCGTGAGGGAGGAGGGGCTCTTGTTCCTCGGAGGGTGGAGGATTAAGCTTTGGGAGCCCCAGTCTTCCCATTGTTTCCACACTGGGCGCATTTTTACAGAAATAACCCAGATTGCAGTAGTCTCTCTGGATTTGCCTAGTGAAGCACACAGCTTCCAAACTGAACTACCCTCAAGAGTCACTCTGGGAACTTACTAAAAAGGCAGATTTGGTGTGGGACTCAGATGCCCGTGCCTCCGTATAAATGACCCCGGCCTTCACTTTTCAAAATGGCCCCATAGACTCAGAGCAAACTTGACGTTTACTCTCCTTAGGTCCCCGGAGATGCCCCTTTGTCAGAGTTTTGGAATGTTTCTGTAATGAACTGGTGTGGGGGAATACCAGCTCTGAGCTATGTCAACAGTAGCATGATGTCAGTTGGTTCCTTTGCAATACCTTGCGAGGCAGAGGGAGTAGCTGCAATAAATGGGAGTCGCCGGAATAAATTACAGACTAGAACTTCAAGCAGAAAGTAGAGATGACATTTACCAGCTTTTGCTATGATAGCTGGGCCCTGTTGAGAAATTTGTTCCAGGGTCTGGATTGTCGGCAGTTGGCCTAGGATCTAAGAGTGTGTATGCAGTAAGCGGGCTCTGAGATCTGCTCCTGACTTCTGTCTGCCCCCACTAAAAGGTGGTGAGCATTTGCAGTCCACGTCATCCTGTCTTATGCTATCACAGATAGCCAACCACTTATCTCGGATTTTAGAATCATCTATTTTCCAAACGACCCACAAGGAATTTACTTCCCTGTTCTCGTGTGTCAAGTGTGAAATTTTGCCGGATGTGAGGCAGAGCCCGGGAAAGCAGAAACATTTTAGCCCCAGACTTGTCTAACCTTTTGACACTGAGATCCGATATTGTTATCTACAATGCTCATACTCAAGAACAATTGAACTCTAAAAAAAAAAAATCACACAGACACAAAAAAATCTCATAACATTTTAAGTTAGCTTACAGTTTTGTTTGGGGCCCCATTTATAGCTATCCCATGATGCATGTGTCTCATGGACCATAGGCTGGACATACTTAGGTGAACAATCCCATGACTACAATTAGAAAAGTAATACTAACTCATCTAATGCTTTGTTCCATAGTTAAAATTTTGGGAAGCCTTGAGGTGAGTATAACTATCCTTCAGGTCTCCATACCTCTGCTCAGCAGGGTTTAAGTTGGAGCCCCCAGGGTAACCCCTGCATCTCATTCCTTGTGTGCCTCAAGACTCTCTTTCCGGATTGTGTCTTAAGCTAGCTGAGCTTCTATAAGGGCACCATGCCCAAGCCCCACCACAGGGAGAGCCACACTGACAATCAGAATCTCCGAGGTATGACTTCAAAAGTCACCACACAGGGTTCTGAAGCACACCTCAGCTCCTGCACCATGGAGGTTAGAGAATCAGCTGAGAGCTGTAAAAACTCTCAATGTCTGAGCCTCACTGCAGTCCTGAGGGCTGTGGACCTCTGGTGGTAGACAGAACACAGGAGGCAAATCTCAGGAGATTCAAAGGGAACTGAAGAAAACGCCTTCAGATATTTGCTCATTCATTCATTCATTCACTTTTATCCCCATACTGGGGGTGGAAGCCAGGGCCTCCTAGTGTGTTAGGCAAGCACTCTACCACTGCCCTTCATCCCAGGCCGCTTAAGAGCTTTCTAGTCTAGGAAAGATGTTGCGCTCTGGAACCTTGGTGCTCACAGGAACGTCTGAGAGGATGGAGTTTAAAGGCAAATCTGAACTGGCTTTTTGGAGCCCATTTCCTATGGAGGGGGCTTCCTTGTACAGCCTAGATACGGGGGGGGGGGGCGGAGAGCCTTGGTCCTGCCTCAACTTGATGTGCCAGACTTTGTTGACTCCCCCTGCGAAGGCTTACCCTCTCTGAGGAGTGGCTGTGGTGTGGGGAGCAGGAGGAGGGGAGGGAAGGGGAACTGGGATTGGTCTGCAAAATGAAAAGTAAGGCAGAGGTGGTGCACACCTTTAATCCCAGCACTCAGGAGGCAGAGGCAGGGGGATCTCTGTGAGTTTGAGGTCAGCCTGGTCTACAGAGTGAGTTCCAGGACAGGTTCCAAAAATACAGAGAAACCTTGTCTCAAAACAAAACAAAACAAAACAAAAAAATCAACAAAAAAGAAAGAAAGAAAAGAAAAGAAAAAGAAAAAAGATTATTTTTAAATTTAAAAAGTAAATAAATAAAATAAAAGCAAATCTGATTCACCAGGATAACCATGAGGCTTGGAAAACTTGAACTTAGAACCAGATGACCCACAGACCACACAGAAAGACTGAGGCAGCAAGTACTAATTTCGTTTGGTTGTTGACACCGAGAACAGCGACCGCAGGGAGCCTGAACAGGATCTTGCCCATCCAGGACAGCTACTGGTGTTTGGAAGACGTGGTGTAGCTGGTTTTGTGATTTAAAACAAAACAAATGTTTGAGTCCCTCCCTGCCTTGGGATGGTGTTGACAGGAGGCTCAACTGCCACACGCCCTAGGAGAAAGACGAGCCTGGGTAGCTTCTGCCCTTCCTGCCATTGTCACCCGGGAGCTGGCTTCTCAGTCCTCTGCAGCCACTGTCTTAACTGCTGTTGTGAAACCGACGCACCCTGCCTGTGACAGGTCAGTCAACACAGGTTCGAAACTCCGATATGCGCATACTTGTACCGCCTACCAAGCACATGTGCCGGACGCATGTGAACCCCAAGTTTCAGTCATACTTCCAGGATTTTAAATCTACTCAGCCCAGAAGACAAACTGCCACATTACAATACAACTGGGGACCAGGAGGCGAAGACAGCAACTGGCAACTTTAGGGGACAGAAATTCAATACTTTGTAGGAACTGCGCTATACAGACTTCAAGGTCTTTGTCCCTCTGCCTCTGTCACAGTAGTCCCCAACCTTCCCAATGCTGCGACCCCTTAAGACAGCTCTTCATGTTGTGCTGACCTGCGATCACAGATTACTTTCGTTATTACTTCCTAACTGTAATAGGCTACTGTTACGAATTGTAATGTAAATATCTGTTTTCTGCTGGTTTTAGGCAACCCCTGTGAAAGGGTCATTTGACAACCCACCCCCCCCCAGGGGTCATGACCTATCGTGCTCTATCATTGCTCTATCACCATTTTGTTTTGGAGATTTTGTTGGAACTTTCTGAGATAGGGTTTTGATATAATCAGGCCATCCTTGACTTTACTCTGTAGCCAGCCCAAACTGTCTTGGAACTTTCCATCCCCCCCAGCCCAGCCCACCGTGGGCAGCACCATTCCTTAGGCATGGGGCGCTGAACTGTATAGTGGAGAAGAGCAGAGGCAGGCCAGCGAGCTGCGCGCGTTCATTTGCTCTTGTCTGTGGGTGTGATGTGACTAGCTGCTCCGAGTCTGACTTCCCTGGGACCTGGAAATGCAAACGGAACAAATCCTTTCTCCCTTAAATTGCTTTTTTTTTTTTTTTTTTTTTTTTGGAGGTATTTTATACAGAAGCAGGAATGAAACCAGGGCACCCGGCTCTGGACTCAGAGAAGTAAGAACTTAACAACAAATGTTTTATCCATGACAACAAAACAGAAATTGACTCAAATGTTCTTGAGTCCGTCAGTCATTAAACCAACTCCAGGATGCACAAGCCTCACATAAGACTGCTTAGCAAGAAAAGGCTTGAACTTCCAGCACATCCAACCTGAATGAATAACTGGGGATTGTGCTAAGGGAGGAAATTCCCCAGGGGTTACATACTTTCTAATTCAGCTTCTATAGGATTTTAGGGTTGAAGGGCAGATCAGCAGTCACCCGGAATAGAGAAGGAGAGGGCAGGAGGGGTATGGGTTCAGTGAACAGTTCAAGGAGACACAAGAGATCTCTTTGATGGAGCTATTCTGAGTCATTTTTTTTAATGTGAATATACAGTTATCTCAAAAAAATGTCTTTAGTAAGGCATGAATTCTGAATGGGGATAGAGTACTTGTTGAAGGCATGCAAACCATGAGATTCAATCCTTAGCATTGCCAAAATCTAATAACAAAAGCAAAAGAGGAGAAAAATCATAAGACAAAAGTGGTAATATCATTAGTTATTAAATGTGTTCGGCACTTTACATGTAATCTTGAATCCTTCAGACATTTTTGTTGTTGTTTGTTTGTTTGTTTGAGACATGGTGTCAAACCTGAAACCTTGGCTGGTCTGGAACTTGCTATGTAGACCAAGCTGGTCTGAAACTTATAGTGCTATGCAAGTACTTTTTTTAAAAAAAATTCTTTATTTTTT
>NW_026067979.1:2667897-2739169 GCF_014885135.2 Alexandromys fortis | reverse complement strand
ACATATATATCATGTGTACCTGGAGCCTGAAGAGGCCAGAAAAGGGTATTGGATTCCCAGAGCTAAGAGGCTGTGAACCACCTGATATGAGTCCTGGGAATGCAACCTTGTTCCACTGCAAGGGCAGCAAATGCTGTCAACTGCTGAGCCGTCTCTCCAGACCCCTTATGACACTTTATCAGTGACATTATCACTGTTTGCTTTCTAGGTGAGAAGCCGAGAAGGTTTAATATGATTTTCCTCAGTGTCAGAAAGTAGTAGAACGGGGAACAAGTCCAAGACTCAAGCCCACACTCTGTCTGGTAGTACCCCCTTTGCTCATGGGAGACACATTCTTGGACCTCTGGTGATGTCTGCAACTGTGGACGGCACCCAACCCTACCCTTCAGGGCCTTTTCTGTTACACCATGGACCAAGGCTGTGACTCTGAAGTCTGGGGCACAACAGCACAAAGAGCAAAATGTCTTATTCTTCCTGCACACATGCACATGGCTTGGCTTCTGCTGTTACTGCAGGTCTTAGGTATCTCAGCATGCGGCTTCCTTCTCTTTCCTTATTAAGTTGGAAACTTCCTCCTTCCTACTTGAAGGAAGCACTTAGTGGCCTCTGTCCGGCTTTTCCAAGGTGCAACATTACTCTTTCTGTACTTCAAGGGCCATTACTGGATGAGGTGCCTGAACAAGTGCTGTGATACCACAGCAGTCAGACAATCAAGATGGCTCCTAAGGGACTGACAGGGTGAATACATATGCAGTGTGGTCCTCTGCACAGAGGAGGGGTTCATACGCTACCTGGGGCCACACTAGATGACACAAGATGTTATTACACTGCTCAGAATGCCTTACAAGTTAACTCTTATGAATGATCTCTTTCTGAAACCACAGATGGCAGAAAGGCAGATAAGAGGTAGGGAGCAACCGTACCAAGCATGACGAAAAGGGTGGTTAGCGATGGGGAAAGCAAGAGAGGACAGCCTCCGTGAGCAGCCAGGAGCGACACCTCTTCCCACGGCATTCTCAGCAGCAGCAAGCTCCCGTGGTTGATTTCTGGGCAGAACTGAGTCAGTTGCTCTTGTTGAGGCACAAGAGGCTTCAGGTTAAGGCCATATTGGATCATCAAGGATGTAGATTTCTAGGCAAACAGGTCCTATCCATTGTCTGTGAAGTCTTGGCCAAGCTTGCGTTATTCCCAAGAGAACCTACATTGCCCTTTTATTTACAGCGCCCCCCCCCCCAAGCATTTAGGACTAGCAATGATGGCTGTGGGAAAGAGGGACATAATGCTGCATGTTGACTATAGAATGAGATGTGTCCCACAAGATCTACCCCAGCACCTGACAAGCATGTCAGTTTGATCCTCTGTAGCTGCTGAAGCTCCCTCCTGCCAGGAAGGGAGGGGAACTAGGTTTGTGTGTTGCAGCATGGAGAGAACTTGGTACCCATGACCGTGGAGGGCCTGCCTCCTGACAATACCGATATTGCCTGGGCGTTATGGCAGCAGTTCTGGAGGCTGGGAAGGGGGCTGGCAGAGAAGTACCAGATGGCGTACCTATTCCCCGGGCTCCTGCTGGGTTAACAGGCCCCGTCTGAGGAGCTGGCGGTCCATCCCATTAAGTCTTGACTCCACAGGGAAGAGGCGGTGGAGCAGCTGCTGTGGTTGTCACTGCTAGCACAGCTAGAACGTCAACCCAGTAGCCCCACCAGGACAGGAAACCGCACCCCACATGTTAGCGGAGGAACCCCACCTCCAGGGATGACAACTCCCCCACCTGGCATGAGACCCCCCCCCATAGGACACAGATTGGCCTCTTCCCTGCTTGAGGGATACCTGTAGCCACGCCCCCTCCAGGATGAATCCCCTTCTACCGGGAATTAGAGGCCCACTTCTCCAAGGACTGTGTCCACCAAGACACTAAAAGCCAAAGTTGCACACCAACCACTAGTGTGCCAGGGGGAATCCAGGTGTGAGGTGTGATGCTCCAGAACTGGGCTGCTCAAGCCTTTTGTCCTCCCCAAAACTCCTTTCAGCCCAAGAGATTGTCTATGATCCCAGGGTATACACACAGGCACATAAAACAAGTACACAAATCAAGCATTGACGGATACTGTTTACTGATAATATAATATTTCACATCAATTCTTTGACACATAAGCAATGTTACCACTTAGTAAAGATAAAAGTAAATTTGCATACTAACGAGATAGCTATGCCTGCTTAATTTTACCTAAAAAATGAAATCTTGGTTGAGTACTTGATTCCACGAGGTAGAAAGTATCTTGAATGACTTTCAGAGTTAATAGATATTTTGATTTTTATACTTGTCAATAATGAGACCGCCATGTGCATAAATATGTAGTACAAGGTGGCAAAATTATTTTTAGAGCTCTTTCTGGAAAAAAAATGTTGTATATTCTGTCCTAACTCCAAGCTAAAATTTATTTAAGGATCTGTATGTGCACATGT
Source organism: Alexandromys fortis (assembly GCF_014885135.2). Taxonomy (NCBI): domain Eukaryota; kingdom Metazoa; phylum Chordata; class Mammalia; order Rodentia; family Cricetidae; genus Alexandromys; species Alexandromys fortis. The sequence goes on along the minus strand of NW_026067979.1, from coordinate 2,736,706 downwards.
GTTCATACAGTGGGGAGCACACATGCTCACGTGTGGAGGCCAGAGGCTGACTTAGGTATCTTCCTCAGTCACCCTCTGCTTTAATGTTTCTAAGATTTATTTTAATTATTTTTAAATTCCGTGTGTGTGTGTGTGTGTGTGTGTGTGTGCGCGCGTGCACGCACGTGTGTGACGAGGGTGGAGTATATGCATGAGTGCAGTTTCCTGGAGAGGCGGAAGGCACAGGATTCGCGACAGCTGTGACGCACTTTGAGCTCAGCTCCTCTGCAAGAGGAGCCTATGCTCTTGACACATCTTTCCAGCCCTATAGGTTAGTATAATTTTTTTGAGAAAGTCTCTCATTGGACCTAGAGCTTGTCGCTTCAGTTGTACTAGTTGGCCAGCAAGCGTCAAGGACCTTTCTGTCTCTACCTCCCCAGGAACCCCAGCCTCTACAGGTGCTGGGGGTCAAACTCTGGTCCTCATGGTTGTGCAGCAAGTACTTTCCTGGCTGGGCCATCTCCAGAGTCCCCCATGGATTCTTTGAACGAAACTCAAGTCAGTAAGACTAAACAATATAGCACAACACAATCCAACGACATACTAATTTGATACATTGATGCTGAAAACTTAGAGTAGGGAAATATGAAAAGTCTTGGTTTCCATATTTATTTTTACTTCTATAAGAGCAGAGATTGTTATATATACAGTGGGAACACTGACATTCTTGAGCTACAGTAACCTTCATCTGAGCTGAGGTACTTCAGCCGCATGGGTTGGTGCTGTGTGGTGTGATGACATGCCAAGCACAAATTGCACATGTGTGTTCAGAACCAGTGCTGCAGTGACATCCCACAGTGTAACATGGGCCACTACAGTCAGAAACACCCCTGAATCGGGGTATAATAATGTATATAATGTAATTCTACTGTGCACATATTACACATGTAATTATATTAATGTATATAATATAACTATTGTGCTTGATTTGGAATTAACTTTGGGTTGTTGCATGATCAGAAACCTTTTGCCATTGCTAAACTTTTCCTGACCCCCACATTCACTACGGGGTCATGACCCACAGTTTATATAGCTAGGCTTTAGAATAAACCAAACCATTCCCAGGACTAGAAGAGCCGATGGACGGGCATCTTGTCTGTGGGAGGTTGCCAGGAGCATCTCACATGTGGAGATAATGACGGACTGTGCTCAGGACAGTAAAGACTGTGACATAATCAATAATCGCTGGAATCCTGCCTAACCAGGTAGTTAACCTCCTACTGTGGGGTTACGTATTCTCTCGGTGACTGGGTGCCTATGATGTGGCAGCCATGACTCTAGCACTTGATACAACACACACCAAACAAATTCTGCTCCACCAAAGAGTTGCTTCGCTTTCTCTGATTAGTGCTAGTTCCTGGTCAGCCCGATCTTCACTCCCAGGACCCGAGACTGCACACTCGTACTGTCCACTTGTAGTCTTAGAATTGCAAAAAGACACACGAAGCTCTCTGGGGTGAAGTGAGGCAGACACAGGCCTTGTGAACTCAAGGCGTGGGTGAGCTTACTCCAGCGTGGCTGGGGAAAGAAACTTAAGATGGGCAGAGTTTCAGGCCTGGGATCAAGAACATGAGCTCAAAATCAAGAGGAAGAGTTGGCGGTGTGATCCTTGATGAGGATTCAAGTTAGCCTGGGGTACCCTTCTCTGTTTTCCACTCCCAAACTGGAAGGCGCTTTGGAATCTTCCATAAATGTAGAGAAACTGGGGGCTTTCCAATCCTAGCCTGGGTCAGTAACTATTTCAAGACAATGCCTAACAAGATGGCTTGGCTTTGTGAAAGAGACGGGGGACGACAGAAAGTAAAGACACCTGGAGACTCGTGAGTCAGACAGGAGATATTCTGCAGGAGGCCCTTGCAGAATAACACAGGCGATTAGAGGCATGGAATTTCCCTCAGAATGCTAAACCTGATGATGTTCAGATGAAGACAAAATGCTAAAAGATAAGCTGCCAGTCACTTCCTGCAAAGAGACAGCTCAAGGTAAGTGGGTAAGACTAGACTTGAGGATGGAAAAACTTATAACTATGAATCCGAAGGCAGGATTTTAAAGCATTCAAAAATCCCTAGGTGCCCAAACCTCAGGAGTCAGAGAATAAATATTTAAAATGCATTTGAACTTAGTTATGGAAAAAGTCATGTTTCCCTGGATCATATTATACAAGGTTTTATAGAATTCCCAGTGACTTCCCTAGTTCTATGTCGAATTTGCAATAATAATTAGCCACTTGCTATCTGTTGGCCATGATTTACAGAGTGTAAGAAATATAGATATCTCTCATAATTAAATAGGAACTTTTCACAGGGCTAAAAGAATCTGCATTTTTACATATGCCAAACCCAGAGGGAAAAATCCTCCGGCTTTAATCTAAAGAGAAGAAATGCCACTGGCCCAAACATCCCACTTTTCTGTCATTCTTCCGAACAGGGAAGTTCAGGGTCTTCATTAAATCACCTAATAACACTGTACAACATCAGTCAAGGGGGGACGGACGTGGATTCACAACGAACTCTGACAGATGGGTCCAGGCTTGGTCCCAAAGACTGGGCATTTTATTTAGCTGCATTTTCAGTAAACCAGCTTGCTGGCCACAGACACACACGTCTCTAATTCTGGTTAGGGCACAAACTGAGGAAAGCAGAGGTTCCTTCCTTCCCTCCTGGCCACAGTTAACAGATCTAGAACCTGCTTCTCACAGGGCTGAGTCTAAAGCCCACATGGTCAACTGCCACCTTCCTCTTGCCTCCATCCATTAAGAAAGAGGAAAGGCCCTCTTTGGGGAAAAACATTCTAACTGCACAAGTGACTGTAGAAAGGTGCTTAGCTGAACTAGAAAGGGACATTCTGTGTTCTATGGCATTAAAAGGTTAAAACCGGCACTTCAGACTAGCAGTTAGCCAAAGTTCCTCCGTGCACCGGTCATGTGCATAGACCTGTGGCCATGGTGTGTGAGCCGATCCATGGGATGTTTAAGGAACACAATGGACCAAGCTGGTTTGCCAGCGGAAAGGAGAAAGGGTGGCTCCATCTGGCCAACTTCACCAGCAGAACAGAGCAACTGGTTCTTCTAGAGTTCGGGTCTGGACATTTGTACTCTGGCTATTTTATGACAGGACCTTTAGGAATCCAGAGCTCTGGGGTCTATTATTTCTTCTCATCAAGTTCAGCTACTTTGCATTAGGGATTATTTCTTTGGAGTGTTTAGTTTTCTATAAAAATAATACCAGATTTTTAATATAGATTCCCAGGTAGTAAGAAATATCAGTGTCTCTTCAAGCTTGGGAATAACAAGAAGTATAGTAAAATGGTAATAATAGTAATAATTATGATAGATGGATATGTAGATGATAGATAGATTAGTAGATACATGGGTGCAAACATACATATGGACACACAGACATTCCTAAAGACATTTGTTTCCAAAAGCCAAATCTTGTCCATAGCATATCATCAGCCCAAAGCCTATTATAAAACTACATAATTAAAAATACAAGTATAGGAAACGTAATATTCTCTATGCATTAATTATTCCTATAATTCTGTCTCTTTCAAATCAGAACTAAAAATTATACCCAAATCATTATCAGGGGACAATACACTTTCTTCTTGGCATTTTCTTGGCCTCTTTTATACTTTATGGTCTAAGGAAAGCAAAAATAAGGCAAACGCCCAATCAAAAGCATTGCATCACATGCACAACAAGATCAGCTTTTCCTCCTTTCTCCAGTGTGGCAAGTGGATCCTGTAAGTTTTTTTCAGTCCCACCGAAAGCCTGCCACTTGCATTATGTGTTCTGACTAAAGTCGAAGTCTACCGTTTTCAAAGTGCACCTGAAAAAAACAACCAGAAAGAATGGGATCCCCCTCCCTTTAAAGGCGACTCTCGGAAGACCAGAGCACTGCCTAGTAAAATGCATGCCGTAGGCAAAATCTCAGGTTCCTTTCGCAGCTGTCCAGAATCCCATTAGTACACTTCACCCTATCGCTCCTTTGCTATAATTAGGACGGCTCAGGGTTTATCTGGGCCTTCTGTCAAAGCCAGATTTCCTTCCTAGCTGCCGAAACAGCAGCCACCATTCACAACTACCCCGATGGCACTGGAATATTTATTTTGATTTACACTATAGTACAAGAATTGTGAGTGTGAAGTGACAAACACCACACACACACACACACACACACATACACAAAACGTGTCCTCTCGCTGTTTGAAAACAAAACAAAACAAAATAAAATAAACAAAACAAAGCAGGTCTTACCTGAAGATGGTCAGTCTGGTCTGCTATCCGGCTTGCTTCAAATATTTGATTAAACAGCTCCCCTCCTCTCCCCAAGCTTGTGTCCCCTTCCTTCGGAAGTGGGTCTGCCGGTGGCTGAGGGGTTTTGGTGTCTTGCTCTGTAGGAAGCGGAATACACAGTTCTGCATGGAAGTGGGAATTCCAGCCAGCAGCTCCTGCCTCGGTGTGTGTAAGCTCTTGTCCATAGTTCCCAGTTATGGGGTGTCTAGTCGGTCCCTTGGGGAGCAGATCAAGCGTGTCTTTTGGAGAATTGTCTTTCAGCAGCTGCTTCTTGGCATTTGCCTTCATTCCGGGCCACCTCGCCCTGGTGGGTCTCGGGGCAGCCTTTCTGCTGCCCGGATGCTTTTCATCTGCTCTTTCCCCAGCCAGGCTTTTCAAACCCTGCTTCACTTCTGACTTTTCTAACCCCCCAGACGAGGGCCTCACCCCTGCCTCCGTCTCTGCCTTATCCATGGTCTGCAGACTGTCACTGGAGAATTCCTCTCCCACTCCAGGGTTGTCTCTGGTTTCTCCCCGAATTCCTGGACAATCATGTCCAACAGCCTCGGAAGCAGTAGGGAGTGGAGCCCTCCCCGGTTCGGTCATCTTAGCCGTTCCATCCTGGTGAGGTCCCAGAGTAAGAGTCATTCCTGCATGCAGGGGTAAGGGACTCTGCCTGGAGGCTCCGCTGCTCCTGACCCCCACTTCCTGGGGTTGTGAGTGATAAGGACACAAGCCAGTGGTGGCATTCGTAGGCCCCATGTCACCCGACACCCGAGGCCCACAACCCATTTCACTGAGGAAATGCTCACGCCCACCCGGACCACACTCATTGAATGCCATCTCTTCGTCATCGCTTTCTAATAAAAAAACTCGGTCAGTCCCCAGCAGGCTACTTTGCCAAACGGCATTAGAGTAATCCGTCATAACATCGGAACATTCCAGATACTCCAGGTCATCATCCGAAAACTCCTCCGTGTAGGTTAGGGTTATCTCTGGGCAAAGTTCATAGTCACTGTCAGAGTCTTCACTGGAAACCTGTGGGCCAGGCTGCACGGTGATGGAGTTGCTGTCACCTGGGTAAGGACACAGGGTGGCCTCCGGCAGCGGGAGACTAAAACTGATGTATTTCTGTGCTTTGGGGTTTTGATGACGAGGGGTGACACCCTCCTCATTAGCCCCTTTGCTACCTAGGTCACCACCAGTTAACCCCGGCTCAGTTGCATGCCCTGTCCTGTGCTGACATACATCCTGTTTTTTAGTAGTGTTATCTGAATGAAAGGAATTGTCTTGTGTGTTGTTTGAATTGTACGGCTCTATCCTTTGTCTTGTCTCTTTAACATCTAGAGGATTCTCAGAATTGGAAGCACCAGAGTCATACATGGCCTCTCTCTGGGGCAACCATGAGTGGCTGGATTTGTGGGGGGAGGAATCAGCTGATATGCAACCCCCCACACTTTCTTCTCCCTTACAAGGGCTCCGTTTCTCGTCTGTGTGCTTTATGTCATCTCCTTCATGTCTCTCTGTTTCATGTTTGCCCGCCACATCCCTGGCACCTCCTGGGTCAGGAGACACTTGCGTGTCCTGCAGACACTGGACCTCAACGGATGCGGAACAGCAGATCATCCCCTCGCGGCTTCTTGCAGAGACTTGATAAACAGCAGCATCGCTCTGGGTGCAGCTAGAAAGAGGACAGACAGGTCAGTGCAGTGACATTTGTCACATCTTGGTGTTTGAGAAAATGGCCGGCTCTGAAAAAACTGAGGAGGAAATATATATATATATATATACATATACATATACATATATATACATATATATAGTCTATTTTTATTTTACTGTTTAAGTTAGTGTTAGTGCTCTTGAATTTCAAAGAGCATTGTGTGCGAGAGACATTCTATACAAGTAATAAAGGCATTCTATCTCAATGTTCTCAAACAATGCCAGCAGTAGCTCTTTTTAAAGACTACAGAAGACACATAGCTTTAAAAAAAAAAAGAAAAAGAAAAGAAAGTTTTACTTTTTTGAGACTATACTATAGCTATGTCATTTCCCCTTCCATTTCCTCCCTCCAAGAAGTGGGATTTCTTGTCAAAGAAACTATACAATACCATAATGGGGTTGTATGTCGGAAGGTCAGTGCCATTTCCTCCCCAATGGGACTGAAAAATCTAGCTCCCAGCCGTGAGCTCCACTGCTGGAAATGTGTGTCCACATGTCACCTTGACTAACGTGGATCAAGTCAGGTGTCCAGCTTTGGCCCAGCAGGGGAGAGCTCTGAATCACGCTAAGCTAAGCTTGCACTCCCTGTTCCAAGAGGGACGGCGCTCCTGTGGCTTTTTCCTCTCTTGACTGGAGCCACAAGGAGCCTGCACCTGACAGGCCTCACTGACTCATTCCCTGCAGGGAGCCTTCCGAGAGACGCTTAGATTTTCACCGACTGTTTTCTGTCTAAAATGTCTACAGTTCTCTAACTCAGGTGGGGTGAATTAGACAGATAGACAGGGGTACTTCTGACCCTGTAGTTCTGAGTCTCTCTTCACCCTCCCTTGGGGGGGGCCCTTTGTCTTCTTCCCCTATATATGCTCATAAGGCTTCAATCACGGGAGCTTGGTGGGGGTGGGGGAGCACTCACTCACCTATTCAGTTACAACTTCAAGGATGCTTTCTTTAGATGGTCATCAGTTTCTACACTCTGCTTTGAATGACATCCTGGGGAGCTAAGTTTAGGGAAGCAGTCTATTTTACAAGCTTATTCGGGTCTGGAGGAGTGTGAGGGGGCTCCAGGAAGCAGAAAACTCTTTGCCAGAGTATTCTTCAAGAATATGAAAGTGTCAAGACCGAGTAGCCTTTAGTTTCCCCCAGGGTGAGCATAAGCATCCTCACAGCTTGCTAGGCATGATGGTTCACACCTGTAACTCCGGCGCTGGGAAGGCTAAGGTAACGGATGGCTGCAAGTTCAAGGACAAAACAGGCTACAAAGAAAGACCCTGTTTCAAACAAAACAACAAAAACTGGAGGGAGGGGCTGGAGAGATGGCTCAGAGGTTAAGAGCATTGCCTGCTCTTCCAAAGGTCCTGAGTTCAATTCCCAGCAACCACATGGTGGCTCACAGCCATCTGTAATGGGGTCTGGTGCCCTCTTCTGGCCTGAAGGCATACACACACAGACAGAATATTGTATACATAATAAATAAATAAATACATATAAAAAAAAAACTGGAGGGAGAGGGAGCCTGAGAACGCTATTTAAAATTCCTAAATCAGAGGCTGAAGAGATGACTCAGCAGCTAATAGGGTAGTCTGCTCTCCCAGAGGACCCAAGTTCAATCCCTGGCATCCACATCTGTAACTCCAGTCTCAGGAGATCTGATGCCCTCTTTTGGTCCCCACAGATACCAGGCATGCCCATGGTACATAGACATGCATGGAAACAAAACACCCATACACATTAAACAATGTTCTTTTAAAAACAACACTGAGTTTCATAATCTTCGAAAAATGGCAACAGTAACCGTATTGAACATAAGTTAATAATTGAATTGGCTATATCAGATTGTCATGGTTTAGTTAAAATAATTTAAATCACATATTTCAGTTGATCAAATTTCCACTCCTCCCTCCATACACTGAATAGAGAGGAAAAGGAATTGGACGGAAGCAGGACCAACTTTCCACTGGCTAATGGGTGCTTTGTGTTTTGCTTTGTGGCTGATGTATCTTTGATCATTATCTTTAAGTATCCCACAGAAAAGGGGGGGAAATTGGGCACAATACCAGTATCTGTTGTATGCTTCTATGTTAAAACAGTCTAGTTACACCCACATGCAAAACTGCGGTGCAAGTAAGTTAAGTAATTCCTCCATAATGATAAATTGGGATAAGCCAGTGATCCATTGAACTCTGAAGCCTGGGTCTGTGTATGCGTCAAGAAAACTGCCATTCAGAGAAAGGAAGCAGTAAGGTAGAGAGAAAGCATTGCGTAAATGAAGCATTTCTATCCAAAGTCTCCATCCTATTCTGTCGCTGAGCAATCCTGTGGGAAACATGTGTTGATACCTGGCATTTTGTTGAGAGCCTGAGAGCCGAAGAGAGTCAAGGAGATAGGTGAGATCTCGCATCTATCACCGGCAGCCTCAGAGGGAGCCTCAGAGAGAGCCTCAGAGAGCCATTCCATGCAAGGCTGCATTCTAGAGTGGGCAAGATAGCTCAAAGAAAGGACTTCAGTGGTAGCCAGCTAAAATGTGAGGCTAATGGGTATACAGAAACTGCAAAAGCTGCTGGCAGCGAGACCTGTGGACCCCAACGTGATACCTAAAACCCCAAGAAGGAATTCCCAGAACAAGTGAGTTCCACACGTGTTTGTCCTTCCTAAGGGAGGCAGCAGCAACCTTCCACCCTGTCAGAGAGTCTTACCTTGAATTCTCTAGGCTCTTTCTAAATTAATCATTACCTTATTAAAGGAAAGGGGTCCAAATTATTGTAACTAAATGGGGTTTCTGGGTTTGTGCCCCCAGAATTATACCATACTACAGAGGCTGAAACCTTTTTGGTATCAAGACTCCAACAACTGAGGATACCAAAGCGCCTTGTTAATGTAGCTTGTGTCTGTCAATATTTCATCAAACTGAAAAGTGAAACATTCAAATTTTATTTATTTATTTGGTTTTTCAAGATAGGGTTTCTCTATAACTTTAGAGCCTGTCCTGGAACTAGCTCTTGTAGACCAGGCTGGCCTCAAACTCACAGAGATCTGCCTGCCTCTGTCTCTGCCTCCCAAGTCCTGGGGTTAAAGCTGTGCACCACCAATGACAGGCTTCTTCGTTTTTTTTTTCAAATATTTCTTTATTCGTTTCAAAATTAATCTATCATACCTTAGCATATATAGCATGTTTATGAAAATAAAACTAAGTATATCTTCCAAAAATAAAGTAGAATTTTATGAAGGACATTGTGTTACGCTTTCCTAGGTATCTTTAACATGAGGCTTAATGAAACACAGCTGGAGATTTGGGTCTGTTTCTGCATCCGGTGTGATTCAGTACACTGTTTCAGTAGCTGTAGAGAATCGGCCCTCACATAGGTACACACGAGAAGATGCCAGAAGAGAGGAGAGCTGCAAGAAGAATATCTGAGGGAACTGGAATGTTCTAGTTCAGAAAGGCACCGAGTATTGAATGGAAAGGGTTGTGAAATCTGGATTTTATCATCAGTAATAGAGACGTTTAGTTTTCCTTGCAGCCCATTTTGCTGAGAAAATATCTGCCAAACATTATTTGTCCATTTGTTGAAGTGTGCATGTGACTGTCTGTAGTTCAGGTGTGCAGAGGTCAGAGGGTAGCCTGAGCTGTTCATCTTTGTCTTGAACATTGTTTGAAACACAGTGTCTCATTGATCACTGTGGCATAGGCTAGCTGGCCTGCAGGCTTCCGGGAAGGCCTATATCCACTACTCATCCTTCTGTAGGCACCCTGGGATTGGACACGGGTTACTCTGCCCCACTTTATGTGGGTTCTGGGGATCCGCAGTCAGATCTTCACACTTGCATGACAGTTTTGAAAACGGACCCACCTACACTCCAGGCCCTTGTCCACTGCTTTTTGCCCAAGCAAAATCATTCTCTGGAAAACAAGTGGCTACTTCAGCTTGCAAATTAGATGATAATGCATATGCTCTTAGTCATAGCTTCAAGGAGTTCAGCAGTGGGTTTTTATGAATATGTATTCTGTCTTTTAATATAGTTATCAAAAGGGTTTTTACTGAATTGTTAAGATCTAATAAAATTGGTCAAGTTTAATATGTCCACAGAAGTTGATGTTAAATAATGCTCCACTGTTTTTAACCACAGCTATATGGCAGTGAAGGAAGTCAGGGCAGGAACTCAAACGGCAGGAATCTCAAGGCAGAGACTGATGTAGAAGCCATGAAGGAGTGTTACTTACTGGCTTGCTCCTCATGGCTTGCCCAGCTTGTTTTCTTATAGAATCCAAGACCACTAGCCCAGGGATGGCACCACCAACATGGGCCTTCCACCATGGATCACTGATAAGAAAATACCCTACAGGCTTGCCTACAGCCCGGTCTTATGGGGGCATTTTCTCAGTTGACTCCCTCTTCTCTGATGACTCTAGCTTGTGTCAAGTTGACTCAAAAGAAGCCAGCATGTAAGGCTGTACACAGCTGTAATTCTGGCCCTTGAGAGGTAGAGGGAAGAGGATAAAATATCAGGGTCATTCTCAGATTCACAGTAAGTTGGAGGCCAAACTGGGGCACATGAAATCCTGTCCGAAACACACAATATCAGGACAGGGATTTCCACGTGAGTTGAAAACTGAGTTATCCCAGCCATAGCTGCTGTTCGTCCTCAGTGTCTGCTCTGAGGCCACTTCTCTGATGCCAAGCATCCCCCCACCCATTGCTGAAAATTACACTGTGCCTCCTGGCTAGAGGTAAAATTTAGACTCCCTCTAGATCTGGAGTGTGAGCCACCACCCTGGGCCAGGGCCGTCCCACTTCATCGCATACCCGGCTTTCCAGTGGAGAAGAGCAAGGGCTGGGAAGGAAATATCTGCCTGGTCTTCTCCCTGCAGCCAGGCTGTGGTTTGCCTGAGCCTTGCCTAGGCATGCCACGAGGAGAGAAGAGAGGACATAACTCAGTAAATAACTCCATGATGACAACTGTGTCCTTACCTTGTCACAGAACCAGGTTAAGGTCATTCTATTTTCTTAGGCTGTGTCTGTATTTTAATACCTGGCTCCCTATTGATGTAAGTGATCTTCATTAAGTTATTTGAAATAGCAAAAGAAAGGAGATGAAACTGGGTTATTTCTTCCTCCCATCTTCCTTCCTCTCCTCCTCTTCCTCCTCCTTGTCTTTTTCCTTTTTTCTTCTCCTCCTTCTTCTCCTTTGTTTCTTCTTCTTCTCCTCCTCCTCCTCCTTCTTCTATGCTGGGAATCAAACCCAGGACTTTGTGCATATTTAGCCCATGCTATCCCACTGAACTACACCCTCATCCCAAAGCTTTGGATTTTTCCAAGCCTCATGCCTGTGCTTGTCATAGTAATAAAATTACAGTGCCAGAGACACATAGAACTCCCTTGTTGTATTTTCTATAACCAGCTAAGAACATTTCAAAGTGAATGAGGAAATCACTGATCATATCTTCACTAACCCACTCAGTAACCTAGCCAACCAATGGGTTGAAGCATACAACTAAAGAGCTAGAAGGAAGTAGGAGCTGTGACCAGGCAGATTTGGCCCTCAGCCACATCTGTCTTTCTACTGTTCTGCTCTATGACATCAGGGTCAACCTTTTGCAGCTGGACCTCCCTGGGTCCCAGGGGCCTGAATTTTTGCTGTATCTGACCAAAGAAAGACAGGGGATTAAAGGGTGGGAGGAAGGGAGAAGCTAGCCTTGGGCATCTTTCCAGGTTGCGTGTGTTTTGAAGCTCTGGGTACCAGGAACCACCCACCTATGGTCTGTCATGAACCTCGTTACTACTCTTCCCATTGTTTCTTCAGCCCAAGAGATGGCGGCTTCCTGAGGATACTGATCTCTGGGTGATCTCCCTATTCCCTGTTTGACTCAATCCCTATTGTAATCCTGCATCAAATGCTTGGAAATGAGGTTTTGTCCTTCCTCACAGATGCAGAAATGGCAAATTTTATAGATCTTGGATATGAGACCCAGGGAAGATGTACTTGCTTTCAGCGACTCAGATAAAAACCTGATAGGGAATATCTATTATACACACTGTGTGTGTGTGTGTGTTAGTTACTCTTCTATTGCTGTGATAAAACACTATAACCAAGGCAACTTACAGAAGAAACAGTTTGCTTGGGCTTACTGATCCAGAAGGATAAAAGTCCATGATGGCAGAGAGGAGATATGGTAGTTTTACATCTTGAACTGAAAACGGGAAGCAGAGAGCAAACTGGGAATGATGTTTGGCTTTGAAACACCAAAGCCAACCCTAGTGACATACTTCCCCCAGCAAAACCACACCTCCAAAGCCTACCCAAACAATGTCACCAGCTGAGGACAAAGTTTTCAAACATCTGGGCCTACTGAAGACATTACCATTTAAATCACCACAGTGTGTTAGCCACAGATAGGAAAAAATTGTTAATTCCTATAGAACCTACCTTCCCATCTGATAGGAAAATGAAATGTCTATATAAATAGCTAAAATACAGGACAGTACCTACCAAGAGCCACTAAAAGTCATGTCAGCTGCATGGATTCTAGACCAGGCAACAGAGAGAGTGAAGGTTTCCTGGGTACTGAAGCAGGCCTAGGAAATGCATAGCTTTGAAAGGAAAGATGGCATTTTCCTGGGACTGGGAGGGTAGAGATCGATCCAGACAGAAGAACTGAGAAGGAGGGAACATCTAGGTGTTCACAGGAAACACTTAACCATTCCCTATTTAGAGTAAGGGACAGGGATAGATAGGCATGTAGGGAAATGCCACCATTTACTAGTCAATCAGGATCCTTGCTTTTAATCAGTGTGGGTGGGGAAGGAGTGTATGCCTGAGAATGTGTATATGGGTGAATGCAAGGGGTGCATGCATGTGTGTATGTGTGTGTGTGCACACCAGAGGTCAGCCTTAGGCGTCAGTACTCAGGAGATGTCCACCTTGATTTCTGAGACAGGAGTTTGCTGATTAGACTAGACTGTGTGGCCAGTGAGCTCCAGAGGGCCAACGTCTCCACCTCCCCAGCACTGAGATTATAAATGTATGCCACCACTTCCAACTCTTTTTTAAGCGTGAGTTCTAGGGATCAAAACCTCAGGTCCTGCCCTGAGCTGCCTCCCAGGGCACATTAAGGAGTGCAAAGGGGTCTTCTTAACACCCCAAATGACAAACAAAGATGGAAACTATGCTAGAAAAATTAAACCAAATGATCCAGGTGAACCAAGACATACAGGCACCGGCCAAGAAATGGCAGAATGTCTTCTATACTACACTGGGGGGTTTAGACCTCAGGCTCCAGTTTGCTGGAAAGCAGATTAAAGATCCAGTCAGGTCAGAATGGAAGACAATTCTGTAAGACGTTCACTGCGTTGAATACCACTGACCATGGGTGGGGAGAGAAGGCCCTTCTGCAATAGGGCCTGCAGCCCTAATTGATCAGTAAGTAACACTCAATTCTCTAATACAATCAATACTACATTTCCAGCACATGTCACAGGACTTGATAAAGGAAGTTTTAAAATTAGCATAAGATTTAGTCGCCCCCGCAGTGGAGCTGAGCTGCTACTTCGGGAATGAAACGAGAGCATGCATGATTTACAAACCCAAGTGTCATCAAATTCCAGCAGGCAAGCGGAGGCTTCTTGCGGTTAGCAGGGGAGAGGTCAAGGTGGCCTAGATCTTCAGGGAGTAGAGCCGGCACAGGGAACTCGAACCCAGTAGGAAAGGATTAAAGTTAGGTTGTGTGGGAAAGAAGGGAAGGCATTTCGGGCAGATGGACCAGAGCGGTAGATGACCGGGTCATGCGGGAGGGTCTGCCAAACAATGCACAGCCCAGAAAACAGGGGCTGCTGCATGGAGCATAGCACAGGAGACACGGAGACCTTAGGAGCCATGTGAGCAAATTGCAGGGCAGGCCTACTTTTACTATTCGCCACGTGCGCCTGTGGCTAGGGGACAGCAGCATATGTGCCTGGGGTCACACATGTCACGTGCTGGGTGACATTAGATAAGCTTCTCAACAGCTCTGGGTAGTAATGAATCTACCGCGCTGGGAAATCGCACAAGGTAAGGGACCTAATTGCTAGGAAGGGCTTAAAGCAAGACCAGCCTCCTGGAGTAGCCACCAGACCGGCTGAGCATTAGAAATGCTTTGAAAAATGACTTTTGGCATATGTATATATGTACGTTCGGGTGAATATACACATATGTGAATAGACACATGAACATGTATGCACACACATGCAGAGCCCAGAAGTCAACCTCAGGTGCCATTCTTCAGGAATCATCTACCTTGTTTTGTTTTTTAAACACAGGATCTCTTCCTGGGACCTAGTGCCTGCTAATAAGGCTAAGACGGTCAGCGGTCTGAGGTGTTCCCAGCTCCCAGCTTCACCCTATTGTGAATGATCTTACCTCAGATGATGACCACATCAGACTCCCCTTTCCCCCTCCACCTCTCTGCTCATGGCACACCACCAGAGAGACCTCCTTCCCTAGCCCGGCCTTCCCTCTACCTGTTTTTTTTTTTTTTTAACCTGATGCATCATATTCTTGCTGGCTTGTTACATGTCTGGCCCTTCATATTGCCCTTATCCCAGAAGACCAGGGACTTTAGTGTACATTGGTTTATCACCAGTTTCTAGAATGGTCCCTGGCACATTGTAGACATTCAGTGAATACTCATGTTTGGAGAAAGCGCTGTTATCCTTCCTACTGTACTGTGCTCCTGCCCACAGGTCAGTAGACTTTGTTTTGCAGGAAGCACTGATAAGATGTGCTTTTGTGAACCATATCGTGGGCCTGGGGTCCTGGGAAACAGAGTGTTTAGGTTCCAAGTCTAGCTTAGATTTTAATTAGCTTTGTTACTTCGCATGGGTCCTGTGATCTCTCCGGACCCGTGCTGAGTTATAAAGCATACTTAAGTAGGGGCTGGAGAGATGACTTAGTGGGTAAAAGTGTTTGCTGCATGAGCCTGCTCACCTGAACTTGGATCCCCAGAATTCACATAAAAGCTAGACACAGCAACAGAAATGTCTGAAATCCCAGCATACTCTTACAGGAAGATGGAAGATGGATGGAGAGGGAGAGAAAGCTCCAGAAGTCCATGGGCTGTCTAACCTGCCCTATGCATTGTCTCAAACAAGGTGGAAAGTTGAGGACTAATGCACAAAGGTTGTCTTCTGACCTCCATATGCATGCTGTGACCCATGAATACCCACACGCATGGACAATACACACATAGACCTACACATATCACACACACACATACACAATGGGGATTAAAGTGTAACAAGAGGGCCAAACCAATTGGATTTGACCAACAAAAGTATAATTGGAGAGCGGGAGGGGCTGAGCATCCGTGTGGTTTGGCCTCCCAGTATCATGGAAAGCAGGACAATCCTCAGTTCATGGGCTTCTCAAGCTTAACTATTCTTATCCCCTGAGGTCTTGTTAAAGTTCAGGCTTGGATTGGCTAGGTCTAGAGTTGGTGATGGTTTTCTGCCATGATAGCCGGAGATGCTGATGCTGATGATGGAATCAATCAGCAAAGTCAGAGTCATTCCCAGCTCTGTTGACACCATGAGCTCAAGAAAGGTGAAAGCCCCCTTATTAGATTTTTCAGAAAACTGCCAGATGTCACTTGGCTTACTACTCAAGTTGGGCTGAATCCCGGAGGTTAGAGCCTGCAAGCTACAGCCATGTGTAAAGAACCGCATAGCTGTTCAGAATTCATGTCGCCTTTGAAAACAAGCAAATAAATATCAAAACTAATTACTGGAATTAGGGAAGAAGAAGGAACAAACCCGAAAAGAGAACTCTCTCATCGCTTAATCTGACTTAGCTAATGTGTGGGACCCTGAATTCCAGCCCCAGCACCACTAATAATAATGATAACAACCACGATGACAAATGCGGTAAGATTGTAAAAAGCCGGCTCAGACCTGCTCTGAGCAGGAGGGAAATCAATCCCAACTTAATTGCTTCTCTTTGCCTGTAGCTCTGTCAGGGCTTTGGTGCCTGCTGTGACCAGTTTCAGCTTCCTGACCAAGCATCTCGTGTGTCAGCCTTGTTGGCATCAGGTACCCGCTAGGTAAATGAGGGCAGAGCAGCGGCTGGCAGGCAAAGAGATAAGCAGGGGGACAGTGTGGCAGCTAGCAGGAGACTGGTTAAGTGTAACCAGCAACTCTGATTGGAGGAAGAACACCCACCTGCTGGGGCAGCAGCCCAGGAGATGCAGGATGACAAGGACAGGGGCAGCCAGAGAATGGCCAGGACCTTGACTAGAGCACACACTAATCTTGAAATTCCCAACTTCCAGAATAATAAGAAACACATTTGTGTGTTTAGGCCATTCCATATATGGCATTTTATTGAGTAGCCCAAGCTGATTAAAATAAGCAGCATCAAGTGGGGCAGTGGTGGTGCACTCCTTTAATCCAAGCACTCAGGAGGCAGAAGAAGGTGGATCTCTGTGAGTTCAAGGCCAGCTTGGCCTACAGAGCAAGTTCCAGGACAGACTCCAAAGCTACACAGAGAAACCTTGTCTTGAAAAACAAACAAATAAACATAAATAAATAAATGTATAAATAAATAAATAAGCAGCATCTGTCAGACCATCCCTCATTCAAATCCCTCTCCCAAGCCACTCAATCTCTAGGTTTATGTGTGGCATGTTATGGAAAGGGTTCTGAAAAGGTCCAGAGCTCTCGCCTTCCTATTCAGCAGAGGTCCCACTGAGTCTGGTTTTATGTTCTGGGGCAGGAGGTTCTGCAACTGACCCAGTTTTATAGAACTCAGAGACAGACAAGGGAGCCAGTACATGGGAGAGGGCAAGGCAGGAAGTCAGGGTGATAAAGCCCAGTGCCAAATTAAATAGAGGCAAAAGGTGACAGTTCTGCCACAGAGTGAGGGTTTATTACAAACCAGAAGAGGCAAGGAGAAGCTTCTGGGCCCTAATGTGCAACAGAGAAGGGCTGCAGGCTTTGCTGAGATGTCATCAAATGTAAGCCATGAGGGGGAAAATAATTGTCTGAGGTGCCTCATTACCAAGACACTTGTTGACAAATGGACCCTGTCCTCCATCCTGCCTCTGTCCCCACAGTGCTGCGCACCCACATAGCTTTCTCCTCAGTCCTGTTCCAGTCTCTACAGTCCTGCCAACCCACAGGCCTGGTTTGGTTTCAGCTCAGCCGCAATCATGCCATGCCCTCTTACTAAGAGTCTTGGTGGATGTTGGCCAAACACTCTTAAGTGCTAGAATGCTGTGGTTTCTGACTCTACATCTTTTCAACCCTCAGAAGCTCTGGGCTGTGACTCTCATGACAGAGGGGACCAAGAATGTCCCTAACACTCCCGATCCACTCTCAGTCCTCAGGAGACGTCAATGGGAGGACCTTGTAAGAGACAGTGATCTTTCTCTGGTTGTACCAAGGTCTGAAAAGGGGCTCCTGAATCAATATGTCACCTACCGCCAAGACTCACAAGGTTTGTCCTAAAGGATTAGCATCATCGTGAGAAGAGCTACCAACCATCTGTCTCCGGGAAGAGCTGAGTAAATGTGCTAAGGGCTGACCTATGATCATTCTCTGAGGTATTCACCTACTGAAGTCACAACTGGGAAGTGATGATGGACAGCGAATTCTTCAAAGGGATCTATCACCCAGGAGACTAAATGGGAGATTCTCGTCAGACCCTCAGAACCCATTCAAGTCGGACTCCAGGCATGGCAAGAGTAAATGGATATGAGGCACAGCTTCTGAATTCATTCAGGAAGAATGTCAGGGAAGCACCATGCTGGGAACGGAGGCCGTGTAGGTGCTGGGAAGTTCTACCAGTCATCCTTAAGACTTGTTAGACCTACTTAAGCACACAGAACACAGAATTCACAAAATGCTTTCCAGCCTTGGATGAAAACCGTAGCCGCTTAGCCAAGACATAATGAGATTCAGTCATCTTTATTTCTAACCAATGAGGTCTTGATCAGACACGTTAGTGATATTTTGTTTCCAACAAGAAAAGAACAGAGAAGAAAAGTGCTGTTGCTCCAAACTAGCTTTCTTTCTTAGCTCCACAATGCCAGTTTTAATCGGTTGCAGAAGCATCCTTTAGGTGGTGTGGTGCACACTTTTAATCCTAGCACTCTGAAGGCAGAGACAGAGGCAGGGGGATCTCTGTGAGTTTGAGGTCAGTCTGTTCTGCATAGAGTTCCAGATCAGCCAGGGCCACACAGTGAGAATATGGTGATATTTTGTTTGTGATCTAGCAAATAAAGCTGGCCTGAAGATCAGAGTGTGGAGCTAAGTCACTTGTTAACCACAGAGGCCAGGCAATGGTAGCATACACCTTTAATCCCAGTACTTGAGATTCACATGCCTTTAATTCCAGCACTAAGGAGGTGGAGACAGGAAGAAATATGGCTGGGCAGAGAGGGATATAAGGAGGGGGGAGACAGAATTGCATTCAGTCTGAGGATTTGTAGACAGGATCTTGCCCATTCAGCCTGAGATTTTGTAGAGGTAAGAAGTCTCTGGTGGCTGGCTGCTCTGCTTCCTTGATCTGTCACATCTATCTCCATCCAATATGGAAGGTTGGATAACAGTGCTGAAATCTTGTCCTGCTTTCTTAACTTCCCAGAGAGAACAAGAGTAGATGAAAAACTCATCTAATAAAGGGGAATCATTCTAGATAAAATTTAACTCTATCAATGGCAAACTAGAGAAGGTTAAAAAGTTCCTGAGCACAATGAATATAGTTTCCTTTTAGTATCCTAGGGAGATCTCCGTTCCAGGACAGCCAAGCCTGAGGATGCTCAAGTCTCTTTCCTATATAACAGGACATAGTATTTGTACAAATCACCCCTATGTTAATTCCAATGCCTAATACGATGTAAATTATACAAAAATTACTAGTGTACTATCTAGTCTAGGTCAGTGGTTCTCGACCTTCCTAATGCTTTGACCTTTTAAAATAGTTCCTCATGTTGTGATGACCCTTAATCATAAAATTATTTTCACTGCTACTTCATAACTGTAATTTTGCTACTGTAATGAATCATAATGTGAATATCTGTTTTCCAATGGTCTTAGGCAACCCCTGTGAAAGGGTTGCTCAGCCCCAAAGGGTTAATAATCACGGATCTAAGGAATGAAGAAGATAAGTATGTCCAGTCCCAATGAGAGTTCTCTCTCTTTTTATTGTTTTTACATACCAACCACCATTCCCCCCTCCTTCCCCCCTCCCTCCCTTCCTTCTGCTGCCATCACCTTCTCCCATCCCCCATCCAGTCCTCAGAGAGGGTGAGGCCTCCCATGAGGTGTCAACTAAGCAGAACTAAGTGGAGGCAGAACCAAGTCCTTCCCCACTGCATCAAGGCTGAGCAAGGCATCCCACCATAGGGAATGGGCTCCAAAATGCCAGTTCATACACCAGGGATAAAGCCTAGTACCACTGCCAGGGGCCCCACAAATAGACCAAGCCATACAGCTGTCACTCAACCCAGTGAGAATTTTTAAAAAATATTTTCAACCCATGGGTGATTAAATCTTCAGATAATCCATTCATATAGAGGGACCACTTTAGTCCCTGCCGGATGCTTTGACTGTTGCCTGCCAGTAACATCTAAGATCAGGACCTCAGAAGGAAATCTTTCAGCCTGATCTCACAGTAGCCAGCAAAGCACAGAAGACAGAATGTTAGTGAATAGTACACAAAAGCCACGCTGCTTACCATGAGAGATGGAGCAAATGAATATACTGGTTCTCAAAGAACTCATAGCTGGAAACACTGCCTCCCTCCTCTATGGCTTCACCATTCTTGTACCAAGTCACCTCTGGCTTGGGCTGACCTGAGGGGGGGGGATAGAATATTTAAGTTGTAAAGCTATAAATGGGAATTAAGAAGAAGACCTAGGCACGAGCACAATGGGATATGTTAATGAAATGCAGAATAAAAACACTGTCTCTAATCATAAGAAAATATTTTTTTAATTATCCAAAATAAAACAAGTCTCCAAAACTATGGTCGATGGTCAGGGAGATGACTCTTCAGATAAAGGCTCTGGCCACTAAAGTCTGATGGCCGAGTTTGCTTCCTGGATCCCACGTGATGGAAGGATAGAGCTGACTCCCATAAGCTGGCCTCTGACCTCTGATCTCCAAATGCATTCTGTGGTATGCATGTACCTACCCCATTCCACAAGATAGATAGATAGATAGATAGATAGATAGATAGATAGATAGATAGATAGCTAGATAGACAGATAGATAGAATTAAAATTTAAAATATATGAACAGTAGAGAGAAGGTCAATTTTTCAAAAAATATTTAAGAGACAAAGCTATAGGTGGTATTTGATTTTCCATGTCACATGGGGCTGAAGTAACTCAGCAACGGACTGACTAAAATTTCTAGATTCAGTGACCTCATTTGTCATCTTGTAGGTTTTACCCAACAGAGGTACAAATAATATCGGTCTAGTAGAAAGATAACATTGTAAGGTTTTGCTGCCCCATAGGGTAGTAAGTAGGGTTGTACCTAACCCATGTATGTGGTCCTGACATTTTTAAATGCCTATAAATATGCAGCTTTCCAGGCTTAATATTCTCTAGTTCTTATAGACACTAATGAGTTAACAAAACCTTTGATCATTAATTTTACACAGAGATCACTTTGCTTTCATTTCTTTTAAAGGTTTATCTTTATTATTAGCTATATGTCTGTATCTGTGCATGAACGTGTGCACATGAGTGTCAGTGCCCCAGGAGGGCAGAAGGATTCCACTGGAGCTGGTGTTACAGTTGTGAGCCACCCAGTGTGGATGCTGGAAATCAAGCTTCAGTCCTCTGCAAGAGCAGCTTCTAAGCCATCTCTTGAGCTCCTCACATTACCTTTGAGAAAATTGAATTTTTATGTGTGTGGTGCAATTCTTAATATTGCAATTATTGAGAGTGCTGGCTAGTTTGATGTCAACTTGACACAAGCTAGACTCATTTTGGAAGAGGGAACATCAATTCAGAGAATCTGCCTACACCAGATTTAACCTGTGAGCAAACCTGTGGGCATTTTCGTAATTGATGATGGATGTGGGAAGTCTCAGCTCACTGTGGGTAGCACCATGCCTGGGCTGGTGGTCCTAGGTGCTACAAGAAAGCAGGCTGAGCAAGCCACAGAGAGCAAGCCAGTAAGCAGCACCCCTCCATGGGACATCTTACCTTCAGTTTCCACCTTGAAGTTCCTACCCTGACTCCCCTCAATGAGATGGAGTGTGACCTTAGAGGTGTAAGTGAAATAAGACCTTTCCTCCCCAGCTTGTTTTTGGTCATGGTGTTTTATTACAGCAACAGAAACCCTAACCAGGCAAGGGTCCTGCCACTGAGCTACACCCCAAGCTCATTGGAAATTATATGTAATAGCGCTCAAACCTGAACCTGAAAGAACAAAGCAAAGTGATTTCTATATGGGCCTACAAGGTGTCTCAGTGGGTAAAGGCACTTGATACTAAGCCTAATTATCTGAGTTTCAAGCCTGGGACCCACATGATAGAAGGAAAGAACCAACTCCCACGAACTGTCCTCTGACCTTACATGTGAGCTATGACATGCGAGTGTAAATATGCCTGCACACACATACGTGTGCGCATGCACACAGAAGTAAATAAGATGTAATGAAAAAATTCTAGTGTGCCTATGGCCATGCCATTCTGAACATGCTCCACTGCCTTTGATCTCGGAAGCTAAGTAGGGCTGAGCCTGGTTAGATGCTTCAATGGGACAAGAGCAAAGTTCCATTTTCTTCCTAAAGAAAGAAGAAGTCTAGAGCATAAATCTTCTAGAATAATGCTACCACAAAAGCTGACCCACTGACTCTTTTCCCTTGGAAGGTTTCATTCTTCCCTGGTGGCCATTAGCTAAGCTGTGAATGCTAACCGTTAATGGAAAAGTTTAACCCACACAGCAGGAATTTTGCCTTTACTGTTCCTAGGCAAGGTTTCCAGTGTGTCCCAAAGAGGATTCTCACTACTCTGTCTGCCACCAAGAATTACCAAATGTGCTGTCTGTGCAGGAAGCAAAGTTCAGGGGGTGGAAAACAACATGCCATTCTAGAGCCATACCAGGACCAGTCTTGGGCTTTGTTTCTAAATCATGTAATTTTTGACAAGCAACTCAGAAAGCCCCAAGAAGCCTCTATTCTTCTAAGGCTGTATAGAAAAGGTGGGGAGATAAACGAGGTCAGGATGCTAAGAGTCAGAGACACCCGTACCAGCAGGACCTTAGAATACTCAGGGTCCGGCTCCTCATCTGCTTGCCAAGGCCACATATGTGGGAGCTTTCCTACCTTCTTCTCCAGGTAGGTGCGTGTATAGCTGCCCCCAAGACCAAGAACACAGGCCCACGTGCAAGGACGTACCCTAGCCCGGGAGCAGCTTGCCTCAACTTCCTATGGGCAGATGTTAGAGTAAAGAGGCGCTTCCCTGGAAACCAACAGAAGAGGAAACTGTCAGGGTTCATTTCTGCCCCTTCTTCCCTGTCTCAAGCCCCCGACTCAGCCAGCTTCCTCCTGCCCCTGCTTAGGAAGCGCTGAATTCCTCCTTTTGTACCGTGTGTGGGGCCGCGCACACACACACACACACACACACACACACACACACACACACCGAGAAAGAATGTAAAGTATGTGAGAGCTGGCACCTGGAACATTCTGACCTCCAGGGCCTTTATTCAGAATGATCAGGGCTGATTGCTCTCCTCCAGTTTCCTGATTGCAGCCAGGGTTTTCCCTGTGCATCTTCTGAGCCTACACCATCAGCCAGAAATGAGATGCGCATAGGGAAGTTGTAGCTTGTACCTTCTGGAAGGTTCTCTTTTCTCCTGAACACCTCACCTAAAACTTCTTCCTCCCTTTGTTTTCCAACACTAAGGATGGGACCTACGGTCTTACGCATTCTACCACGATGCAATACTCCTCCACATTCCTCCCCTTGTTTTGAACTTCTCTATGAGTCACTGCCTGAACCATTCTAAATGATCTAGCTACTATGTGTGAGGACCAGTGACCGAGCTATGGAGGTTCTCTCAGAAGATTCAGGGTCAGCTTGGGTCTCTCCTTCTGTCTGAGCTCTGAGAAAGCCAGCTGTGGAGCTGGAGAGACTGAGTGTGGACGGGTACACCAGCCTCCAGACCAAAGACAAGGTTTCACCTTGACTTCTGCAAAGGGCGGTTATTTCTATAGCCACGCTTCTCCTCTGAGTTCGGAAGAGAAGCTAAGGGGGTAAGCCATTTCTCCCTGCCCTAAGGAAACACCATGGGTGTAGTGCTCCGTGTTTTCAAGGGTAGCGATATAATCTAAGAAAGAAAAGAATCATCTACATAGATTTAAAAACTGACCTCTCTGCCAAATTACTGTTTTTATTCTTTATTTCTGTATGTGCATGTGTGTATCTCTTCCTCTCTCCTTGTGTGTGTGTGTATATGTGTATATATACATAGATGTGTCTCTTTCTCTCTGTCTGTCTCTGTGTGTCTCTTTGTGAATGTTTCTTTGTCGCTATCTTTCCATTTCTGTCTTTCTGTCTTTCTCTGTCTCTGTGGGCATGGGTGTGGGTGTGCATGCGCACGTGTGTCTTGAGAGTGCCATAACACATTTGTGGAAGTCTGCATGAGTCAGCTCTCTCCTTGTTGGGACACAGGGAACATCCTCAGGCTGTCAGGCTCACGCTGAGTGTATTTTTATCACCTGCGTCACCTCTCTGCCCCCTTACCTTTAATGAAACCCCTTTACCATTGGGCCACTAATACCCAGTCATCAGCTCTGAGTGATCTAGGCTCCCATTCGGGGGTAGTTCCCATCTTTGGCCTTACCTCCTCTGAGCACCTCTTGCTTTGGTTTAAATTCTTCCTTATTTGCCAGCATGCCTGACTGAGGATGGCATCAGTGGGAGGCAAATTTGGGGCAAATTTAGCCAACCTACAGACATTGCTAAACGCTGTGAGAAGAGCCCAGGTTGGTGACATGAAATTATTCAAGTTGTTCCTGGATGCCGCAGCAAGTGACGAGTAGAGTGTTTGAAAATCAGCAGTGAGGGGGCTGCCTAACCAAGAACCACAGCATGAGGTGAGGAAAGTCACTTGAAAAAAACATCACAGAGGATTGAGTTGCTTCACTGATTACTCAGAATAAATTTCTAAGGTGATTTTCTCAAATGTAGTTTTCATTGCCTTTGACCAATAAACCCTGAACTGCAGAGAGGCACGGGGTGGGGATGGGGCAGTGAGTAGTTAGTCTAGGTTGACTAGCAGCTAGGCTAGGATGAGCAGTAGTTAGTCTGAGAAGCAGCTAGTCTAGGGGGAGTGGTGGCTAGTCTAGGGGGAGTGGTGGCTAGTCTAGGGGTCCTTACCAGCTATCATGCATCGAAGCACGACGTCAGACTTCTCCGGAACCTTCTGGGAAAGTAAGGTTGATAGAAAACACAGCGTGTGCCTCCGGGGGCAGCTTGGGTCCGTCATCCTTTCATGCCACGTGATCTGAAACACAAGCAAGGCTGCCATCACTCTATGTTCTGTGATTACTCTCACCTCCTTTGGCACCCACCCCACCTTTGATGAGCAGAAGTGAGGAGAGGAGACCAAGTCTAGGGGGCTTCACAGTGTGGAAGGACCCTTGCCTCGTTGGCAGGACTCAGCTCTGGAAGACCAAGGATTTAGGGTGGTGGCGGCCCTCTTGACTTTGGCATCTAGATCTAGATCTGGGTTCCTGTGTGACGCTTCCTAGTAGACACTCCAGAACATTCTGCTCATAAGGGCTGGACGTTCCACCACTCACAAATGCCTTCTAAGGCCTCTCCAGCTATTGTTGAGGTTTGCAATGTCTCCTTCCCTTTAAGATGTTCTGTTTGGTTTAGAATAAGGTGAGTCCAAAATTGCCTCTGCATGGAAACCCTTCACTCTCTGCGCATCCAGGCATAGGCATGCATCTAAGAGAACTTGCTATTATCTTCCCTCCATGTACTAAGCCTGAGGTTCCAGATTTACTTAGTGGGTAGAAAACGCTGCAAGGCTGAAGGTGGTACATGTTAACATCAAAAAGCAAGAAAAGCCATGAACACTTGGACTGGAAGAGAAATTTGACATGCCTGGTGCCTGCTAGGACCTGTCAAGGGAAATGGAAAAGAAGGTTTGAAAAAGGATACCTTCTGAGTGTGAGTCCTTTTGGAAGCTGTTAAGAGACACGGGACTACACTTCCGATATTTTGGGTTACAGAACTTCTATAAACATGGATGTGGGGAGCCTGAAGCATCTGGAGTCCCTGAGTAACCCATCATATTCAACTCATATAAGAGTCAGGTGAACCTATCTCAGTGTACATGGCAGATTATTTCCACGGAACAGCAAGAGAATTCCCCTGTCACTCCACTCTAGATTAGGTTACAAGCACGTTTGGTGGCTGAGGAGTCTACACCTTTTGCCATAAAGCCCAGATTTAATTCTTACCTATTAGCCTATCCTCACTTTTCACATAGGATTGTTACCAGGACCGTCCTGAGATACGAAGATCCAAGGAGGCTCAAGTCTTTTATATAAATGATAAAGTGTTTGCACATAACCTATGCATATCCTCTTGTTCTTTGAACCATCTCTGGATGACTTACAGTGCCCAGGATGCCACAGATGCTATGTAAAAAGTAGTTAGAAAGCCTCATTTAGGGAGTAGCGGGGATGGGGAGAGTCTACTTTTTCAGCACATATGCAATTTTATTCCAAAGTAATTTTGATCTAAATGTGGTTAAACCCACAGATGTGAGCCTGTGCATATTTCTTAGTGGTCATAGTAATGTGTCACAGAAAAGGCTTCCCAACCAGAAAGAAGTACCTTTAAAAGTTTCAAAACTTTTCAAAATTTGAAAATTCTTATAACTCATCTTTTATGAGAAAGAAAATGCTTTTTTAAAAAACGTTGAAGGCAAAAGTGTCACTCAATGGTTGAATACTTGCCTGTCACGTGGGAGACCCTGGTCCTTATCCCTAACACAGAAAGACAGAAATAAGAAAAAGAGGAAAGAAGGAGGGAAGGAAGAGAGACAGACAGACAGACAGACAGAGACAGACATAGAGACAGAGAGGCAAGGGGCATTGTTGACTTACAGTGATGATAGTTCAGAATAAGTACAGAACAGGAAAAGTCAGTGGGGATGTGTCATCCACAAGCTGCTGGGAGGACCCACCTTTACAGAACAGGCAGAAGAAACAGCTCTTCAACTACAGTTTAGTTGTTCCTCACTAGAGGTTCAAGTTGGTCGTAGAAGCCGGAACTATAAAACTGGGTTGAGATTTATTTGTTTGTTTGTTTTGAGACAGTGTTTCTCTGTGTAACAGCTCTGTTTGTCCTAGAATACTCTCTGTAGACCAGGCTGGTCTTGAACTCCCAAAGATCCACTTGTCTCTGCCTCCTGAGTGCTGGAATTAAAGGTATGTGCCACCATATCTGGTGATATTTTTTTCTTATTTATTTAAAGGTGTATTTAAGATGTTGGAGTTGCTATTGCTCAGTAATACTGAGAAGATAATGTTAGAGTCAGAGGTACACACATGATGGTAAGGGCAAATCTAAGGCACTTTTGTTTTTTTTCACCTTGAATTGCACCTTGCAGTGCTGGAGATCAAACCCAGGGCCTGCACATGCTAGGAAGTTCCCTGGTACTGGGCTACCTCCACAGAGCCCCATTTTTTCATGGTATTTTGCAACAGTCTAGCAAATTCCATGCAGGGAAGCAACAAGGTTTGGCAAACCTAAAGACCTGTGACTCCAAGTTGGAAAGGACACCTGCTGTGACTTATTGACCCAGGGTAATGTTTAGACACATCTGTACTGAGATAATTAATACACCACACACTTCACCCGCTGAAAAGTTATGACTCCATGACTTTCGTTATAACTGGTTTGTGCAACCATCATCACCACAATCAATTTTAGAATACGCCATTACCCCCAAAAGAAACCTCACATCTCCCCGTCTCACCACCTCTACGCCCAGTCCTAGTCCACACGGCCTTCAGCAACCCCTAAACTGTGCTCTATTTCTGTTAGGTTCTATGTAGGCTGGCCTCTACTGAACACTTCATATAATCAGAATCTTCCACTTAGCATAATATTGTCGAGTCTGTCTGCATTGTAACACATGCTGATGAACGTCATTACCTTTGGAGGCCAGTATGCAATACTTCTTGGGAACTACTGTGGGCAATAAGATGACTACCTTGACTCTCCACATTCCTACAAGACTTACTCAGTGATTCAGGGGGATCTCACAGCTGGAAAATACTCTCCTGAGCAGAAGAAATTCTAGGCTTCTGGACCAAACCTAGCCTACCAGGAACAATGTAGACGCTGCTCTATGGCTTACCTGGGCCAAGTATCAAACCTATTTCCCCATCTGTCAGCCGGGAATGGTAACAGAAGAAGGCTCAGAGACCACATTGGCTGCCTCTTAAGACTGTTACGTGGGCAGCTGATATAATAGTGATCTGGAGGCTCTCAGACTGCTTTTTCACGAGTTTCCTTTTGTGCTGTGGGTTACCGCAGTGCTGCTGTTTTGTAAAGTGATATGCCAATTAACAGATAAACATGGCTCCTGGAGTAGCCTCACTGGGAAAGTAATTTGCAGAGCAAGTTTCCTCCCACTCTTATTCCTAGGACCACTGCTGTGGGTCGGATGGAAAGAAAGGGCTCACAAAGCTGAAATGGTGGTGAGGAACTCCCCCCACCCTCCTATCCCCCGTGTGTGAGCTGCAACTCCTCCATAGGTGACCACTTCCTGCCAGTTCTGCCCCACACGTGAAAGCACTGTCAGTATGTTTGACTCACAAGGCTGGGTTAGCGGCCACGAGTCTCAGACACTGGGCACTGACTGTTCCCTGAAGGGAAGGGACAGTTAAGTCGGGCTGTGGTTCATGTTTCGTGGCTTCTCTGAAAGTGAGAATGACACATTTATTGTTCTATGCTAAAGATGACAAACGGCATCGAAGGCGTTAGAGGTGACAAATTAATGCTGAATTAATGGCATTAGTGGAGGAAGTCATAGGTGGGCTTCAAAATCAATCTTAAAAAAAAAAAGCATATTAGCCCAAAAGAACATCAGATTTTCAATTTCTCCCTGATTTCCTTTTTTTCCTGTATGATTCAGCGCAAGTTTCTTACTTTTTAAAAACTGATACAGGCTTTTAATTGTATAGATTCTAAATATATATGTTTATGCTTTTAAAAGTACATATAATGTACATGTTTAGAGATGAGCACCTGAGAGGTTTTACACACATACACACAAATAATTAAACAAGAGATTGTGACTTGCGGTGGGGAGGGAGTGGTGAGGCATGGAAGGAGTTGGAGGGGAGGAGGGAAGGGTAGAGATGGTGGAAATATAGCACTATTCACATTTTATAAAGGTCTTCTGAATAGCAAAAGAACCACTGTATAAGCATTGTCTAATATTTGTGGCTTTGGGCTTGATGTCTGAAGAATTATAAAAATAATGTCTTTTACTCAAATTGGTAGAAAGAAAGTATGAGTCTATAAGCAGGTTCTTGAAGGCATTTCAAACACTTGCAAAAGTCCAGATTTTTGTTGTTATTGTTGTTTCGTCTTTTGGGGGTTTTGTTGTTGCTGTTGTTGTTATTGTGGTTTGGTTTGGTGGTGTTTTTTTGTTGTTGTTGTTTGGGGGGGATGTTGTTGTTTGTCCTTTGGTGTAAGGGTTGTTGTTGTTATTATTATTGCTGGTTTTTTGGTCCATCACAGACAGCTGTGAAAGCGACAGGACCACAGTGTGTGATACGGGCCCAGGTGAGCGGGCACTCGAATGTCATGCTCTCTTTTGGGTAGGGTGCTAAGTTGTACACAGAAAATAAAGACAAGAAAACAAACCTGTAAAAAGATGCTCAGCATCCTTAGTCATTAGGGAGACCCAAATCAGAGTCCCAGTGAGATGCCACCACACCCCTGCCAGGAGGGCTGCATATCAGTAAGGACGTGCAAAGAACAGAAGCAGCCCCTGAGCCTCCCCGGCGGAGTGTAAAAACAGTAAAGACATTGTGAAAAACAATTTAAGCTTCTTTTAAAAAATTAAACATGAATCTACCTAATGAGCTAGCAGTTCTACACCTAGAAATCCTTGCCAAGAGAAATGAAGACATCCATCTACACAGAAGCTTCACACAAACATCATTTGCAGAAATATTCAGAGTACCAAAGATTAGAAACAAGCAGAATATCCAACTGGCAAATAGTCATACAACTGAGTAATGAGAGGAACAAGAATGTTCATGGTGTGACATGGATGAACCTCAAAACGTTCTCAAATCATTCTCAGCAAAAGAAGTCAGACCCAAAGACCTACAGTATTTGATTCTATATAGGAAACATTCAAAGGACACAGTAGGGACACAAGGTCTGTTAGTGGCTACTGGTGGGAAGAAGACTAATTGACAACAAATATATATTTATAGGTTAATGTATACATATACAGACATATACTTACATACTTATATACACATGCATACATACAATTACACATATACACCTACATACACACATATATGCACATATACACACGTATACTCACATACATATAAACACATATTCATACATGTGCACACATACATATGTAACACATATGTATGCACACACACATATACGTGCATGCACACATACATACACACATATATACATACCCATATACACATACATACATACACATATACAAACAATAAAAACTTAGCTACATCCCTAGCCCTTGATGGAATCCTTTAACAGCAATGCATATTAAAAAGGAATTAAGGCAGTTCTGTATGACACAGACACAAAGTAATCTCCAAAATATATTACTGAATAAAATGAAATATAGAAGTATTAAGTATGGTAGCCCTTCATTAAAAAAAAAAAAAAACTGAGGCCGACAAGGGGATAAGATGATTCACTGGATAAAGGGACTTGTCACCAAGCCTGACTACCTGAGCTGGATACTCAGAGCCCACGTGGTAAAAGTAGAAAGCACAACTACCAAAGCTGCCCTCTGACCTCTACTCACACCATGTGCATTGGCAGGCACACACCAAGACACACCCACACACAGAGTAATAAAATATGAATGTGTTCTGATGTGCTTGTTTGTATATTTAATATGTTAGAAATACACTAACTGTAGTATGCAAGCTGTCCTGAGTACTTTCGGGAACATGATGATATTGTTTAAGGACAGTGAATTTACATGTTTTACATAACAAAATTTAACTTTTACAGTATTTGTGTGTTCACTGCTAAAGACAGGGTGGATGCTGGGCTTGGAGTGGCTGCTTTCTCTAGCTTTTTTTAACTGTATTTTTTTTTTTTAATTTTCGGTAAACTACAGTTTTCCCAATGGTTCTTCCCTCCCCTCCTTTCCCTCTCCTCTCCTCGCTTCTCCTCTGCCATTTAAACTCATTTTTAATTCTTTAATGGAGGGATTTTTAAAATATCTTAAGGTCAAACATATCAGAGCTTAGTATCTTCCCTAATTTCATATTGAGAAACACAGACATGATAAGTATCTTTCCCAAGGTCACACAGCTTTTCAATGAAAGAATCTGGGCTTCTTGAATATGCTTACTGATGTATTCAAATGATACACATTCATCCATCTTATCCTGGCCTCTGCAGGAAGAAGACAGGGAAGAGAGGAAGGCTCGCAGTGCACAGAGCAAACTCACCTTAGTGGTGCGCGTCTATGGTCCACCTACTGGCAAGCCCAAGGCGAGAGGATGGGAAGTTCCAGGTCAGCTGATGATGCAAGGTGAGATCCTGCTATAAAGTATAAAGTACAAAGAGGGATGAGGCTATCGCTCAGTCATGGAGTACTTGTCTAACCCTAAATTCAATTCCCAATAACACACACAAATACACACACTCACAAACAGTCTCTCTCACAAGCACAGTCACAGAGAGGCACACTCACAAACACACTCACACAAGCATACTTACACACAGCATACTCACACACAAACCCATACACACACACACACACACACACACACACACACACACACGAGACATGCATGCATACATGCACAGGTGGAACATTGTCCTGTGGCTAATGAGATCAACTCTTGTGAGTTAACGATTCTTAATTGATTGAAAACTGAGGGCCATAGACCATTGCGTACAATCTCCAGTTGCGTCAACAAGACCCTCCAGAAGAAACACTGTAAAAGAAAAGCCCTCCTGTCTGGCTCCCCTTGTTTACCACATCCACCCAATCTGCTACTACACCCACTGTAACAAACCCCAAGGCAACCCTGTTGGGGAAATATTTACTTAAATAAGGCCGAGAAGGAAAATGCTGATGAATTTAGGACTTGGGATGACATGGGGAGAGCCTGGGACATTAGTTTCTCTTCAGACTCGCTCACTGCCACACACTGAAGAGCAGGACTGATTCTTGGTAGAATGAACTGAGCCTGAATTTATTACCCAAAACCAAGGCCCTGTCAGTATGGAGACAGAGAGCAAAACAGCCATGCATGGACAGGACACGTGACATGGCGAGGGGTGGCTTCCCCGCTCACTTGCTACCTGCCTCTAACCTTGCCAAAGTATATTAGGAGAAGAGTGTCTTAAAATGCTTCTACTTGCCTTATTTTCCAGATTTATCTATCTGTCTGTCTGTCTGTCTGTCTACCTATCTATCATCTACATATTTACCTACTTGTGTATGCATGTATGTATGTAGCCCAGACTGACCCAGACTGACCTTGAATTTGCCAGCCCCTACCTTAGATTCAGGCATAGGCCATGAAGATATTTTGTTTTCAGTTATTCTTTTTGTAATATCTCTTATGTATACAGGTGGTTTTTGCCTGTGTGTCTGTCTGCCCACACTGTATAGCAGATGCCCATGGAGGCCAGATGAAGAAGACATTGGATCTCCCTGGAACTGGAGTTGCAGATGGCTGTGAGCCACTGTGTGTGTGTTAGGAATCAAACCCATGTCTCCCTGGAGAGCATTCAGTGCCTTTAAACACCGAGCCATCTCTCTACCAACCCCTACTCCAATTTAAATTAAACAGGAGGAATTATTTATGAAATGGGAAGCAATTTAAAGTTATATGTTAGGAATAACAGCAATGATTAGATTTATGAGGAATTCAGTTAGTAAAGAGCTTAGAGTGAGCCAACTAACCAGCATCTCCCATGGTTCTCTGGTTGTAGGTAATGCTGTGTGGGACAGCAAGGTATCCTGTCTTTAGATTCCTACCTTGAGTGTCTGCCCTGACTCCCTCGGTGACAGACATGACCTAGAAGTAACCTCCTGTCTCCACACCCTAAGTGCCAGAATTGCCGGTGTATGCCACCATGCCCGGCTTATGCAAACCTTGAATCATAAGCCCTTTAGAAACTTCCAGTTTTTCTTGAGGCAGCACTATCAGAGGAAGCAAGAAATGCATTGGGGATAAGGAATGTCACACCTAAAACAAATGTGTAAAGAGCTCCAGGGGCTGGAGAAATGGCTGGGCACCTCACAGCTACTCAGAACCATATGCAACTCTAGTTCCAAGGGATCTGATGCCTCTTCTGACCTCCACAGGCCCGAGGAATGCTTGTGGTGCACATGCATACATGCAGGCAAAACCCTTACACACATGAAATGTAATAAACATGCTTTTAAAATAGAAGTTAGCGCTCTTCAGAGCACAGTACTACATCTAAGGACTCTCCATTGACAGTTAATATTGCTGTGTGGAAAAATAATTTTATATGCCTGGGCTGTACTTTAAAACAGTCTCATCCAAAGGCTTTCTCAGCCTTCCTAACACTGCAACCCTTTAATATGATTTCTCATGTTGTAGTACCCCAACCATAAAATTATTTTCATTGCTACTGTCATTTTGCCATTGTTATGAATCATGATGTAGATATCTGATATGTGACCCCCACAGGTTGAGAATCACTGCTTTAAGGCATACTATTAACTCTAAACCAAGGGAAGTAATGGGATGCTTTCAGAGGCCTTTCTCCAAACATTGTTTCAGTGTGTCACCAATTGCTGTCCCCTGGATTCTCCCACCGCTCATCTTCCTGGTGACTTGGTGTGGCCAGACCCGCCTTGCATGCTCTGTGAGCTCTGGTTGGTCTAAGCTGATCATGGTTTTCCTGGGTGCTGATCAGTTCAGTAACCAAGTCTGAGCCGATCACGTGTGCGTGGTCCAGAAGGTAGTGCAGGAGGCAATCCAAACCGTGCCGAGCTTAGGCCATTCATTCTGCCCTCAGCACAAAAGAGAAAGTGTGCGTGGGTTGGGGATATGGGGGGGGGGGATGTCAGGGTGAATTTTTTTGACAGAAAGCATCTATCTTGAGACTGTGAGAAAGCTGGCTTGAGGTTGAAACCAAAACAGAGAGAAGCTGAGCCTCCAGAAATGCAGAGACAGAAGATGAGCCCTGACCCATCTCCTAGACTTTTCTTCCACTGTATGAGCAATAAATCCCATGTTGTTCCGATGGTCGGTAGGCTAATCTTGTCTTATTTTTCAAAGACATATTGGAGTATCCACACCTCCTCCTCCTTTACCCTGGTTTCTGAAATTCCTACTCTACATTCCAGATTTTGTGTCGGACCTCACATAACAACCAAGTTTTAGGCAGAAGTAACAGACTGAAGATCACCAAATTATAGACAGAAGCAACAGATTTAAGGCTGGATGGTTTACCCAGTGAATGCTTCCCTAAGAGAGCACTGGGGAAACTGGGAAGTACAGCCAAACTCATCTTATTCCGTAACTATTCCTTTTCTGCCCTTGTGATTGTTCCTTGCTTCTGTTACACATCTTCCATAGCTGCCTATTCAAATCCCACCCAGTTAGAATCACTTATACACAAGAGCTTGCTTCCTCTAACGGCTTCCCTGATACCCTCAACTGGAAGAAAACTAGTTCCCTTCCAGAGGATGGACTGCTCTCCCACACACGACTAGACTGAGAACTCTTTACCTACAGAGTATCTGGTTGGACTATCTTCTTTGAATTATTTTAAGCTCTAACACAATATGTCCATAACCTTAGCAAATCTGAGAAAGTAAATCCAATGACTGAAAACTATGTGCCAAAAAAAAAAAGGTTTGTCTTTTGAAATTGCAAGCCAAAGAGTTGCTTCTATTGAGGTGGTTTCTGCATCACAACAATCAGCATCACCTGAGAATATGGACAACACAAGAATCTGTGGGACCTTCAGAACCAGAGGTTCTTCAGTGAACTCTAACAGCAGGTATTTAACATATTATCTGGATTCTAGTGTGCTTGGAATTGGAAGAACAACTAGACCCACGAACGCTTTAAGCTATGGGTTGAGGAGTAGATGACCCTGATCATCTAGGAGCAGGTTGAAGATCAAGTGAAGATCAAGGAGAGCTCTGTGCCCTGTGATGAAACCATAGCAACCATGGAGGGTCTGGCTCTGGGGTAGTAAATGCATGGTTCCCAGACTGAGCTATCCAGAGCTGAGGGTCCTGTTAGTTTGGCATCCAGGTTTTGACGCAAAGCCCAGGACATCCTGATTAGGTATGCATCTAAAGAAACTCCAATAAGGGTTCTAGACTCTGTGTGTGTATGCATGTGTGTGTGTATGTGTGTTATGCATGTGTGTGTACATGTGAGCTGGTGTACTTGTGCATATACACATGAGAATATGTGTGCAGGTCTTAAGACAACAGTAGTCGTTCCCCACATGTCATCCACCTTGGCTTTGATTTCTTGTCGGCGCTATGTTTTTACTTTTACATATTTGTGTGCGGGTGGTGGTGGGCATGTGTGTGCTATGAGATGGATGTGGACGTCAACCGACCGCTCACGGTAATCAGTTCTCGCATTCTACGATGTGGGTCCCAGGGTCTGAACTCGGGTTGCCTACCTGGTACCTCTACCCACTGAACCTTCTTAGTGACCCTAGCTTTTGTTTGGTTTTTTGTTTGTTTTTTGTTTTATTTTGTTTTCGAGACACTAACTTTCATCAGCCTATAGCTCACCTAGCAGGCTAGGCTGGCTGCTGAACCCCAGGATCTGTCTGTCTCTACCCTTATCAAGATGACATCACTCACCATAATGCCTGTGTTTTTTGTTTGTCTTGGATTTTTTTTTTAATTGTAAATTCTGAGAATTAGGCTCATT
This sequence comes from Alexandromys fortis, assembly GCF_014885135.2. NCBI lineage: Eukaryota > Metazoa > Chordata > Mammalia > Rodentia > Cricetidae > Alexandromys > Alexandromys fortis. The sequence continues at coordinate 2,701,513 of NW_026067979.1, read as the reverse complement.
TCCTTATGCTTGGAAGGCAAGCACCTTACCGACTCTTACTGACTAAACTATTTCCCCAACCCTAACCATTCTTTAGTGTTCTTTTCTTTCTTTATTGCCAGTCACAGACGGCACAATTGCTCCCGCCCACGTTTCTTATATAATTGTACATTTCTAGTTTTCTTTTTGGGCAGATTTAAGCTGAGAATCACAGGACTGTTTGTGACCTTCCAGTGACTCAGGCAAAGAATTCATCAAGATATTCTTATCTGTCTGGGGAAAAACCCTTCCTTCAAAAAAGGAAGGGACAATTCAGATGTCCCACGAGCCCTGGGCAAGATTCTTGTCTCTCTACTCCCGCGCCTCATTAGCTCCTACCGAGTTTATAGCGCTGGTCTACGGTGAGCCTCCATAGACCAGAAACCACCCTGCTTCCATGATGGCCTCTTCAGGTGTGGGGTCTGTCCTACTCCACCAACTACATGTCTCCTTAGAGAATTCCTATCTCTCCTTCCATGCTCAACGTGGCCTGTTTAATCAATGGGAAGACAAACTATAATTTTTGAGGAAAGCTAGGCTCCTGCCTGGCTTTACGTAGTTTCCACAATAACCACAGGTATTGGCTTGTACATGTAGATTTACCCCACCTTCTATTCCTGTGGTTATCCTAACACTTGGACATGGTACTAATAGATATTGTTTAAAAATATTCTGAAATGATGTTGATAAATCTTTACTTATCCTGTAAGATAGTAGACATATCATCTGACAACTTATGCTGGATGGGTTGTGGGGTAAAGGGAACACTCCTGCATTGCTGGTGGGAGTGCAAGCTGGTACAGCCCCTTTGGATGTCAGTATGGCTATTACTCAGAAAATTAGCAAACAAAATTCCTCAAGACCCAGAAATAACTCTTCTGGATATATACCCAAAAGGATGTTCAATCGTACCACAAGGGTATGTGCTCAACTATGTTCATAGCAGCTTTGTTTGTCATAGCCAGAACCTGGAAACAACCTGAATGCCCCTCAATCAAAGAATGGATAAGGAAAATGTGGTACATTTACACAATGGAGTACTACACAGCAGAAAAGAATAATGACATCTTGAAATTTGCAGGCAAATGGATGAATCTAGAAAACATCATATTGAGTGAGGTAAACCAGACCCAGAAAGACAAATATCAAATGTACTCACTCAAAAGTGATTTTTTTAGACATAAAGAAAAAAAAATAGCCTATAGTTTACAATCCCAGAGAACCTAGATAACAATGAGGACCCTAAGAGAGACATACATGGATCTAATCTACATGGGAATTAGAAAAAGACAAGATCTCCTGAGTAAACTGGGAGCATGGGAACCTTGGGAGAGGACTGAAGGGGAAGGGAGAGGAAGGGAGGGGAGCAGAGAAAAATATATAGCTCAATAAAATCAATCTAAAAAATCTCTCAAAAAAGGCATATGATCTTCAGTTAAAAAATCATATTTTCTCTTATTAATCATCAAAATATTCTAAGGTAGAATCCTTTTTAAAAGTTGTTGTTTTGACATATTGTTTTCAAGTACAGAGTTTTTCTTGAAGTATCTAATTTTTTTCATTGTGCCACTATCAATAAGAAGTATTTTTCCTATTACTTGTATAGTTCCTGTGATCATATCCTGAAGTACTGCGGGAGAGACTTTTTAACGGCAAAAAAAAAACTACTTTTTAATAAAGACAGCCTACTTTTGTTGAGAAACTATGGTGCCATGGATACTGCAGGTGTTTGATTCAACCCATCCTCTATCAATCCTGTTAAAATGGATGCTATCTTCATTTTACAGGTGAGAAAACTGGGCAGGAGTTAGAGGCAGATCCCAAATTGAGCTTTGGATCCCGTCCTTTCTTCTTGAAGACTTCCTCGGCGCCGTACAGATCAGGAAACTCTCAGGCACATTCTCCCTGCGTATGCTAATATCTATGCATAAGTGTGCACAGGGCTGTTCAAAACCTGTTATGAATACTAACTCCACTCTACTAAAAATGCCCCCAAATTCTGATCCCGTGTTTGATAAACACTTGAAAAGGACAGTATTACTTTGAGACTTAAAATGTATTTAAATCCTGACTTCCAGTATCTGCAGCTGCTTATTGGCCATCAGCAGGTTTTAATATAAGATGTATTGAATGGCTGCTACAGAAGGTTGCTCAGATTCTTGGTTAAGTGCAGAACCCTAGAGCACATAACTCTCGCTCGTTCCCCTTACCTGGCCTGCTGGTCTAATCAGACTACATGCCTTTAGAGCACTGTTCCGGCTTGACTGAAAGAAGGCTACCTTTGCACGAGGAGGAAGTTGTGGAAAGGGGATAATCTGAGCAGAAGCAGGTGAAACGCTGGGCTTGCTTGGATCTATTTTTAAATGGCTGTCAGACGCCTGTAACTGACACCCTTAATTGGAAGTTCTGAAGTTTAAATGTATTTATTAAACTTTACTAAAATGTAACATGATGACGAATCCTTTTTTTTTTTAATTGATTTCCCTTTTGGGCTGACTTTTTAATCTCGAGATTTTTTTTTTAAACTGTTTTAGTGACAGTGAATGTCTATATAGGTCATTTTTAAATACCCACTGATTTTCCAGCAACTTGAGCTATTATTGCACAAGAAAGCTGCCCACCTAGAAAGCTAACATTTTCTAATCATTCAGAAAATCCCAAGCAAAAAGAATAATATTTGAACAAAATATCCAAATGCCCGGGGCTAGTATCAAGTAAATATTTGCCTTGATTCCTCAAGTTTTCAGTGGACATGATCTTCATTTACAAGTCGGTCCTTTGGGTCTTTTTTTATGTTTGTTGTTCTAACTGTTAAGACAGGGGTGGTGTGAAAGGAATGATTTTAATCACTGGCAAGCCAAAATAAACAAACATTTTAAAATGTTCCCAAGTTTCATAGAGGTCAGAGGCGACTTGACACAAGACCTTGAACATTTGGCCACATTAAAGCCTGATACACCGCAATATCCCCTCCAGCCTCGGTCTGTCTCAGAAGGAGACAGCCTGCCTTTGTTCTCTGTTATAGAAAATGTCAACGGTGATATTTAAAGGACAGCCAATCCTTGTTAAAAACTGAAAGTCTCCATACTTACTTTTCAATTCTGTTTATCCAAGAGATGTTATTGGAGGGCTGGCTTGCTGTCGGGGTCCCCTGGCTGTATGTGAAGCATTGATTGGACGTCTTTATGTCCTTGTCCCCTGACAGGGACTCAGATTCAGGGTCTCATCCACAAACAAATCAAAGCGCAGTTGGGTCTGTTTCAGAAAAACTCATGTCTTCCTAGGAGGGAAAAGTCCGCATCCAAGCAAGTTCTGGAAGGAGAGAATGTTTTGCCTGCCCTTGAATGAACTAGGTCACGGCTGAAGCTGGAGAATATTTTTTTTTCATCACTGTGATGAAACTTGAGGGCCGTTTTCTGCAGTAGGTGCGACACTTGTTGACACTGCTTGCCTGAGAGGCCCTGGCAAAGGGACTTGATGAAACACAGCCCTAGGGAGTTGAGATCCAGATGAGCCTTCGCTGACTGCTGCTGGAGGACAGCTCTCAGCACAGTCTGTGCAGGACCTTGATTTAATTGCTCTCCTCTGAGGACAGCAATCATATCGAAGGAATTAGGCATTTGGAAGTCATGATAAGGAAACCCCCAGGGAGGGAGATGAAAATAAGATTTCACGTGTTGTTCCTTTAGAAATGACACTGAGTCTCGCTCTGAAATTCTCTGAGCAGAAGACACAAAAGACAGGAGTTCCCCCTCCCCTGAGGAATTTGAGGCCATTCTCAGCAATACAATGCGTTTAATGCCAGCCTAGGCTATATGAGACCTTGTCTGAAAAACAGTCAGGCATGGTAGCAACATACCTTTAATCCCAGCAGTTAGGAGGTAGAGATTAGCAGATAGATTAGCAGATCTCTGTGAGTTTGGGGCCAGCATGATCTATATAATGAGTTTTGGGCCAGTCAGGGCTACATAGAAACACACGATCTCTAAATTAATTAATTAATTAATGAACAAACAAATGAACGAAAATGATCATGAGAAACCATAGAAAGTGCTCCCAGGTCCTAGTCCTGCAGTTTGTCAGTAATTATTCCTGTTTCAAAGAAGTTTTGATATGAGCGTTTCTTTGAATTTTGTTTAGACCCAAGAAAGGACATGGAAAATCCAGAGACATCCTTTTTTAAGTCTTCTTGCCTCACTACAAAAATATTTTAATGCTTGATACCTGGAAACTGACTAGTTAGAAGGAAACCTCTTGTGAGACAGACGTGGCTAAAATTAGCACCTCTAAGTGGGTGACTTTGAAAGGGACACGACCGAAACCTCCCTCTGTGGTGAGCACTGTGCTCCTCAAAAGCAACGCGACGGTGCAAGTTACAGTGTGTGCCTCCCTGTTATTGACAGAAGAGGTTCACAAGACAAAAAGCCACAATCTGAAGCTATTAAATGTCAGGCTTGCACAGCTGGAGGGTTCAGTTCTTCAGTTTTATCTACACAGGAGAAGAAAAATATTGAAAGTCGAAAGGCCCTGAAGTAACACCGCTCTTTTGCAAACACACCCGTGGCATGGGACAGGACAGAGAAAACCAAATCCCTGGGTCTTCTCAGTCTAAGGTCTGTTCCAGAGAAAGAGAAAGAACTTAATAATAGGGACAAATAAACAAATCGGGCCATTGAGATGGCTCAGTGGGTAAAGGCACTTATCACCAAGCTTGACAACCTCAGTCCCATGCCGGGACTCACTTGCTAGAAAGGAAGGACCAATTCCCACAGGTTGTCCTCCACCGCTATGTGTGCTGAGGCACATGCACATATACACAGTAAATACATAAACAAACAGATGTACTAAAAACAATAACAGTAAAGGAATGTCACACACACAAAACAGGAGAGGATAAAGTCAAAAATGAACAAATGGCCCAACACAATAGAGCAATATGAAGTGGTTAGGAAAGAGAGTTCTTATGTGAGACAGTTGAAACTCACTCTGAGGCTTACTTTTATTTCAAGACCAATTCCTTGAACTCCTAGTATTTATCTCCTAAAAAAAAAAATGTAATACTATAGATATCTGCAAACCCATGTTTGCTGCAGTAGAATTCACAATGAGCTAATTAGGAATCAGCCTACATGCTCCTCAACAGATGAGTGGATAAAGAAAACGTGGCATGTTTGCACAATGGACTATTCTGCAGCGGTCGGATCAATAAATCACCAGTAATTGATATTTAAACAAATTTAATAACAAAACCAGACTCACAAAACCAAGGTTCCAGCGGGGTAGCCAGCGGAAACAGGAGAGCAAGCGGAAGGGCCCGCGCAGCCTCTGCCCGCGCACTATATCAGTAAACATACGCCTGAGGGCAGCCCGCCCCCAAGGGGAGGGCTTATCCCTACACTATTCAATCACCCATTCAAGAAATTAAAATTATGTTGCTTACAGGAAAATGGATGGAACTGGAGATCGTTGTGCAAGATAAGCCAGTCTCAGAAAGTCAAGTGTGATGATCGTTAATCACTGTCAGCTTGAACGGACTGAGAACTCACTGCAGAAAAACACCTCTGGCTGTGGGCGAGGGTATTTCCAGAAGGTTTGACTGAGGCTGGAAAACGAACCTGAATGTGGGCAGCGTCATTCTGGGAACCAGGGTCCTGGGATGAATGAACAGGAGAAGGCTAGCTAAGCAGCACATTCATTATCATCCTCCCTGCTGCTTCCCTGCTGCTCCCCCCCCTCACCATCCCCTCACCCCCCACCCCCACTGCAGATGTCACGTGACCAGCTGCCTCACCTACAGATGCCATGCCTTTCCTCACTGTGATGGGCTGTGTCCTCTCACACTGTAATCCCTCAGTCAGGTTGCTTCTCGCCTGCTCTTTGATCACAGCGACTAGAAAAGAAGCAATGCAACAAGCATCATGTATTTTCTATCACATGTAGAATTGGGGATAGTGGATTTTTTGTCAACTTGGTACCAGCTAGGGTCATCTGGGATAAAAGGACCCTCAATTGAGGAAGTGCCTCCATGCGACTGGCCTGTAAGTACGTTCTTCATTAATGGTCAATGAAGGAGCAGCAGCCCACTCCGGGCGGCGTCCCCTCCAGAGAAGGTGGTCCTATGCCCTATACAAAAGCAGGCTAGTCCAGCATTGGAAGCAAACTGGTAAGCAGCATTCTTCATGGCCTCTGCTCCAGTTCTTGCCTCCAGGTTCCTACTTCAAGTTCCTACCCCGACTTCCCTCAGTGATAGACTGTAAACTATAAGACAAAACAAACCCTTTCCTCCCCAGATTGTTTTGATCATGGTGTTTATCACCATAAGCTAGAACAGGTGGGCAGGGAAGTAGGACAGGATATGAGAGGTGAAGGAATAAGAATACAAAATAGAACAGGTGAGCAGGGCAGCATACATGTAAGCATTATGGAAATGTTATAATGAAACCCATCACTTTGTGCAATTTATATTCTGATGAAAGTAAAATGAATGTATGAAGCTGAAAGATATATATATTAATATGTATATATTAGGTCTGACCACATTTGCTTTGTCAATCATCTCATCAGCCTACAGATACTAGAATTTTTGTTTTAATAACAGATTTTGAAGGGCATGGATTCACAAAAATCAGTAAAACAAACAAAGAAAACATGGAATTAAGTCCGATTTAGCCAGGATATTTGCTCTGAATTTTCCTGTTTACTTAGAGTAAAGATAGAAGTAAGATTTTGAAGAGGAAATGTAAGGTCTATACATTTTTATTACATTAAAAACTGTAAGTTTGTAAAAAAATAAAATAAAAAGGTAAAACATTTAGCACCATCCCAAGTAAAGCAATATAGAATATAAGAAAAGAGGTTTCAGTGATCTCTTTTTCTGATGCTATAAATCAGCAGTGCCCAACCTGTGGATCGTGACCCTTTCGGGGTTCACATCAAATATCCTGCGTATCAGGTACATTATGATTCATAACAGTAGCAAAATTACAGTTATGAAATAGCAGCAAAATAATTGTATTATTGGAGTCAGCACAACATGAGGAACCGTATTAAAAGGGTCACAGCATTAGGTAGGCTGAGAACCACTGCTTAAGCAAAAGAAAAATATTTCTTCTGTAGGGAGACTTCCCTCCTACTGAGTACAGTTAGAAATGTAGTTTTATTACAGATGTTTTTTACATCCCTCTTCCCGGAATCCTGTTTGCTATTTTCTCAGCTTCACAAAGGAGTGGGTGTCCTCATGACCAAAGGCATCAGAGGTTTTGGGGTAGAGACTAAGTTGATCGCTAACTAATCTGAACACTTAGAGCAAATCCACTTGATTCTTAGCTGCTCTTTGCTCCCTTATCTTGGGCTAGGACTGGTACGTGGGGAACTTATCTGCTCATATTCGTCTTCTGGCAGGGCAGGTCTGTGAACGCTGGTGTAGGATGGCAGAAGTGATGTCATACCCTCCCCTGCTGAACACATTCTTGGCTGAGGCTTGGTACCAATCACATGTCTGAGCAGAGATTCTGCCAGAATCCTTGGGACAAGCTGCAGCTACTTAGGTGTCTCTTGCTTTAGGGAGCTATCAGTGTTTGAGAAGGAACCACACACACACACACACACACACATACACACACACAGAGCATACACTCACACAGACACATAAATAAAAATAAATCCTAATAAAAAAAGAAAAACCAAACAAAAAATAAACAAACAAACAAAAAACAAACAGTATAAGACCAACGATAGCTGTTATGCTGGAAAAATACAGAAATCACCTAAAGGCATGCCACAATTTGATGTCTTATGTATGATTGAAAACCTTGTTGGTGCTGGGCAATGGTGGCACATGCCTTTAATCCCAGCACTCTGGAGGCAGAGACAGGCAGATCTCTGTGAGTTTGAGGCCAGCCTGGTCTACAGAGTGAGTTCCAGAACAGGTTTCAAAGCCACACAGAGAAACCCTGTCTTGAAAAACAAACAAAAAACACCTTATTGGTTTTGGGCAATAGTAGTGAATCTCTATGATGATCTGCCTGGATCTGTTCCCATCTCCTCCCCTCACTTTGAAGCACAAAGGATCCATCATGGGCGTTTTCACTGTCATGGGCATGTTCACTGTCATGGGGGTTTTCACTGTCATGGGTGATGGAGGCTCATTAGATTTAAACAGCAGAAATGTTTGCACTCAACAGTGTCAGCGCTGGGTGTAATCTTGGCGGCAGGTGAGTGGAGAAGGCCGTCATCACTGTTCCTGGCTTAAGAATGAGACTACGACGGAGTCTACATTCACATGTAGTGCAGGTCAGAGAGAACCCAGCTGTTGGCATAGCCTCCCCATGAACAGAAGACTCAGGTCAGGGCATTGCAGAAGCAAAGCCCAGGGCAGGCTTGAAAACGGTAGAAACTTAACTGCCCTCCTCTTGGCTCTCACTAATCTATTGGCAGAACATGGGAGATAGTAATCATTTATACTTTATACTTAACGCTGCTAAACTGCTCATTTCAAATGGGTGTGGCGAGTGGTAAACTCTACACTGTTTACATTTTACCACGTTCCTTGTTGATAGAGATGCCCTCCCTCACCACTGCAACCAACTGTGATCATGTGACTATGCCTATACAGTATATCAGCTCTCTGAGACCTAAGTATCACAAGGTAGGAAATACACCCCATGCAAAACAATGCAGCACATTTTTGGAAACAAACTGAAGAGTGTGCACCCGGAAAGCCCCTCCCAAATACTAACCACAATGGGAGGAAACATAAGAGGGTGAAAACCCAAAGTTTGCAGCCATAGCTTAGAGTCCATGCTGTCGCACTGTGTTTAGCCTGACACAGCGCAATCACAAATTAGGGATGCTGGGAGCATTTGGGCTTTTTTGTTTTAGTCTGTGCTTTCTGTTCTAGGGATAGCCTTGCTCCCAAACATTTTTGAGGCAAACAGGTTTGAAGCACTTTAAACTACTTACGTCACCAGAACTGGGCAGTCTGTGTTGAAGAACTCCGAGACAGCTAGGCTGAAACTGAGTTACTGCTGGTTAAGCTAATCTGACGGGTGATGGTGGACCAGAAGAACGCTGAACACTCAGTGCTACTTCCAAAAATAAATCTGTATTTTTTTAAATTAAAACGTTTTCTCCCAGAGGACAATTAGTGGAATCTACCATAAAAATTTAGGGACATCTAAATGCACAAAGAAATAATTCATGAAGTAAATTGTAAAGTGATACCCAGAAAAAGGAAGACATAATTTGATTAATATTGTCGATCTAAGGGATATAAATCACTTTGAGCAATAAAATTCTTCCTAAATTTTCTGCACAGAAAATCCATTTTCTCAACCTAAAGTCATCATAGCTTTAAAGAATGTGTAAAAATGGGCTTGCAGAGGTGGCTAAATGGTTCAGAGTATTTGCTGCACTTTCAGAAGACCTACAGTTAGTTTCCAGCACCCACATCAGGTAGTCCACAAGGTCCTGTAACTCCAATTCCTGAGGATCTTTCCTGGCCTCTGCAGGCACCCACACACTGACACACACAACACACATAAGTAAGAGCATACGAAGATTCTGGCATTGGCTTGATGCTACGAAGTGCAAGTTCAGTCCAAAAGGAAATCCTTCCCTTGGGAGGAAGGTAGGGGGTGACAGTGTGGGAGCTTTAAAATCTACTATACTGTAGACATCAGTGAACTTGGGCAAATGCCAAGAGAAAGAAGATAAAAATCACAGCCTGATAAAAATTGTTGAGTCCCCTGAAATAAACATCAAATTCTAAATCGCTGTCATCTGGGGCCATTTTTATTCCTCCTCTGCTCTCAGCTCCCGGAGACCTATACCCTTTTTTGCTCTTTATTCACACAATTTCTGGACTAATCTTGACCAATAAATGAGACTCTCCGCATCTCCACTAAACAGTGTTCCCAACTCCTTAGACCCTGTAATTAACCTTTAAAACTTAACCATGGCAGACTATGCTGTGCTCCTGTTTGGACCGAATCTTGGATTGTCCAGTGATTAAATAATCAAGGGGAGGAGAGCAAGAACCTGCCCTGGTGACCCCTTCTCTATGCCAGCTGTGTCTTCAGCTCCTCCGTGGTTTCCCTTCTGCTGAGACCCACCTGGGCTGTTACCCACAAAGGCATGTAAGCACAGTAGCTTACACTTTTGAAGACTGAGGCCTCCACCCTTCAAAGCTTTGAGAAGATAAATTTAGATGTGAAACAGGAAGTAATCTCTATGTGACTGAAAGGGATCACAGAGAAATTATTGCCCCCAAAATATTTTGAAGCTGAAGTGTGGGGGAGCCATTCTCAGTCATTAGCATGGACTAGAATCCCCTGTTGGGGTTTTGAAGCTACTCAGTGTGGGGGGGGGGCATCTCCATTTTCTGGTTCAGGCTGTCTGCGCTGGAGCCTGTGATTTTGCATTTTTAAAAAGCTCCCCACGATGCTGACACCGCTGAGGTAGGACCATCCTTTGAGAACTGTCACAGAGGTTAAAGAAGAGAAAGAAAATGTTTCTAGGCTCCAAGGTCTTGTCTGGATTGAAATGGGCAGGATGCTGGACCAGGTCAGCTAAGGCGCTCTATCGGTGTGACTTGGTTAAGACTGATCAGGTAAGTCTGCACTGCCGTTTTATAAGTTATTGTTTTCCGTTGACGTGACAAAATGCCTGACCAATAAATAAATAAATAAATAAATAAATAAATAAATAAATAGCTTAAAGAAGGGAGGAAAGGAGGGAGAGAGGGAGGGAAGACTTATTTTGGCTCATGGTTTGATGGCTACCACCCGTTATGGTGGAGAAAGCATGGGACAGGAGCCCTCACCTTTCCTAGAGAGACACACGCAAACATCTATGAGAGAAACGGCTATGTAAAGAGCACCAGTGAAAGGCCAAATCAATGGTGTCATCCACCTCTGGTTTGCTGAACCAACGAGCTTACGGGCGAGGGATTACTGATGAGTGATTGCCTGCCCTCTACCACCACCAAATAGCTGCATCATAACACAATTCCAACCTAGCATGAACGATGACCTCCCAGAGCCTGCATAGGCAGGGTCTCTTCCATAAATCTCCTGTCTCTTGCATGCTCTAGCATTTCTCAGAACACATGCAGATGATGGCTGGAAACATGGGGATGGGGGCGCTGTGGTTCCATGCTAGGGTCTAATGACCCTCTCACCACCCCCACCACCTGGCCCCAGCTGGGAGGGCCTCCTGCAGGTAGAGCAGCTGCAGCTGCTTAGACTTCACAAAGGCAAAGGCAATGTTAGGCCCTAAATACAAAGCTCCACAAGGAGGTGATTTATAATGATGGAGGATTATGTGGCTTATAGCTCTGGAGTCTGGAAAGTCAAGAATAGAAAAGCTGCTTCCTGAGTGCTGGCATTAAAAGTGTAACCCACCACATCCAGTCTTCCCCAATGGCTCCTCTCTAGATCACCAATATCCTGAAGGTTATGAATCCCTTCTTGGACCATGGAAGATTTGTGAAGGAACCTTAAAAATCAACCGAAACCAACTAAAATCAGTCTAAGAGATTTGGGGGTGGGATATCAGTAATTTCTTAGGGTTTTTCAAATGAATCTTGAGGATATAGATTACACCCAACATTAAATTTATCATTTTAATTTATGGGGATGGTTGCTTTGGTTTTGGTTTTTGGCTTTTGGTGTTTTGATTTTAAATGTTAAAGGAAATATTTTATGTGTATGGGTATCTTGCTTGCATGTATGCCCGTGCGCTTCATGCATGCCTGATGCCTCGGGAGGTGAGAAAAGGGAGTCATCTTTCTTGGAACTAAAGCGGTAGATGGTGTGAGCCACCGTGTGAGTGCTGAGAGCTGAACCCGGGTCCCCTGGGAAAGCACCACTGCTCTTAGCCACCGAGCCACCTTCCCAGTCTCACTTTTTATTTCGTTGGTTTTGCTTGTTCATCTTGAGACAGAGGTTCATGTACCCCAGGCTGGCCTTAAATTCCTTGTGTATCCAAGGATGGCTCATAACGTGGAACACACTGCATAGTGAAAGTGTATGAAATCCTGACCCTTCTTCTGGCACCTCTCAAGTTCTAAGATTATAGGCATGCACTATAAAGCCTGGCTTCATTGTAACCACTTTTAAGTATCCAAGTTAATAGCATGAAGTGCGTTCACAAGCATAGTAGAACCAGTATCCACTCTCAGAATGTTTCATCACCCCAGAGTATCTCTCCCCATTAAACAACCAACTCTGCTTTTCTGGCTCCCCAGCCCCTGGAAGCCACCTCTCCATTTTCTGCCTCTGCGACAATCTACGAACCTCAGGTCACAGAACATTTGTCATTTAGCATCTGGATTATTCACTGCATAATGCTTTCCAAGTTCATGCATGCTAAAACCTGTAGTAGTCTTTGCATATTTTTAAAGTTAGAGATCAAATCTAGGGCCTTGTGTGTACTATGCTGAGCTACAGCCCCAACTGAGCTACAGCCCCAACTCCTGTAGCATAGATCAAAAACATTCCTTTTTGGTATCGGAACAATATTCAATTGTATTTATGTACATTTGACATTTGAATTTTATAGCAGTTTAGTGCTGCTGTGAACATTAGTACATAAACATTTGAGTCCTTGATTTAAATTCCTTGCGGTATATATATACATGTACCAATAAAATGGGTTGTATCAATTCCCCCTAGAGGGTCTACAGTACCATCATGTGAGTCTTACAAGTAGCCTATAGCGAAAAACACTAGTATGCCAGCATCCCTCTTAAGATTCCAAGAGAGTGCAGATTGAAAGTAGATAGAAATTGATGAGTTCATTACTAGATGAATGTCTTTATATGCTGCATTGTAGTCAATGCAATTGTTATTGTCAGACATTGAAAAACCTGTTATACGATCAATGAGGTGATAGCGCTGTTGAAAATCCCAACACTATTTCATTGACACCTCACTTGTAATTCCCACCTGCAACTGAAATCTGTCTTCACAGTAAACATCATAGAATGTAAACATCAGATTTCTAAATGTTTTTATTTGAAGATAATAAATCATATAAGGTTTTTCCTATCACACTGTCACTTTTATCAGAATGTCTAGTTTTACTCTTATTATAACACCTGTGCTCAAATGTTTTTTAAATAAGGATAAGATATCATTGGGAGCAGCATTTGTGAATGTCTTTTATTTCTTAAACCATTGCTAAACTATCCTCTTGCATCAGCGTAGAAAAATTGGCTTGAAAATTAACGGCAAGGATAGTTCGTGATGCTACAATATACTCTTCCTCCCCAAGGGGTTTCTACTCTGAGATACCAACTATCATTTTTAATGTTCTGAAGATTGAACTGTGTTGTAAGTTGTTTTTCTTGTTGTGCTGAGAAAATGCCTGACATTATAATTACAAAAGGGTTTATTTTGGTTCACAGTTTGAGAGAGGATATAGTCCATCACAATGGGACAGGCACGCTGGTGGGGCAGGAGGTGCTGGTCATATTGCATCTGCAGTCAGGAAGCAGAAAGATGAATACTGATGCTTAGCTTTCTATTCAGTCAAGACTTCAGTCCTATTTCCCTCAGTTAAACCTTTCTGGAAAGCCCAGACTCCCCAAAGGTGTGCTTCCATGGTGATTCTAAACCCAACCGAGTTGACAGTGAAGAATCACAGTCTAGACTGATTCTTTGATTTTACAACAGCTTCCACCCAGGCATCAGTTGGGATTCTGTGTATGGACCCAGGGGAGGATAGTGAGAGATGAAAATAAACGTAGTATCCCTGCAGAAGTTCTGCAGTTCTACACTTCAACACATACAAGTCTGTAACAAAATACTAATACTAAAACAAAAAGGAAGCAAGAAATAGTTGATTTTAGAACAAGGAACAAGGATAGACACCTCAAGATTAGCCAAATAACTTAACCTCTTCCTTTTTCCTTGATGCTTTACAATTAAAAAAAAAAAAAGTGTCTGTCTGGCTGTGGTGGCATAGACCTATAATCCTAGCAACTGGGGGTAGAAGTGTAGAGGCTGCAATATCGCAAGTTCAAAGCCAGTCTTGATACTATAATAAGTCTGACTCGAAACCAAGCACTAAAAAGTACTTGAGGCTAAGAGTAGTTCCTAAGTATGGGAGAAAATACAGTGCTTGGGGCATCTATGGTTGTCAGTGAAGATGGCAGAAAGAGCAGGGCAGGTCAGTGCTGCACGGACACTTCCTGGCTAGAGATGTGGCCTAGTCTTGAGACGACACCTTAGAAATTACATGTATTTATGTGCTCATGCTGTTTATGTGTATGTAGCTGTGCCAGGGTTCAATCTCTGGAACACACATTGTGAAGGAGGGAATCTGACCACAGTACACACCCTGGTGCACACACACCTGGTGCACACACACCTGGGTCCATCCGTCCTTAGCAATACATACACAAAATGTAAACAGAACTGATTTGTTTTGGTTCCTCCTGAACAAAATAAGTGCAAGTTAATACCTCAGGATTTTTCAGTCATGATGATTCCTACAGTCTGGCAGCTCTGTGGCCCAATACCTGGCAAGAAATAACACGAGGGGAAAGGTTGATTGGGGCTCAGGGTTTGTGAGGGTGTAGTCCGTCATGACAGAGAAGGCCTGGCAGCTGAAGGCCTACCTTCTCCAGCGACGGCCCACCTCTTAAAGGTCTACAGCCTTTCAAAGCATCACCAGTTGAAGGCCAAGTGATCACACAGGAGTCTGTAGGGGACATTTTCATTCAAATTCTACCAGTCCTCTCATGGCTCCCAAAGGTCATGCTATCTCACTGTGCAACCTACTTTCAGTCAGTCCAACTTTAAACCTTCCTACAGTCAGACTGGCAGGGTGGCTCAGTAGATAAAAGGTGTGTGCCACCAAGCCTGACAATCGGAGCTGTATCCCCAAGATACATGTGGTGGAAGGAGAGAACAGACTCCTAGGAGTTGTCTTCTGGCCTCTATATATATGTCATTGAACACATATGCCTCTGACACCTGCAACACACACACACAAATAAATAAATGAAATAAACTTTTTAAACAGCTTATAGTTCCAATATTGTTTAAAAGTCAAAAGTATCTTTTAGCACGAAGGCACTTTTAGCTATGAGTCCCAGCAAATCAAAACATCAAGTTACTTAATTTCAACACACTATGGCACAGACTAAACATTCCCATTCCAAAAGGGAGGAATGGAACTATAGCAAAACAAACAAACAAACAAACAAAAAACTATACCAGAACAAGATCAAATCTAGCAGAGAAAACACAAACTCTGCAGCTCCATGTCCATTATCCAAAGCCTTGAGGTCTCTATCACACCGGAGGCTCCATACAACGGCCTCTCTACTTCTCCCTCCAGGGAATCTGACTGTGCCACACATTGCATGGATTCAATGGCTTTCAAGAACTTTGGTGCAAGGCATGATGGCCTTGTTTGAATGAAAGTAGTCCCCATAGGCTCATATATTTGCATACTTAGTCCCCAGTAGATGAGCCATTTGGAAAGGATTAGGAGGTGTGGTCTTGTTGAGGAGGGATATGTCACTTGGAATGGGCTTTGAGATTTCAAAAACCCAGGCCAGGCTCAGTGTCTGTCTGTCTGTCTGTCTGTCTGTCTGTCTGTCTGTCTCTCTCTCTCTCTCTCTCTCTCTGTCTCTCTCTCTCTCTCTCTGCCTGCTGCCTGTGGATCAGGATATAGAGCTCTCACTACTGCTCCATCCAGTGCTTTGCCTGTCTTCTTCCCACCATGATGATAATGGACTAACCCTCTGAAAATGTAAGCAAGCCCCCAATTCCCCAGTTGAACTCTTTGATAAGAGTTGCCTTGGTCATGGTGTCTCTTCACAGCAATAGAACAGTGACTAAGACACTCTGTAACTCTTGTGTTTTGTCTGCTTATCATGGTGGTGAGTATGTGAGTTTGATGCAATCTAGAGTCACCTGGGAAGGGAGTCTCAATGAGGGACTGTCTGGATTAGGTTGGCCCATGGGCACATCTATGAAGGACTATCTTGTTTACAGTAAATGAGGTAGGAAAACACACCCACTGTGGGTGGCACCATTCCCTCGGCAGAGGATTGTGAACCCCAGAAAGTGTTCTCTGCTCCTGATTAGGGATATGATTTCTTAAACTCCTGACAACGTGACATCTCTGTTTACCCTAGAATTGTGAGCTTACAGCATACTAAGGTTTTGCTAGCCCGTGGCTCTAAGCTCTTCCCATAGTCCTCCTATGTTCTATTTCCAAACACATACAAACCATGTGGTCAGGATTATCATAGCTTTTACTTCTCAGTATCCATTTCCTGTATTCCTTACTTTTTTCATACTAGCCAAAACTTAAAGGAATAAGAATTTACTTTCTTTATAATCCATCATGATGGGAAATAAATGGTATCTGAAGTAGCTGGGACTATGGCAGGGGCATAAGACTGCTTATTTACATCTGAGTGACTGAACAGGAAGTAGTAAGACTGGGACCAGAAGAGAGGTGAGGCTATACCCCTCAAGGCCCAGACCAAAGCAACCCACTTTCTGGAGCTAGGGCTCAAATCCATAATTTCCCAAATCACACTCTCAGCTGGGATGAGGTGTTAAAGACATGAGCCTGTGGGGGATATTTCACATTCAAATCTACAAAGACTGGTTAAAAGTAACTCTATATATTTCTTCAATTTATAGTTGCTTTTTTTTCATTCCTAGATTACTATTGGCAAAGATCACTTACTACAACAAAATACTATAGTACACTACACTATACTATAATATATATAGACCACTCATCTATACTATACTATGCTATACTACACTATACTATAATATATATAGACCGCTCATCTATACTATTTTATAATACTTTTTATTTAGATTTTGCTTTTCCAGAGTCCAGATATATAGCTCAGACTGGTCTTAAACTTTTGATCCTTCTATCTCAGCCCTCTGAGTACTCGCATTTCAGGCCTGCACCACCAAAGCCAGTTGTAAGACTCCTTGAACTTCTAGTCTTCTTTCTAGTGCAGACTAAATAAGTCCTCAAAACTCCAAAAGTTAAGTAACTATCGTGATTGCAATATTTCAAATATTCCCTATCACTTACTAAAATCAGAATTTCTCAAGCTTTAAGCTCTTGCCAGCTTTTAGGATTTCAACATCCTCACATGCCTTGGTAATTTTATAGGCTCCTTTAGAGAAAAATCACATTTTTAATTTAAATAAATTTGGCATTACTCTAGTCAAATTACTGGAGAACTGATGACTCTGACAGACATTTTCTTTTAAATACTATGAAAAGAAAATCTACATGCTATTAAAAAGGCATCCTCTATAACCTGCTGATGCTATAGTAGGCACAAACCTGTAACAACTTAGCCCTTTAGTCTGACTTATTCTGATCTGACTCCTTTCTTCAGTCTTTGCCCTTTTTCTTGTGAGCCTCCATCCAGTTCGCCTGAACCAACCACAGTTGTTCCCGTGGTTTCCTTGGATCTTCTTCCTGCGCTGATTCTGAGAGCACTTCTCTCTCTGGCCACAAAGAAGGAAGTGCTTATCTTTGTCTTTCATTGGCTTTGGCTAAGGCTGTCTCACAACGCTGAGAAGTGGAGAAACCTCACAGCAATGTAAGCAGTTCTTGCTCATTAATAAACTCTGTAAAGTGGCAGCTCAGCTGATTCTCTCCTTCACTGTGGGAAAAGGCCAGTTTTGTGTCTGTGAAGCAAACACATTCCAGCATCCCTGATAGCTTTGTATGTTTGATTGTATTTATCACTGCTAATCACATCATTGGAATCTCTTCCGAAGAGGCAACAATTTTTGGCTCCCACACTAAACAATGAGTTACATGAAATCTCTGACACATGTTCATTGTGTGTTTGCTGAGGTTCATGACTTCAATTTAAAACAAAACTGTCCTCCAGCAGTACTTGGCACAAGGGTCAGACACAACGTAAGCACCAAGTGCCTATTGGCTGGCACTTGAATGGATGGATTTAGACAAGTACAGTCTTCAAAATAACTAGAAACAGTAAGATCTAGATGATTCATTATGAGAGTAGGGTGGGATGATGTACTCAGCTACCATGTTTAAGTTATAAGTGAAATAAGATAATTCCCTCTGTTCTTTAGGAAATATCAGCCAAAATGGGCTACGAGGGATGTGGCCAGTATTGTGTCTGAGTGCGGCCTTCACAGTCCTACCTCAAGGATGAGTCAGAGAGGTCACTAAGGGTTTAGACATGGAGTAAGGGATGGGGACAATGAGTGACATTTAGTTGTTGTCATTTTCAGTTCCCTTATCTTCAGTATATACAGACCCAGAGGCCTTTAGATATTCTCCTATACCAAGTCTTTTAAGACCTGTTCATTTACCAACTATAGCATCTGTCATTTTTTGATTAACATCCACAATCAAATTCTGTGAGAGAAAAAAAACTGAGTCAGTGTCTACATCCATGAGTAAGATTAAGATTACACCATCAGACTTTTCTATGGACTGCAACTGTAAGCTTCCTCAAACTGTCCAGATTCACAGAAACTTTTATCCCTTCCAGCTAATACAGAAAAACTCCCGGTGATATTTATTACCTATACACACGCATTATATTTAAGGGATATTTAGAAGCCGTGATCTTTGGTCAGTGAAGGAAAGGCTCTTCCTGCCAAAACCCGACAACCCAAGTTCAATCCAAAGACCCATTCAGTGAAAGAAGGGAACACTCTCTCAAAAGTTGTCTTCTGGCCTCTGCATGTTTGCTCCCGCCCCCCCCCCCCCCCCCCCCCCCGCCTGCCGCCACCACCACATATACACACTCACACAATAAATAAATGAATTTTTCATTAAAATTTTAGAAAATTTTAAGTTAAAAATTAAAGCCATTTCTAGATGGTTGTGGCTCATGTCTTTAATCCCAGCACTCAGGAGGCAGAGACAAGGCAGATCTCTGTGAGTTTGAGGCCAGGCTGGTCTACAGAGTGAGTTCCAGGACAGGCTCCAAAGCTACAGAGAAACCCTGTCTAGGAAAAAAAATAAATAAAGCTACTCATACATTTTCTCTTGGCATTAATATAATTGTTGGGAGAGAAAAAACAAAGCTAAGTTATTAAAATGTTCCCAAAATTAATGTATCAATTTTCAAAGTACTAACTAATATAGACATACGCCACATAACATGGCAATCAACAACTATGCTAATTGGTTTAACAAAAACTAAGGGCATCTGGGAAGAGGGAATCTCAACTGAGACAATGCTTCATTAGATGGCCTGCAGGCACGCCTGAGGGACATACTGTTGACTGATAGAGGAGAGGCCAGCTCACTTTGGGTAGTGCCTTCTCCACCCAAAGGTGTCTAAAAAAGCAATCTGAGAAAGCCATGGAGGTAAGCCAGGAAGCCGCATTCCCCGTAAGGTCTCTACATCAGTTCCTGCCCTGCCTGAGTTCCTGCCCTGACTTCCCTTAATGGTGGTAAGATGAAATACACCTCCATATGTTGTTTTTGGTAGTGGTGTTGATCATAGCATCAGAAATCAAACTAGAATAACAACAGACTGCACCTGTTGTCCCAGGAGACTGGGTTCACACAACAAAAATCACCTCATGAACGGAGGTTCCCATGTCCAGCACTCATGGTGAGCTCCTGGGTTTCACAGAGCTGGGGGGGGGGGTGTTAAGAACTCAGTGAATGATACATCCTGTGCCCAAGAGACGGCTGACAGATGACTGAGTTCAATAGTGGGGACCTTCGTGGTGAAAGAGAGAACTGACTTCTACCATTTGTCCTCTGATCTCCATACAGGTGCCATGGCACACGCAATTGCATGCACATACGCAGATAAGTAAATGAAAACAACAAACATGTCTTTAATGGGAAAAAAGTCACCGCAGGATGCATTTCTCAGAATGTACTCCCACCCTCAAGCCATGGGTATGCTGTGCTTACTTTCCCCAGTCACAGGCACAGAAACTCAAGCTCAGACAGGTTCACTAACTCACCTAAGGGGATATCAGCAAGAAGTGGCGGCATCAAGTTGTGAACTCACAGCTAACTTTAAAAGCCACGCATGCCCCAGAAGAAAAGTGAAAATTAGGTAGTAGAAATACAAGGACTTTATTAAGAGAAGAAATATCCCAACCATAAAATGCAATGTCTGTCAAAGTACGGAATGGAGGGTAGCAGAAAAGGTGGCTGTGTAGATTCTAAAATAGTAGACAGAAAAAACTCTTAGGAGGAGGGCGAAGTGAAAGAGGCACTTGGAGAACAGGGGGATGGGGAGGGAAGCCACATGGCACCTAGCTGAGCTATACTGCGTAAGGAAGCCCAGACTGCAAACAGAAAGGATACCCACAGGGTAAATAGTATAAGCATGGACTTATGATCTTTTCACATAGGAGAACCTTCATAAGCAATGGCCTTGCGCAAGTAGGTTTGGAAGGGGAAATAAAATTATTGGATTTAAATTTAATTGAATTTAAATTAAAAGGTAGAATGACAATAGATCAGGAAACTTAGGGCTGGAGATGTAACATAGCTGACGGAGTGCTTGCCTAGCAAACCACAGGCCTCCGTTTCTAGAACCAGGTCTGCATAGAACTGTGCACGGTGGTGAACACCTGCAGCCCCAGCTCTCAGGATCACGGTGCAGAGAGGAAAAAGTTTAGGGCCAGCTTGAACGACATGAGGTAAACTGGGCCGGGAAGGCTTGTACCTCAGGGCTGATTGGTCACCCTAAATTGTTCCTATGTCAAACAAGCCTATAGTTTCCAACGGGATAATAGCCTTTGCTGTGGATGAGACTAGGCAAGATATAAATGTAGCTCTTCCTTCCGCTTCGTCTAGAATCTAGGCGGTGTTCATATTCTAAGCAGTTCCCTGCATGATCTAAATCATCTATGATCTAGACTCATGACCTAGGGGAACCGCTTGGAATATGAACACTGTGACAGTTTGATCTGAAGGACACCACACCATTACTGCTAAAATCCATTTGCAGGATCTAATAAGTTAAAATAGACAGGAAGTATTTGGGTTTTGCTTGCTTGCTTTTGCGGAGCTGAGGATGGCTCCAGAGCTTTAGACATGCCAGACCGGAGTCCTACCACCGAACTGCACGATTGAATCCCTCAGTCTTAAAATAAAAAAGACTCGGAACGAGCTGGGTCAATTCCCTTACAAGTATCTAAATCTCCAATTCCACTACTTTCCTCTGGCAACATCATCCGCTAGCAGAGGAAGCGTCTGCTGAGGTTGCCCAATGTGGGGAGCTAGCGGCCTCTTGGTGAACACCGCACATACGTAAGCCCCGGGGTCCTCGGAGAGTAGACGCGCGCGTGGGGGCGCCGCCAGGAAGCGCGTGCTACCCTCTCCGGCGTGAGGTAAGCATCCTCCCACGGTCCCGGGAAGCTCCAACGCCGCAGGCTTCCTAGCTGTGGCAATGCCTCCACCGCTGCTTCCTCCAACTGCTCTACCCACCCATCCCTTCCTGCTCCGCAGACTCAGAAGCCGCCCGGGAAGGGCGGCCTCACGCCCCGCCCCGTGCCAAGAGGGGAGGCACGCCTGCAGCCAGACCCCGCCCCCTGCCCCGCCCCCCCTCACCATAGGTGGGACTGTAGCCCCTCGTGAACCGGCCCCACCCTAGGGCCCGCCCCCAAGCCCAGCTCTCCCTGCAATTGGAGAGGCCGCCCGTACATAGCAACGAGGCCCCACCCAAACTCCGCCCACACACGCGCAGCCCGGCCCCGCCCCCTAGTCCCGCCCCCTTCTTCGGCCGGCGCGCCCCGGGGCTTCTCAGGGGAACCTGTCGCGCGGGCCGGGAGCAGTACTTCTTCCTGTGAGGGCCTCACTGTGCGGCGGACTTCTCCTTCCGCCTGCGACTCGGGGGACGGCGAGGAGCAAGCGGAAGGTGCACACGGGCGCCGAGGCCCGAGGTGACCCGCTGGAGCTGGGCGGCGGGGCCACCGGCGTAGCCATGTCGCTGTGGGGGCAGCCGCTGCAGGCCTCGCTGCCCCCGGCTGTGCACCCTCCTCCGACTGCGCCCTCGGGGCCTCCGAGCGCCCCTCCAGCCGGCGCAACCCTCAACCGCCTGCCGGAGCCGCTGCTGCGGAGGCTCAGTGAGAGCTTGGACCGCGCGCCCGAGGGCCGGGGCTGGAGGCAGCTGGCGGAGCTGGCGGGCAGTCGGGGACGCCTCAGGCTCAGGTGAGCGGGAACGCGCGACCCTCGGGTAGATGGGTGTGCCCCGGGGCAGGGAGTCGCGCGAGACCGACAAGGACCCTGGGATCGGGAAGGGACTGGCACTTAGGGCCAGATGGCACCTTCACACCGACCTTCCTCCCCCTGAAGCTGGAGAGCCCTGGCTGGGAACGAACCCGCGCTGTCTTAAGAGGAGGAAAGCTTATTCGCAGGGTTGTAATTCGGTGGGTTTTAAAGCAAAAAGGAGGGATGTGGACACCACCCTCGGACCCCAAAAGGGCGATCCGAGGGACCCGGGCGGGTGGAGGAGCGAGGCGTGCAGGGGTTCCTGGAGGCTGGGTAGAGAGAGACAGAAGGAGGGGAAAGACGGGACCAAATTCCCCATCGGCTTCAGTCCAGCGAGCTGACCAAACTTTGTCCCGACTTCACCACGTATATTAGACTCTTGAGAAATTAAACTGCTTTCCTGCTGAGAAAAGGGACCGCTGACATATGCCTTGGCCCCACAGTCAATGTTTCTCAACGTTTTGGATCTCAAGATGACGTGTTGAAAACTACAGATAGGTTTTGTGGGGGTTCTGTATCTTCTGCAGGTGTATACGAATATTTACCATTTGAAAGTAAAACCAATAACCCTTAAAATATTGATCTTAAAAGTAATTCTTACACAGTAGCAGAAACAATGTCAGGGTTTTGTTTTTTTTTTTTTCTTCAGAAAAAGTTTATCCAAAACCAAATAGAGCATTGGTTAACATTTTTAAAATCTGTTGCTTTGGTTTGGTTGGTTTTTGTTTTTCAAAACAAGATCTTGCTATGTGTCCTCTGATTTCTCTGTCTTGCTTCAGCCTCCCTAACGCTGGGATTCCAAGCTGGCACCGTTATATTCATCTTGAAGTCTTTTTCCCTTCTTGGTTTTTGCGACAGGATCTCACTGTAGCCTGAGGTGTCCTGGAATACCGTGTCAACCACTCTAGTCCGGATCTTGTAGCCTTCATTCTTCCTGCCTCAAAATGCTGATTGCTCTGGCCGTCTTTACAGTGCCGTAGTTTAATTGTAGAGTTGGATTCTTTTCTGTGTTTGATTCATTTCCTTGAGCATCGTATCAGAACTCTAGAAACTTGTGTATACACCTTGAAAAATAAATAGAAAATGGTGACTTAGTACTAGTAAGAAAAAAAGTGTTTTAACCTTATGGGTCACTTGAAGGTGGACTCAGGAGCTGCATGCACTAGGGGTTCCCACGTGAACTGTGAACCTTATACCCCTGTCAAGATTTCAACCTGCCTTTTAACTCCTCCAGTTTCTTGTCAAATAACTAAACTTAAGCTTTTACTGAAATTATTTGTGTGCATCTTTATAAGCTCAGGAGCAGGAGTCATTTCTCATACATAGAACTCTTAGACAAATACTTCTTAAATCAAGAGGGGAGTCTTCACTCAAAGTTATATTGATTGAGTGCTTCTTATTAGCTGGAAGTTCTGATAGACTGGTTTTTGGGAACATTCACAGTAACATGTGAAATGCTGGGTTGGATGTAAATAGTAGCCTTTATTGAACACATAGTGTGTTACAGTGTCCTGCTTACATGCATTATCCACCTTAACCTTCCCAACAACCCTGAGCTTCAGAGTTTAGGACTGAGGCAGAGTACTGTTGGTATGGGATTATTGCTCAAGTAGAAGAGGCCCATGTTGCCTGATTTTTAAAAAAAATCAGAAAATGGCAAACTAAGCTGGTGCCACATACTTATAATCCTAGCACTTGGGAGGCAGAGGCAGGAGGATCAAGGAGTTCAAGACCAGGCATGTGAGACCCTGTGTCAGAGAAGTCAGACAAACAACGGACTAGCAAAGCTGAGCAAAGGACGTAGTTTTGTTCTAGGGAAAAAAGATACTGGTGTTGGGTATCCAAAAAGATTGAAAATATTATTCGAACTTCATAAATTTCCCAACTTCTAGACTTACATGATACAAGAAATTGTTTTCTTTGAGGGCAGATCTGCAGAGTATTATGGCGTTAACTGTGGATCCAGTTAAGGAAGGTGCTAGGCTTCCTGGAGAGAGCCTATATGGTGATGGAGGAAGACACAAGAGTCAGTGTACTAAGCTACTAAACTATAAAAGGAGTGGGTTCTTGATTCTGGGTATTAAGTTTCCCTTCCCACACCTTCAGGAAGATATTGCTAAGTAAACTGCAGAATGGTGTTAATCATTGTTTGGGGGAATTTAGGGAAACTTTTGAATTACAAGGAGTTATTAATATAGAGAGAAGGCCAGTTACTGTCCATTTTTAGGATCTTAGAATTTGAGGTAGATTTCATGAGTCTTTCAAGATAGTGTTTAGATAGCTCTGTGTAGGTTAGTTGCGGTAGGGAGGGTTGGAGAATCTGGTAGTAAACTCACATTGATTGACATTAGAAGAATTGGTTGCTATTAAAAGTTAGTACTGAAAGCCAGACACATCTTTAATCCCAGCACTCAGGAAGCAGAGGCATGTGATCAATGTTGAGTTCTGGACCAGCCAGTGCTACATAATCAGATGCTGTCTCACAAACAGCAACAAAAATTAGCGCTGAAAACTTGAAACTGGCAAGTCTGAACCAAAGGGATAGGTAGTTACAGCTGGAGATGCTTACTGTGTTTAAGACCTTTTTAAATGTTCTTTTCAAGTGACTTCATGCCGGTGGTAGAAGAGTGTCTGGTAATAAGAGGTGGTAAAGACATTGTCCTCTGGTTGCAGAGAGTCTGGCCCAGAATGTATGACAAGTCGTGGGGAAACGTGAAGTGCTTTCCCCAGTCACTGAATTCACGGCCCTAATCTCAGAATGTTGTCTTTTCTACTTATTTTTCTTCTTTCTTTTTTTGCCGTTTTGGTTTGTTTGAGGCTGACCTTAAACTTATCATGATCCTCCTGCCTCTGCTTTCTGAGTGCCACCGTTCTCACTTGACCTGTTGTCACACTTCCCTTTCACTCCTTACATTTTTAATTAAGCGACATTATTAAAAATTTAATAATATAAACCACAGGGAGGGTCCATTCAGAGCTATCTCCAGAGATGAGGAATATCAGAAAC
Source organism: Alexandromys fortis (assembly GCF_014885135.2). Lineage (NCBI taxonomy): Eukaryota > Metazoa > Chordata > Mammalia > Rodentia > Cricetidae > Alexandromys > Alexandromys fortis. The sequence goes on along the minus strand of NW_026067979.1, from coordinate 2,676,252 downwards.
GTTTTCAGGTGATTATTGATGATTTAGTTTGAATCTTTGCTTGTAGTCCAGTTTGCTCTAACCAGAGACATGTAGGAATGCCCTGCATTCAAACCCTGATGGTGTTCAAACTGCTCTAACATCAGACATTTAAGTGAGGATCTCAAGGAGAGCTTCCTCTGCCTCTCAGGTGTCGGAATCAAAGGTATGCACCACCATGCTTGACTAAAATCAGATGTCTTTGCTGCCAGTTGAGACAGTCTTAGGGTGTCAGCATATGTTGATTGGTGGTGAGTGGAACAGCTGACCTCCAAGGATTGGCAGAACTTTCAGAAGGCTTGAAAGTAGGGTTGTGAAACATGAGCCAAGGGGGAACATCTGTTGCCTCTAGTCTGCAGCATGAAGATGCTCTTTAGCTGCAGAAATCTTACCCTCAAGCAGATCATGATAAAAAAGAAAACATGTATTTAAAAGATTAATGCAAATGTGCCTTATCTGTCTATTCAGTCTGAATTCTGAAGTGCGCTAGAAGTCAAGCTTTTATCTCTAAATGCTTTTCTACCAAATCTTCTGATGTTATCCTTCACTGACGGTTTTAAATAGTCAAGCTGATTACAACTATTAAGTATATCTGCTTTCCCCAGATGTGTGTGTGTGTAGACTGCTATAGCCGTCTCCTCTTAAATGACTAGTAGGCATCTTAAATGTAACGTGCAAAACTTAGTATGTACCTTCCAGTAAACCTCTTGCTCTTAGTTCTCTGTATCTGAGTGACTACTACATCTCCCCAGTTGACCAGAAAATCCAGTCACTCCAGACTTCACTTGTATACACATCATCTTTGTCAGTAAATCCTGACTGCTATGTATTCAGTATATATTTGGAATCCAGCATCCACAGCCACACTAGGCCAACCATATCTCACCCAGTTTTTTCTAGTAGTTGCTTCAGTTCTCCTTTACTTCCCATTCCAACCTGTTCGAAACACAACGGTAAGAATGCTTCTTTCAAAATATTGGTTAACAAGTTGGGGTTGTAGCCAATTCTATAGGACCTAAAAATAATTTTTTAAAAGCAAAATTTCGGCTGCTTCAGTGATAAAGAAGTTCTTTTATTTCTAAATTTAAGTTTTTAGAAACCACATCAAAACACTCTTACAAGAACATAACTAAAATAGGAAAAATAAAAGTTGGCTAAGTGTACATATCACCTTAGCCAAAAACCAGTGAGTGCCCATGCAGAAAAGCAGTAAAGCAAAAGATATACAAAATCTTACTTCTAGTTTTATACCTTGTTTTGGAACAGAAATATCTAACTTCAATTTGATCTTTGTTAAGAAAGAAAACTCTGGCCATTGAACTTTTTTTATATCTGTTAGAACATCCCTTGTTTATATCTGATGTAATTTCAAGTCTCAGTGCCTGGCAAACTTCTGAATCATGAAATGTGTATTTTGTATTTTGCACTCATGTATTTATGAATCTCCTATTCATGTGAAAACTTAGTAACTTATTTCTAATACATGATCTTTGACAAGGCTTCTTATGACTTTTCCAGTTGCTAACTTTATAGCGTTGATTATCCTACCCAGTATCATTTTTGAGGCATTAGCTTCTCTGCTCTTAGTACTTCTCACACTGTTTATATCTAATCATGCTATGATTTACAGTACCTTGGCCTCATGGGGTGAGAAACATATTCCTCTCAAATAAGAGCAGCATCTTGCCAACTGGGTAGTCCCTTCATTTTGAGTCATATTCGACTTCATCTTTTAAAAACGTTAAGGGAGCTGTAATTCTGTTAACCTGAACATATATCATGCTTAAGATTCAGCTGAAAGTTTATCAGAAATGCTGTCTAAAATAATCAAAGGATGTTGAATCCAGTAGTCATTATCATCTATAGCTTTTCAAACCTTTTGTGTCTTGACTGCAACTGTTAACCATAGAGTATTTGATACACAAATAAAAATATTTGTATTAAAAAAAAAAGAACTACAAAGAAGAAAGAGTGAAAAGAAAAGGAAGGAAGAGTGCAGAGGCCTGGTGCAGTGCCCTAACACTCAGCAGCTGGGAGGAGACAGGTAGCTCTCTAAATTCAAGATCAGCTGATCTTTATAGGAAGTTCCAGGCCAGCCAGAGCTACATAGTAAGACTCTGTTTTAGTAAATAAATAAATAAATAAATAAATAAATAAATAAATAGAGTGAAGAAATTTTCTAGTCTTTTCCTTGCTTTCAATTTTAGGATAAAAGTTTGATTAGATTCAAAGCTAAATTTCTCTCACACTCTTTAAAAGTAATTATAGGAGCTAAGGGGGAGAAGAGGAAGGAATGCTGGAGGAGGGAAAGGAGGATGGAGGGCTTAGTTTTCATCATGTATTTAGTTTCCTGCCACCTATAATGGTCCAGCTACATATTGGGCATATCATGAATTAAATCTCTTGTTTCAGTTGCCTAGACCTGGAGCAGTGTTCTCTTAAGGTACTGGAGCCAGAAGGAAGCCCAAGCTTGTGTTTACTGAAACTAATGGGTGAAAAAGGATGTACAGTCACAGAATTGAACGACTTCCTACAGGCTTTGGAGCACACTGAGGTTCTTCAGCTTCTCAACCCCCCAGGTAGATGGTTTTTGTTTTGTTTTGTTTCTTCCTTTAGGAACGTTCCTCAAAAATTCATGGAGTCAAATTTAGAGAAAAGCACATCTTTTAACCAGGTAAATTGTGTTCAGTATTTTTAGAATATATAAATGCATAGAGCATCATTCGCCCCCCCCCCATTGAGACCAAAGGAAAGCATCAAAAGTGTTGGATTATAGTTCAAGAAGCAAGCTATATAAGACATTTTAAAAATTTGATGTAACCACATATTTAATATTAGAGAATTATGAAATAATATTATAGTTCAGTACAAGACTCCCCTATTGTAGAAAGATGCATGCTAAAGTATTTACATGTAAGGTTTCTATAGCATACACTGAAATACACAGAAACACAAATACACAAATATAAAAATGAAATACAAAATTAAAAACAAAACAGATAGGAAACAGGCTGGAGAGAGAGCTACTTCAAAAAATAGAAAACAGTTTGTCCATGTAGCTGCAGGTGAAGTTGATCAACTACAGTGATATCGGAGTGGAAGGACCTTTCATCAAGTCTCTTGATTGGGCCAGGTATGGTAGTCCATGTCTGTAATCCCAGTACTGTAGAGACTAAAAGGAAGACCAAGAGTTCCAGGCCAGCCTAGACTACATAGTGAGATTCTGTTTCAGATAAACAGACATTGCTGATGGCAGCAGCTGTGCAAGTCTCCTTTCCAGGATTCCATTTGGCCATATGTTCCATTAGAAGTGAATAATCCAGTCAAGCATGGAAAGACTATAAACGTTAGACTTGATGCTCTCTATTTTACACAATTTTGGTGTATTAATTAATGTTTCCTTATATAGCCAAACTGGTTATGATGTATTTTTAAATTATTTATGTATATGTGCACATGTCTATATACGTTTGTTCACCACATGCATGCAGGTGCTTCGAGGCCAGAGGGCATAGGATCCCCTGGAGCTGAAGTTATAGGTAGTTTGTGAACTGCTTGATGGTGAGTGCTGGTCACTGAACCTGTATCCTCTGTAAGAGCACTAAATACTCTTAGCCACTGAGCCATCCCTTCAGCTTCTCTGATATAGTTTGAATATGAAAAAATAGGAATATAAGATATAGTGGTAAATTGCCAATTACACCTACCAGAAACCCAAACTCAGATTGATGAGGGTAAATTATTATTTCTACCTGAAACACCCAGAAGTGGAAAAGTCTTCCTAAGAGACAGAGAAGAACCCTAAGTGTAATGTTTTTCCTCTTCTATCTTGGCATTGACTTTCTTCTAAAACTGACACTCACCTAGCCCAGGATGTCTGCTAGGTGTTCTTAAGCTCATTTATCTTTGTCCCAGAATGCTAAGCAAAAAGGCAGGTTTATTCTAATTAACTAGTTTTGCTCACTTGCTTGTTCCTAATACTTTCATTGTAGCCAAGGATGTGGAATGTGTTGATATGCCTGGCTTAAAGCCAAGAATGAAGTTAGGCTGAGTCAGCTTTCCAGGAATCACATGGATCACCAAACAAAAATAGACTTGCTGGATAAGAAAAAGAGGCAGGCAACCTGGATATGTAACCAGGCTGCTGACTACAAATACAAAGGGTCCTAGACGCCCAGCCTTCCTCTTATACCCTTGCGTCCCTTCTTTTGAGGTGTACAGTGTTGAATGGTTGGCTTCAACTGGAGCCTATGGGCTAGGAGCAGTGAACTGCTAATGCAGATACCACACTGTTATTGCCCATCTCTAAACAGTGAATGTCCTAAAGGAGCATTTAAATTTTTTTTGTTTGTTTGTTTTTGTTTTTCGAGACAGGGTTTCTCTGTAGCTTTGGAGCCTGTCCTGGCACTAGCTCTTGTAGACCAGGCTGGCCTCGAACTCACAGAGATCCGCCTGCCTCTGCCTCCCGAGTGCTGGGATTAAAGGCGTGCGCCGCCACCACCTGACAGCATTTAAATTTTTTTATATACTCAGTACTTCAATTAACAGGTACTCAGAAGTTGTAAGAATTGAAATCTACTAGCTTAATGCACTGTGCTATCTACTAATTTCTCATGCTTTATACAACACCAAAGCCTCTGAAAATCTAAGCCTTTCTGAGAAATAAATATAACTTTTGAATCTTATTCTCCTTTTTAGTAATATAATCACTCTGACTGTAGGTTGGATGCAGCGAGTGGGGTGTTCTCTGCCTCAGAGAGTTACAGGAATCACATGGAATGGAAGCCCATGCCTGTAATTCATCATTCAGAAGGCTGAAGTAAGAGGAGCACCATGAGTTTAAGGTTAGCCTGGACTACGTAGTTAGTCCAGGCAAGCTTTAGCTACAGAGTAATTCTATTTATCAGACAGACAAAAAATAATTATAGAACTATCTTTTATGTTTTAATAACAAATTTGAGAATAAGACTATCGTAAGAAAAAGGTAAGCTCTGACAAAAATCAGTTTAATTTGTGACTTTACTTGGAATTATTCATTGAACACTTGTTGTATTCCATTATCTTCACAGTTTCAGGCATTAAGTATATGGATTCAGAGATGAACAAGGCAATCATTTCTGCCTATTAAAAAGGTCTTTGAATTATAAACCAGATGTAGTAGCGTACATCTTTATTCTGAGAACTTGGAAGGTAGAGATAGATTCCTAAGTTCAAAACCAGCCTGGTTCTAGGACAGCTGGAACTACATAGTAAGATCCTGTCTCAAAAAAAAAAAAGTCTGTGTGTGTGTGTAAGTTTATCTGATCGCCTGCTTTCCTTTTTAATACATTAATAAATCTTACTGAAGATGTAGAATGTGCTAGTATTTTCTCTGTTTTGTACTTAATGCCATTTTACAAAAAACTTTAGTTCCTATTCCAGAGAAAGCCATGTTTTTCTCTGACAGTCCTTGCAGAGAGGTATGATTAGGGTAAGATGTTCTTAGACCTTTAAGGTCCAAATGCAAGAAGAAACTAGATGCATTTTGATTCAAGGAAGAACTTTAGTCTGATTTTGTCATATCCCATTCATTTGTTATGGAACTCTAGCCAGAGATAGCTCCTAAGAGATAGATAACTGTACCACAGAGGTCCCTGTCTTTTGAGAAACTAACTGAAATTCCTTTTTCTCGTTTTATTTATTCTGAAAGCTAAAAGTAGCTAAGGCAGAGCTGGGGGTCATTCCAGTGGCACTAGCCTGAAGTTGAAGATAAATACAAGTTCATCCTGAAACTTGTGCTCTAAGTTCTTGCACCTAATCACAGTTTCTCTCTCTCTCTCTCTTTCTTTTTTTTTTTTTTTTTTTTTTTTGTTATTGTTTTTGTTGTTGTTGTTGTTTGAGACAGGATTTCTCTGTAGCTTTGGAGCCTGTCCTGGAACTAGTTNGGAGTTAGCACTTGAAGTTAGTATCTTGAAGTAGTTTAGAACCTAGGGATAGGTTCTAAAAGGACACCAGGCCTCTACTCCAGATATTTGGGATTTTTTTGTTATTGTTTTTGTTGTTGTTGTTGTTTGAGACAGGATTTCTCTGTAGCTTTGGAGCCTGTCCTGGAACTAGTTCTTGTAGAACAGGCTGGCCTTGAACTCACAGAGATCCTCTGCCTCAATGCTGGGATTAAAGGCATGTGCCACCACCACCCAGCTCTAATAACAGTTTCTAAAGGAGCCCCTAGGAGTGAAGTGTCCCCTTCTGCTAGCTCTCTCATTGGGCTTTTCCACAGCCATGGGTTGACTACTTTACTCTAGATCTGGTCTTCTTGAATTATTTGTGAAACTGCTTCTCGTTTTGATGTACCTGGTATTCATCACAGGTGCATACTCCTGCAAACACATATGTACAGTCTCCATACTCACATGCATGTTTACATACACATAAAAATAATAATCTAAACAGATTTTTAAGAAATTTTACACAATATATTTTGATCATATTTCCCCTCCTCCAACTCCTCTCAGATCCTACTTACCTCCCTATCCATGAAACTCCATGTTTTCTTTATCTGCAACAGTAAACCACAAAACAAAAAGCAAAACTCAAAACAAACAACAAATAAGACAAAAAAATGAAACAAAATGCCAAACACGCACACACACACACACACACACACACACACACACACACACAAACCTGACCAACTACTTCTGGACATGGTGCCTACCCTAGAGTATAGCTGATATGCCCAGTATGTATATTGTATATTCCATTGAAAAAAATAATCTTCTCTTTGCCAGAGGCATCAATTACAAATAGCTTCTTGGTTAAGGGTGGTGCTCTGTGCCCACTTCCCTTTCTGCTGTGTGCTGGAATTTTGTATGGTTTGAGTATATGCAGGTCTAACGTATGCTGTCACAGTATCTTTGAGTTCATACGTGCACAGTGCTTCTGTATTTGGAAGACACTGCTTCCTTGGAGCTATCCACCACCCCTGGCTCTTACAGTCTTTCCACCTCCTTTTGTATAGAACCCTGGACCTTGAGGGGAAGGCTTTGTGAAGTTATCTCATTTAAGACTGCATGTTTCAAAGTCTCTCACTTTGCACATTGCCCACTTTTAGGTTTCTGTGTTAATTTCCATCTACTGCAAGAAGAAGCTTCTGTGATGAGGGTTGAGCAATATTCTGGGTATAGCAATATGTCAGTAGGAGCTATTTTATTGCTATTGGTTTTGTAGAATAATAGTAGTAGGTTTCCCCCATGACTTAGCTGGTCTCGGATTCTTTGTCATTTTAGCAGTGGCAGCTACAGGTCCCATCTCATGGAGTAGGCCTTAAAGCCAATCAAAATTGGTTGGTTACTCCGATGACATTTGTGCCACTATTGCACCGTTATATCTTGCAGGCAGATCATTGGTGTATATTGCACCATTTGCAGCTGGGAGATGTTGAAGACTTTCTTTCTTCTTTGCTATATTCAGAGTCCTTTCCAGTACTATGAACACTAGTCAGTAGGGGTGATGCTTCTAGTTATGCACCAGCTCAACTTCACAGAAAAAACTAACTCACACACTACTTACTTAAAAGTGTTGACCATATGAACATTTACGACCAGGTATTGAGCTGGCATTGAGAACTGCACTACGATGTCTGTCTAGCAGGTGTCTTAAAAGGTGCATCCTGATCTCAGAAATGTTAGAGTTTGGGGGAAAAGTATTCCTAATTGGAGAAATGTGGCAATCAATTTCCCTTCCTAACCATGGAGAAATAGAATATATCAAAGTCTTTTGCAGATTTTTTTCTTGTGGTTTTACAAAGTTTTCAGCTAAAGAATACATACTGATAGAGAAGGAGAAGTAAATATATGATTTATGATAAAGATGAATATTTCTTTGTTGTTTTGTGTATATAAGCAAGGAAAATCTTTGAGACTTTACTTTTGTTGTTTGTTTGTTTTAGGATTAAAGATCACTGTAAACCCAGAATCAAAGGCAGTTTTAGCTGGACAGTTCGTAAAACTGTGTTGCCGGGCAACTGGACATCCCTTTGTACAATATCAATGGTTCAAAATGAATAAGGAGGTAATTTTAAAATGTCTTTTAATTCTACCTAGGTTTATTGTTTAGTTGGTTGGAGGCAAGATCTTATTCTGTAGTACAAGCTGCCTTGGAACTCACTGTGGAACCCAGACTGGTCGTGAATTTGTGGTATACTGCTGCTTTGTTTCCTGAGTGCTGGGATTAGAGTGGGAGCCATCAAAACCTGACTACTTCACTAATGTGGGAGGGGGACTTGATTGGGGGAGGGGGAGGGAAATGGGAGGCGGTGGCGGGGAAGAGACAGAAATCTTTAATAAATAAATAAAT
>NW_026067979.1:2603056-2666071 GCF_014885135.2 Alexandromys fortis | reverse complement strand
ATATATGACAGTTGTATAAATAAATGTACTAATGACTGAACAGACAGGTTCAGTGAGCTCCTATAAGATCTGAGGGATAACTAACCTCACTGTTGAATGGATTTGTTAAGGACTGTATTTCTAATATTCCAGAATCATACTTTTTACTCCTTTAACTAGCACGTTTTAGAACTTAAAAAGAAAAAGAAACATACTTTTCAAAGGTCTGTAATGAAATCAGATTTTACACAGCGTGTATTATAAGCTGAATTTTTGATGAATCCTTCACTTATGCTCACTTGTTGTTTCTTTTGCAGATTCCATATGGAAATTCATCAGAACTTATTTTTAACACAGTGCATGTAAAAGATGCAGGCTTTTATGTCTGCCGAGTTAACAACAGTTCCACCTTTGAATTTAGTGAGTGGTCACAGCTAGATGTCTGTGATGTGACAGAAGTAACAGAAAACTTCCAGGGTACGTGATAAGTGAAGTTGCATATTGGTTAGTGGATCACTTTATTTTATTTAAATGTTTATTTAAAAATAGCTTCAGAGTATAACTGTCACGCCTGAGTCATTAAGAGTTAACGCCACGTGGTTTGATTGTCATTTTCTGTGTCAGTCCCTTAAGATGACATGGCCCCTTCTCATTCTTGTGCCTAATGCTGAACTTGAACCTTTACATGTGGCAGCTGTAATTCAAGCTTAGTTTCTCTCCTCACTCCTCCTCTCTTGAGTATCCCCACCTGTTAGTCCAGAATTCCTAAACTGTTTTTGTTCACCACAGTATTCTTTTCTCTTCAGAATATTTGTTAACATTTATGGACTTTGATGAAAATATACATTAAGTATGGTTTAATGATTATAAAAACTAAAGGATAGACTTAGATATATTTTTGTTTAAATTAGGAAATTTTTGGTTTTATGTTTAACCCAGAGTTTTTTTTTTCTTTTAATTTAAGGAAATGTGGATGGTGTCTCAGAATCCAAGTTGCAAATCTGTGTTGAACCAAGGTCCCAAAAGCTGATGCCAGGCAGCACATTGGTTTTACAGTGTGTTGCTATTGGAAGCCCTATGCCTCACTACCAGTGGTTTAAAAATGAATCACCATTAACACATGAAACAAAAAAGCATTACGTGGTAGGCAGTTGATTTTTTTTTAGGGAGTGGGAGGGTTGGATAGATCTGTAAAATAAATGATACAATTAAGATGTAAAGGGACCACTTAAATTCATGCTCTTTGGAATGTTTTTAGTACTTTTAGTTCAAGTGCTTTGTTTCAGTATTAATTAGTTTCTTGTATTTGCAACAGGACTAGATTTCAAACCAAACTTCGGAATAAGATGTCAAATATTACTGCACCAAACTTTGCACTGTTAGAATCATTTTATAATTTGCTTGCTATTACTTAGCTTAATGAATGAAGATAATCTAAGGATGTATAAATTTTTTAAAATCTGTGTTTGGGAAATTTTATAAATATAAGTGACTTATTTTAAGCAATTTTTAAATTAAAGTTGAAGGGAAATATGTGTTCTGATATTGATACAGGTTCCATATGTGGATATAGAACATGAAGGAACCTACTGGTGTCATGTATACAATGATCAAGACAGTCAAGATAGTAAGAAGGTAGAAATCATTATAGGTAAGCAGTATTGGAGTTCTGTCACAGAATACATAATATAAGTTGTGTACACTGGAGTGCTTAAACAAGAGAAAATCTTACTACTTTTTGTCCCATTCCATTTAATAACATATCACATATAAGGATTTAATTTGTTTACACATAAATTCTAGAGACTTCATACTAAGTTAATTCTCCTAAGTTATATACAAAGAGCAAAATAAAGAACTGAAAAATTATTTTGTTTAGCTAATTTTACTTATTTTTAGTATTACAATTTATCTTAAATATTTGTGTCAAAATGTATTCCTTGTAGTTGTGAATTAATAAAAGATTGATTTGGTGAAAAATTATAAATAAAAAATAAAAAGTCAGATACATAAAAAATAATTATTGGTCAGTATTCATTATTATCAATTATATTGAATGCATTTATAGTGATGTTTTCAATAGTAGAAAATATTAATGCATGTGTTGCTTTGACAACGATTCTGTGATGTTTATCTATGTTTACTTAGTGACTACCCTTCCTAAGATTATGAGTTACAATATATTCAAATTTGTTTTCTCTAACATAAGGAAGAACAGATGAGGCAGTGGAGTGCACCGAAGGTAGTATAATCCTTTGGTCTCCTGCATGCTGGTTACTCTGGGAAGAGGTGCAATGTCCTAGCTTACTGAGTGCAGTGATGGAAAAAATACTGGTTCTAATAAGCCATTTTGATTGAAGGATACTGTGTCTTATTCCTTAAAGTTGTGTAAATTTTCTTCAACACTATTGAACAGACACTTCTAAAGTAATCTTCAGCTGACTTCCTATTGCACATAAGGCCTGGAGCTCCTCCATAGTGTTAGAAATAGTGAATATTTGCAATTCAATGTTAATTTTTAATCTTAAATTTTATTTAAAATATTATCATCAATATTTGTTTGGATAATTTTACTTATTTATTTATCTTAAGATGCCCTTTAAAAGCAAATATAGTTTCATTTTTCTCAAACATTAAATACCAAAAATACTATTGATAAGGATTTTCAAAACTGATTTTTTTTAGATGAATTTATATGCCAATTTCACTATGGAAAGAGAACTGAAAATCCATTTTAGTATAAACTTCTAACTTGTTTCAATTAACTAAAACATTGTACTTAAATTATTATAAGTCAATATTAAAACTTAGGTTACCTCTCTTAGTGTGATTTGCAAAATTAGGTTTGTGGATAGCTAAGTATTTTTTCAATTGCTGCTTTGAACTATTACATAGTCTTTCTTAGTTTCTACTTGGGTAAAGTAAGATAGTAATAGGCAATCATACATTTCCTGGTTTTCCTGTCATTCATCTCTATTACTGTTTTGATCCTAATGCAGTTTTGAATCAGAATTCTCCTATCAAGAAGTTCCAATCTCACATCTGTTAATCTTACAGAAAGGAAGCCATGTAGAGAAAACTTAACCAAACTTTTCTTATCTTTTACTTTTTGCCTAGTTGCATGTATGTTTGTTTCTTTACTCTTCCTAACATATAGGAGACCTTTAAAAATAAATATAAAAGAACACCTGCTGTTAGGCTTCAGAGCGAGCATGCGATTGTTACCCTGTCCTGCTATTTCTGTAATTGTACAGCTCACTATGCTGTTTTTTCAATGATGAGAACAATCAATTAATAATTTTCAAATAACTATTTAGAACACAGAGATAACAATGTAGCTAGAATTGCTCTAAAATCTCAGATGGCAAACATCAGTTCCAACTCTTTTTCTCAATGCTCTTACAAAACTAACACGTTTCATAGTTGATAGATTGTTTATGAACAGTATCCTCCATTTACATCTTATTTTAATGTAGAGTACATGATGGATGACTCCTATTCCATTTTGTATATTTTGTAAGAATATTATTAGAACAAGGGGTGTAGTTGAAGAGGTGAGGCTCACCTGTGGTTTAGGGTAGTGAGACCATGCAAATTTTAAACAGTTGTTTAGGGGGCCAACCTTACTGAAAAGAGGTAGAGTAAAGTGCTAACCTACCTATGTAGAAACTAGTCTATGCAGTTAGATGAAAAACAGCAAAAATTGTACATATTGTGTTAACAAGTTGATACCACTCACTGTTAAGCTGAGTTTATGTAGTATGAAAATACCATAGTGATGTGACTATGATCCCAGGACAGGGAATACTAAGGTGGGTAGATTGTAGATTTAAGGATAACCTGGGCTATGTACCAAGACAGCATCTCAAGCAAATAAACCAAATAATATATTCCCTTATAATACTTTATGAATCCTGTATTACTTGAGACTTATTTCATGTTCATTTTTGTCTTCACAAAGTTTAATAAGTAAAAAAAACAATGATGACTTTATGTTATAAACTTGTGATCAGATTATTTATCTATTCTGTATGAAAGGTGTATGGAGGATGCAGGTTAATTCTGAAGCTGTTCTGCTTCCCCAAAAAGATACGCCATACCTTGGTCTAACTTAAAACACACACACACACACACACACACACACACACACACACACACACAAATTCCAATTGGAGAACATTCTACTGCTCAAAATTGAAATGGCCATTAAAAAAAAAAAGGAATGCTTTGTCATTAAAAACAAGGAATGTCTGAGGAACTGTCACAACCGAGAGTGTCTTAAGAAGACACAGTAAATACTTCTGGTATCTTAAATAGGTCTTGGGAGAAAACATAAATGGTTCATTAGTTGTGATTCATGTAGTGTACTAACATAGGATGTTAATAATAGAGAAACTAGGTTTAGCATACACAGGAACCCTCCTCAGCAATAGCCCACAGTAATTCATCCAGTTTCCTGGTATTTTAAAGTTAAAGGTTTTGTTTGTTTTTATCTTGAAAGATAATTTATGAAAAATTATCTAAAACTTGAACAAATTATAAATGAGTTTAATTATTTAGTTTTTTGTAATTTAGGGGAAGTGGAGCAGTTTTGAAGTCCTGCGTGGTTTAACAGCAGTATTCTTACCTATTCCCCATTTTATAACTTCTTTATTTAACTTTGAAAAGTTCTAAACTAATAAAGCACTGTAACATGATCTAACAGTTCATAAACTGCTTCTCTTCATTCTTTTATCTGTGTTGTTGGCTGTTAGATTATATAAAATTAATCTGTTTTCTCTTACTCTATTCGTAGATGAATTAAATAATTTTGGGCATCCTGGTAAGTATTACAAAGTTTTGTTTTAGTTTGGTAAATTTGATACAGTGAAGGTATAATAGACATTCTTGCCTGCATTCTTAGGCTACTACTACTTACATGAAGTTCAATTTAAAGCAAGTAAAGTACAAAAATATTATTGAATATAAGACCATAAGGGTTGAAAAAGTATTTTGGGTAACGATAAAGTATCAATGCTTCAACTGATAGTATAGGTGAATGAGGAAGATTACCTATGGCCATACTTGATTACCTGTGTTTGATCCTTAGAGCCCACATGGTGGGAGAAGAAAACCAATTCCTTCATGTTTTCCTCTGCCCACCACATGCACCATGCTCCCCCACACAAAATAAGCAAATATGTAATAAAAAAAAAAGATGAACAATTTTGTTGTTGTGTGTTACTGGGGATCAAACCCAGAGTCTTGTATATGCACTGCCAAGTGCTGACTACACCATCCAGCTTTGATTCTTTTTTTAAAAATCCTTTAATGTTGCTCCTTATAGAAAGAAGTACATTGCTTTTAATGTGGAAGACTGGATGCACATTGATAGAGTGACACATGACATTGCAAACTGTCAGAGAACATCCCTGGAGTGGTTGAACAGGTGCCTTCCCCTGATGAAAGGCAATTAGTGGAGAGAGTTGGCAGTAAACGGACAGATTGTCTATAACTATTAAGAGACTAACAGTGACAGTTTCTAGGCAAGTTTTGATCAGAACAGATTTCTGAATAAGCTAAGTAAAGAGAAAGCTATCACCAGGGACAAGGACATTTCAGTAATGAGGATAATACAAGGAAAGAAGATGTCAGTATAAGCTGTGGGCATTTTGAAAGACAGGAAGAGTCCATGAATAGATTTAATCAAATCACAAAGAAACGCATTAAGAAGGCATGAGGTTATTAAGTTCTATCTGGATTCTACTGACCATATGTAATCATATTAGCAAAATAAAGCCACCATGACCAATAGATCATTTTTGCTGTAGTAACTTCAAATTCATGTGAAGCTCAGAAAGAATTGCTTCAAGTGTCCCAAACTGAAGACTGATTGAAAACATCCTAGTAATCATTTCTCTTGGTGTTGATAGAATCCCTTCTCCTAAAATATCTGCTATATCTTGCCCTTTTAAAAAGTTGTAAAATTACTTCATGAAAACGTTAGCATATACCCATCACTAAGTTTTTAACATTTTCCAGGCCTGCTTTTCCTTATTTCCCAAGATTCAAAGAAACCAAACCTTGAGTTTAAAGACAACGAATGTATGGTAAAGCTTGTAGTGGGCTCCCATAGCATCAATATTATTAAATGTACAAGTAAACTCCCCTTCCCCCAAATAGTGGGCTCACAGAGAACTGAACTTCATCTTTCCTTGTGTCGCTTCCTAGTGGTACTGGAGAGTGAATATGACTTCATTCTATGTATGATAGTGATAAGCTCATATATTTTGTCAAAAAATGTTTTAATTATAAATTAGCTATTCATGACAATATTCTGTATTTTTTTTAAATTATTACTCATAATTATTTATGAAGTACTGTATTGTGGCCTGATTCATCTAGACAGTGTAAAATGATCCAGTTCAGTAATTAGCCATTCTGTCTGCTTAAATATTATGAATCTGTGTGCTGAGAGCCTTCAAGAGCTTCCCTTTTAATTATTCTTCAATTCTTAATTGTTAGAGATATAGTTGCCTTATTATGCCATATAACATTAAATCCACTTCCCTTCCTGTTTTTGTGCCCTCTTGTTTACCCTCTGTCTCCCCTCCTTTTTCTAGCCTTTGTGACATCTACTTTAATATATTTATTATATTTAAATGATATCCTGCTGTCTGCATTCATTGCTTTTATCTCATTAGCTCTGAAGATATATCATAAATAACAGCATCTGTTTGCTCTTTTATCTTTGCACAGATAATAAAGAAGAAACAACTGATCAGCCTTTGGGTGAGTTGAGTTTAATGTACGTGATCAAATATAATTACAGCATTTAACTCCAATTTTTGATTATCATGAAGGAATTTATGTTATTTACCTTCATTGATTGAAGGACATTGGAGCAGATTTTTATTTTTGGTAAAAGAAATTATGGAAGAACCTTTAAAAAGATTATAGCTTTTGTTTTTGGTTTCAAGTCAGTTTCTAAGGAATAATTTCTGTTTCTGGCAACACATAAACAGAAAGAAATAGGCATGCTCCATAGAGGAAGAAGCAGTTCTTGCTGTTCTCTGGTGAGGTGGAAATTAGGAAAATACCATGTAGGTGGCAATGAGTGTTTAAGTTTGCTTTCCCACCTTCCACAATTGGAAGAGAAGGATGTAAGATAAGAAAATTTAATGGGGAATGCTTTGGGGAAGAAGACACAAGGAGGAATATCCAGGAGAGCCATTCATAAAGGCTCAGTAGACTAATGTTTAGAGAGTAGAAATAGTTAACATATTGATCTATGGCTGTCTGATTAAAATAATATCTAATTGCTTTTATCAGAATTTTGAACTCCTTTTTGGTTTTTGTTTTTGTTTTTTTTTTGAGGCAGTATCTTAACATAGTTCAGGCTAGCCTTGATATTGAAGAAGTTACGGGGCTACTAATTATTACTCTCTTTAAAAAGAAACTTCTACATTTCATTTATAATGGTAAAATTTCACATAGTTCAGTTCATTTTATCTCCTGGTTCTGTGGATTTTACAGATGGTTCTTAGAGTTTCTTATATAGTTAATAGTCTGTTGGTGACCAAGGCTACAAATATAAAGTTCTTTCCTTAGAACCGCCCTGCCCCCAGCTCTCACTTAGTAAAAAAGATCAAATATAATAGTAATCCGAACAGAACCATAACTACTGTATTCTGTAGTGAGAATGTAATAATTACACACAAATGACAAGCTCAAATGTAACTGAGCAGGTATTGAAAGTTCAAAATGATTACTTATTTTGCTTTATGAAATGTGTAACTTACTCCTTAGCCAGGTGTAGAGGTGCATGTCTTTAATCTCAACACTTGCGAGGCAGAGGCAGGCAGATCTCTTGTGAGTTCAGGACCAGCCTGGTCTACAGAGTGAGTTCTAAGACGCTAAAGCTGAAGAGTGTGTACTACTTTAAGTTCTGGAAAATGTCTAGGATCCTTTAGTAAGGATATTTCTATAGTGATTTTATTGTTCTTTATAGAATCAAAAAGAATTTTATTTTTTGAACCCAGGACCCCACACATGCTAAGCATGCACTCAACCACTGAGCAGTGCTCTGAGCCCCATGTGTCCTTTTTCCAGTAGATGGTTTGTGTTCAAGAACTTGTGGGTTCTTGAACACAGTAATCATAAATTACAGTAATTTATGATTTCATAATAAATTTGTTGAATTTATCATCTAAAC
Source organism: Alexandromys fortis (assembly GCF_014885135.2). Lineage (NCBI taxonomy): Eukaryota > Metazoa > Chordata > Mammalia > Rodentia > Cricetidae > Alexandromys > Alexandromys fortis. The sequence goes on along the minus strand of NW_026067979.1, from coordinate 2,657,898 downwards.
CCCATGATAACTTGCTTACGTACTTGCTATTTTAAAGTTTCCTTTATTCCTCTCATCTCCTTTAATTCAAATTTTACTATTCCTTTCTCTATCTGGTTTCTTTGCCACAACCATTTCCTAGAATGAGTCCTTGTCATCTTGTCTCAGCCCATCTCTACTTCTCTATTCTAAGTCCACTTCAGCTCTCCTGCCAACTAGGAACTGCCTCACAAGTAGACTGGTCAAGGTAAGACCCACCATCTTTATCAGGAAACTTTAAAAAGTTATATAATTTAAGAATTATCATTGACAAAAAAAGTTTTACAGGAGCTTTGGGCAATTATTGGTATTTTCACGCTCCTACATTCTTGGACTCGTGTATTCTGTAAATCATTCTTTCCCAATTACCTATTACTGAATGATAGAGATGTGTCTTGAGACGTGCGTCATTAGACTCTTTATGTCAGTTTCTCAATTATTGTCCCAGTGCATTGAAGAAATAAGTAAATCCCAAGGCATATGAGGCTGCTGCTAACAGACCGTGTTTTTTTTTCATATATAGAAGTCATATACTCTACAATAATGAGGAAATTTGTAATTTTTAAAATAAAATTTAATAATGAAAAGCATTATACAGTAAATATATAAACCAATAGTCTAGTTTTTAATTTTACTATGAAGTATTGTGTGTTTTATGTAATTCTCTGTGCTCTCATTTTATGCAGCTGGCAGAGTGTAGGTCTCTTGCCGCTTTGCCACCATTGTCACTCAAGACCATCAAGAAAGATGCAGTGTTGAAGCCCCTTGAGCACTAAGCTTTGCCTAACTGTTTATAACTGTTCAGTCCAGGTCACACCCCTAAGTAGACTGATATTTTTTAAGGCATAAGTACATATCATTTGCATGCCCCCACCCCAAAACACCTCTTTCTGTCTGAGCCAAGTCAAATAATTAAGCTCAAAAAGTTCCTCAAGTAGCCTTATCCCAGGCAAACAGGAACTGTCATTAAAAAGTTAAGAAGGAGAACAGGCAAGATGAAGTTGCCCTCTGAACTACACACACACCATTGTGCATGTGTGTCCGCATTCATAAATACTATAATAATGATGATGATGATAATTTTTTTAATTTAGAGGTAGGAGGAGATAGTCCATCCACACAACGACTATAGAACAAATGTGGTCCTTGTGAAGTTCCTTCTTTTCTCTCTTTGGTCTCTCTTCTCCTAGCTCTGTAAATTCTTCCTACCCCTCTTTAGGTGTTTGCTTTGTTTTACTCCCCCCATTCTCAATAAAACAGAACCAATTCAATGAAAGTACACTTCGGTATATAGTTCATATATAACTAATAAATATTTTTTGATTCACAGAGAATACATATTTAGTCTTCATTTTTTGATGTTTCAGGCTGTTGTCTTCTTAGTCTCTTATGTAAAGTAATATCTCTAAAATGAAATTTAATGTCATAAATAATCTTAAAGCAAAGTTTTTCATTTTAATACTTCTATAAATTTTAATATTTATACCCTCTTTTATTTCCCTCCCACTCATCCCCTTTTTTTTTCTTACAGCAAAGGACAAGGTTGCTCTTTTGATAGGAAATATGAATTACTGGGAGCACCCCAAACTTAAAGCTCCTTTGGTAGATGTGTATGAATTGACCAACTTATTAAGGCAACTAGATTTCAAAGTTGTTTCATTGTTGGATCTTACTGAATACGAGATGTGCAATGCTGTGGATGAATTTTTACTACTTTTAGACAAAGGAGTATATGGTAAGATATTTCTAATATTCATCTTTATAATTGTATGCCATTCCTATTATACTCATTAAGAGTTGGAAGTCATGGGCTGGAGAGATGACTCAGCAGTTAAGAGCACTTGTTCTCCTAGAGGACCTGAGTTCTATTCCTAGCACCTACATGGTGGCTCACAATCATATGTAACTACAGTTCCAGGTAATCTAAAACCTTATTTTGGCACACAAGTGGTGCACAAGAAAAACATTCATGTATATAGAAAATAAATAAATAAATAAATAAATGTAGGTAAACATGTTGTTGAAGGGTTTTAATATTCTTGAAAAAAAGATAAATTTTATCTTTATTCCATATGAATAGATAATTATCTTATTGTCTTCTGTGTTTTTTTTTAAAGATATATTTATTTTATGTATGAGTGCTCTATCGACTTTAGGCCAGAAGTGGGCATCAGATCCCACTGTAGATGGTTGTGAGCCATCATGTAGTTGCTGGGAATCAAACTCAGGACTTCTAGAAGAGCAGTCAATGCTCTTAATTGCTGAGCCATCTCTCCAGCCCCCATGTGTTTTTTTCTTAACATGTTAGAACAACATCCTTTTTTGTTGTTGTTGTTGTTATTGTTGATTTAGTTTGTTTGTTTTTTCGAGACAGGGTTTCTCTGTGTTACAAATCTGGTTGTCCTGGAGATCACTTTGTAGGCCAGGCTGGCCTTGAATTCACAGAGATCCACCTGCATCTGCCTCAAGTACTGGAACTAAAGGCATGCGCCACTACTGCCTGGCTTTGAGGTAGAATTTTTAAAAAATAAATAACACCCCTTTGAAGATTTAGCAAACTTCTGACTAAGGGATGTTGAAAAGCCTTATAATTTAAATGATCCATTCTCTCAATAATGAGGGTTACTATTGTAGTGCACATGAATAGCAAGATAGCTGCTTTAGGTTTTCCATTTTTACCAGTATGCTGATTTTGAAGCAATAGTTTTCTCATGAGCATTATAAATTGATGATTAATGGATGTATTCATCCATTTTTCTTACAAAAATGGGGAGTAACTAGAGAGATGGCTCAGCATTTAAAAGCACATGCTGCCCTTCCAGAAGACCCAAGTTCAGTTCCCAGTACCCACATTGAGCAGCTCACAGCTGCCTGGAACTCCAGCTTCAGGGGATTCCTATGCCTCTGATGTTGGTAGGCACCTACACTCGTGTACATATACTCACACACAGACATATATACATACACATAATTAAAAATAAGAAAAGTAGATCTTCTTTAAAAATAGGAAAGCATATTCCATGCAAATAGGCCTTTTGACAGCTGGCCTATATTTTTCATTCTAACAAGAAGTGTGTTTCAGTATGATCAAAATATATTTGAATTTGAAAATTATTTTAAATAATGAAAAATGTAGTAATGATGATAAAAGAATTTGTCAAAGAATAAAGGAAAGGAATCGTGGCAAGGAAAAAGGAAGGGACCAGAGAATGCATTTTGAGAAAACTTGTCTACAAGAGTATTCACCCAGTGAACTAAGCATCCAGGTACTTTACATGCAGAGGGTGGAACCAGGCTATCAATCACTCCTTAGCTGAATCACATGCCAGGCCTCTTCCACAGCTGAGACCCAAGGTGGGGCCCTCCTCCTCCCAGCATTCATTGTTGTACACTATGTGGGATGTAGCTTTAAAAATTATGACTACAGTTGATAAAATCCCCTGTAAAAATGTTATCTTTGAGAACTTACTTTGTATGAGTCTTCCATAAATGAAAGGTTTTTTTTTTTTTGTTTTGTTTTGTTTTTTTAAATGAGCCAGGCAGTGGTGGCACACGCTTTTAATCCAAGCACTTAGGAGACAGAGGTAGGCGTATCTCTGTGAGTTTGAGGCCAGCCTGTTCTTCAGAGGGAGTTCCAAGACAGCCAGGACTACTACACAGAGAAACCCTATCTTGACAAAAACTAAGAAAAAATGTGGATTGCTTAAGTATATTACATAATTTATCTGTTTTTTTTGTTTGTTTGTTTGTTATTTTTTTGAGACAGGGTTTCTCTGTGGCTTTGGAGCCTGTCCTGGAACTAGCTCTTGTAGACCAGGCTGGCCTCGAACTCACAGAGATCCGCCTGCCTCTGCCTCCCGAGTGCTAGGATTAAAGGCGTGCGCAGGTGCCTGGGTGACTTGCATAGGGAATTGCTTCTAAAACGGCACTAGAAACAGTGAAGTGTAAGAAAAAAAGTAATGATAAGTATTGATTTAGGTTAAATTTAGGTTTCTGGGTTGGTAACTATCTAGAGAGTGAGAGAATTCTATAAATAGTTATATGTTCAGTTACTCTTATTTTTTACTGAAGTTGTTGTCATAACTTTCCAGCTCTCTGACTATTTAATTGTCCATGTTATAAAGCAGAGAGCTGGAACTATAAAAGGATGGTTAGGAGACAAGACTTCAGTTTGGCTGACACTTTACACACATTCCCCTCTGTAACAATATCAATTTGTAGTATAGAACAACGAACAATAAACAATAGAACAAAGGGCAGCTTAAGAAAGCTAGAAAAATTTAAAATCCTAATTCATGTCTTAACAGGGTGACTGCATTATATTTTGAAGTATTGTGACTACCCAAAACATCAGACACATCTACATTAAATGTAAGTGTGGTGAAGGCTTCATGGTGTAGGGCATGCCATAAAGAGACTTTTTATTTCTCTTTTGGACCATGCCTTCACCTCTCCTGGTGTCCCCAGGTGACCAATGGTCCTTTAGGGATGAGGGGATGGTAGAGGAGTTTCAGCATGAAGAACTTTAGATACAGAAAAGGAGACACAAGTTGATGCTCTCTTATTGCCCACTCATTGTAAAAGAAAAGTCATAGTAAAACAGAAAATAGGTGAATCAGTCTATAACATGTCAACAAGCAACAACCAAAAATAGAAATAATTTACATATAGTTCTTATATAGATTGGTAGAGAAAAAAGTAACTGTATGGCGGTCTGTCCTCCTCACCAAATGTGTTTGTGTGTTTATCACTGCTTACCACTTACCTATGCCTTTTGTGGAAGAGAATATTAAATGAACTTGATCAAAATATGAAAAAAACCCATTTAAACCGTGGAGCCAGTCATTTAGTTCAGTGTAAGTCAATGGTTAAGCATTGGAATAAATTCACCTATGTCCATGCTTTTGATTTTTATCGTTACGTAATTTTTCCAAACTGAAGGTGATCTATAAAGTGGCTAGAACTCAATTTTCAAAGCTGTTATAGGAAAAAAATTAATTACCCTCATATCTGGCATACTCAAACTGCCTGGTTTATTGTATCCATTATTATTACAGTTTTTGACATTTTATTAAATGAGCTAGAGAGTTGGCTCAGTGGATAAAGTGCTTGGTGCATAGGAATAAGGACTAGTTGGGATTCTCAGTACCTATGTAACTGACAGACACACATAGAAGCCTGCCTGTAATCCCAAGCAGCTGAGGGAGAGAAATGGGCTCCTGGAATAAGCTGGCTGACTAGTTTATTTTGCAATCTCTGAGTTTGAGTGAGAGACAGCCTCAGTCTATATGGTCTCCATGAGGTGATCAAGGATAGCACCCAGCATCAACTTCAGACCTCCATACACATGCACATCTCTACACAAGTGTGCACCCAGCCATGTAAACATGCGTGTACTCAACATATATGTATATACACACACACACTAAGAATCTACTAAAGGAATTCCGACTATCCTTTAGATTAGAGATTTGGGCTAGGTAGCACTTTGGGCCTTGACTAGAGAAGACCAACTCATCAGGTTTTGTGTATTAAGAGTCTTCCTAAGAATTCTTTGGGGAAAATAACAGTGGGGGGGGGTATAAACTATAATGTGGTCGACACAATGAAATATCAGTGCACTGCATTAACGTTATAAGCCAGCACAGTGATCAAGCTCACCTGCATCCAAAGTCTGGATTTGAGTGAGCTTAAACCTCTCGGTGTCTCGAGCTCCTGTGTATGTGAAAGGGTAGTGACGCCATTTATCCTGCCTTGCTAGGAGAGTATGTGAATCCCCCAGAGCTGGTGACCTGAGATTCTCAACAGAGTGCTCTGTAAAGTAGAATGCAAATCCACTTGAGTAGGAGACATTTGTTCCTGTTTTTATTTGATTGTTTTGCTTTGTTCTGTTTGAGACAGTTTCACTATGTACCCTAAACTGTCCTTAAACTCATGCTCCTCCTGTTTCAGTTTCTGTAGTACAGAGATTACAGGTATGTGCCACCACTCAAATATTTTATCTATAGCCAAAAATAAATAGCTATGCTTTTTTAAAAAATTTTAATGCACATGCTTGGTGGCACACACTTTTAATCCTAGCATTTAGGAGGCAGAGACAATGAGATTTCTAAGTTCAAAGCCAGCCTGTGCTATATAGTGAGTTCTAGTCTAGCTATAATTACATAGTGAGACTCTGTCTCAAAAAACTAATTCAATTACATGTATTTATTTAGTGTGTGTGCATTTGTATGTATCTAATTATTTAATTTGCATAATTATATTTCTAACTACACTAAATAGCTTGATATTTCTACAGGTATCTATTTTTTCCCTTTCCTTGAATAATTAAGAGAATTAGTAGTAGTGGAGATGGAATTTTTAAAATATAATTATTTTTACCGGCTTACTTTACATAAAAATTATCCCCTTTGATATAATCTCACTGCAAACTCTGATACATTTTGCACACTGATTTTGGAAAGGAAGAAGCATACTTTGTAGTAAATGCCTTAATTTGAGCAGTTGTTGAGGATATGGCAACCATGTGATGGAACCACACCTGTCTTTTATGTCTCAATGGGAGCTAAGCCGCTCTCAGAATTGCTGCTTCTCCATAGTTGAATTTTGTCATAGCCAGCTGGGGCAGCACCCGGGCTTTATGACTTATACCAGTTCTAACTTATACCAGTTGTGAAAATGGCTCCAGTTCTAAAAGGTCCTTCCCTGCTGGACTCTGTAGATTGTGTCAAGTGCTTACTGAGTTCCTGTTACATCTGTACAGGTACAGAGGTGACAGTGTTCTGGGGGCACTGTAATAACAACAGAAAAAGAAAGGTCAGTCAAGAACATTACATTACATAATACAGTGGTGGAGTCCAGACACCTCAGCCATGTGACTTGAAACAGCTGTTTAATTTTTTTCTTCTGTGACACACCTGTCATCCTAGCACTCAGGATGCTGAGGCAGGAGGATTGTTACAGTTTTGAGACCAGCCTGGGCTGAATGAGTTCCATTCCAGACAAACTACAAAATAAGACCCTGTCTCAATAACCTCATGCTGGCAACATAGCTCAGAAAGCCAGCATTTTGAAACTGCAGCTTTTTTTCCTGCTACAGCTAACTCAGGAAAACCTCTCTTAAAGGAGCTGCAGCATGCCGCCAGCAAGCAAAGCCCATTTTGGGGGGAAAAATGTGTTTTTTAGTTTTTGTTTTTTAGTGTGAAGAATTCCTTTGCAAGCCCTCTCAGGTTTTAAGTGGATTTTAGTTGCCCACATGTGCACCAATTTCTTGGAAGGAGGCCGCTTGTTGGTTCCCGGCAGCTAGGTAGCTCAGACTCGAAATAATCACACAGAAACCATATTATTTAAATTACTGCTTGGCCCATTAGCTTTAGCTTCTTATTTGCTAACTCTTACATCTTAATTTAACCCATCTCCATTAATCTGTGCATCACCACAAGGTCGTGGCCTACCAGCAAAGTTTCAGCACATCTGTCTTTGGCGGCAGCCTTATGGCTTCTTTCTGACTCTGCCAACTCTCTCCCAGCATTTAGTTTTCCCCACCTAGTTCTGCTTCCCTATAGCTCTGCTATGGGCCCAAAGCAGTTCCTTTATTAACCAATGATATTCACAGCATACAGAGGGAGCAAAGAATATAGATACATTTTGAACACTTGCTAAAAGTATAACTTACATTCTTTAAAAGTACAGTTTAGTGGGTCAGAATATTCTCAAGTTGTGCACAGGTCATGTGCCTGAGTCCTCATTTTATTACTGGGAAAAGGAGAGCCACATCCCCTTGTATGTCTCTTTAACCAAGTCTTTGACCACCACAAATACTTTCAGTCTTAGGAACTTGTCAATTCTAAATGTTTTATGTAATTGGAACCACTGGGACTAGAGAGATGATGGCTCAGCAGTTAAGAGCGCTTGCAGCTCTTGTAGGGGACCAAGTTCAATTCCCAGCGTCCATAACAGACAGCTCATAAATGACTGTGTCTCCAGATCCAGGAGATCTAATGCCCTCTTCTGCACTCCATGAGCTCTAGCATTCCCACAAGTGTATGTCCACACACTTTCTTGAAGAAGGATGCTTGAAAGAAATCCCACACTAGCTCAGAATTGAGAATAATAGACATTTATTTAGAGGTAAACTCACAAATCAGAATCCTCTGCTGGAACGGAGAACAGAAACTGAATTCCGCAGCCAGAAAAGAAAGTGGACACATGGTTTACATGAAGCCACGCCCTGGTGGGCTGTTAATTTAAAGGCTATTGGCTGTATGATTTCCTACAGCACTTTCTTGGTTTATTTGCTATTGCTGTGATAAAACGCCATGACCGAAAGCAACTTGAGGAAGGAGGGGTTTAGTTTTGACTTACACGTTCTGATCATAGCACATCATGAAAGGAAGTCAAGACATGAACTCCAAGTAGGAACCTGGAAGTAAGAATTAAAGCCGTGGAGGAACACTGCATCAGGCTTGCTCCCCATGGCTTGTTCAGTTTTATTTTTTATATAACTCAGGACTAGGGCGCCTAAGAGTGGAACCACCCACAGTGAGCTGGGCCCACCCACGTCAATTATAATTTTAAAAAATATCCCACAGATTTCCTGAAGGCCAATCTTATGGTGAAGATATTACCACTACAAGTAAATGAGCATCCTGATGATTTCTCCTCATCTTTGTTGCCTGTCTTTTGATTACAGTCCTTGTAAGAATTAAATGGTATCTTATCACAGTTTTGATCTGTTAGTGGTAAATGATGTTAAACATCTTGAATTGTGTTTGCTTATAAACCTGTTAAATATTTACCAAGGTTCTCTCCTGCATTTTAGCCTCATGCGGGGACAAATTAGGAAAGAAGTCCTCACTACCTTTTTCTACTCAATAGTATACTATTAACTGGGTCTCATTTCTTTAAATTAGAATATATTTCAACTTTTGATTATTGTTTGTGTCTGTAATTGGGTGTTTTTTAGATATGCCTCCATCAGCCTGAAGAAAATTACATTGTTTTCTTTATTACAGTGTATATCTGTAAATGTTGAAATGCATTGAGAGTTGACATCTCTCCTTTCCCCACCCCCAGGGTTGTTATATTATGCAGGACATGGTTATGAGAACTTTGGGAACAGTTTTATGGTCCCTGTTGATGCTCCAAATCCATATAGGTCTGAAAATTGCCTGTGTGTACAAAACATACTGAAATTAATGCAAGAAAAGGAAACTGGACTCAATGTGTTCCTGTTGGATATGTGTCGGAAAAGGTAAAATTCCTAATCTCTATAAAGCTGTTGTTGGAATCAAGTATCAACCCTGACAAATGCAACCTAAGGTGATTCAGTAAGATGCTAAGAACCAGTAGGAATTGTGAGCTACTGATGGCAGACTTAATATTTTTTCAGTATGGATATCTAATTATTTTAACTTATTTTCTGTTTGCTGTAAAAGGAACTAAAAGGTACAAGTTACATAGTTGTACCCCAAATCATCAGCTCTCTAGAATGCATGTACGTGTTGCTGGGAGTCACTGCTGTTACTCTCCAGAAAATAACAAGTCACACCCTTGAATTTAGAGCATGTAGTCACCAGTCTGTCTTGTTTTAAAAATGCGAAAAGTATAGTTGAGTAGATTTTGAAAGTCTTAAATCTGCTTGTCTGCCTTTGTGTCTCCAAGGATCAGAACCAATGGTTATTCCTCAGATTTTTGCTTACCCATCAGAATTCAATGAGGGAGTTCAGATATAACTTCATTTTTAAAGCTAACAAAAAAGCCAGTTGTGAACTACTTTAATCCCAACACTCAGGAGGCAAAAGCAGGCAGATCTTTGTGAGTTCAAAGCCAACCTGGTCTATATAGCAAGTTTCAGGCCAGCCAGGGCTGCATAATGAGATCCTGTCTGGAAAAAACTAGAAGCTAGGTATAGCGATACCTTAGCGATCAGGAGACTGAGAGAGAGGATCTTGAGTTTGAAGCTAGCCCACACTACACAGCAAGATCCTAGCTTTTGAAAGAAAAAAAAAAGCTAACAACGTGTGCTCCACCATGGCCCAGCTTTACACCTTTAGTCCAAGCTCTCAGGCAGTAGAGGCAGATGGATCTCTATGAGTTCAAAGCCAGCCTGGTCTACAGAGTGGGTTCCAGAACAAGCTCCAAAGCTACAGAGAAATCCTGTCTTGAAAGGGGGGGGGGGGAACGCAAACATAGCTGCTTGCTATTTTCATAATGTAAGCGCCTAGGTTGCCTGTGGTATGTATGTAGCTCTCTTAGTAAAAGAATTTGAATCTGTCATTTTATGTGTACTAAAAGTATGAGCATATTTTTCATTGAAGAACACTGTGTAATTTCTCATACTTGTATCTGCTCTTTTCTCCTTCCCGTACATATAAATAGAAATGACTATGATGATACCATTCCAATCTTGGATGCACTGAAAGTCACTGCCAATATTGTGTTTGGATACGCCACGTAAGAAAACTTTATATTCAGTTGTCTTTATTCTTGTATGTCTGTTTTGACTGTAGATTAGAGACAGAAATATCCATGGGCATCTAGGCATAAATTTACCTTCTTGACGTGCTTGATAGACAGCTTCAGCTGTGCACTTCAGTCTCAGTACCTTACACACTGAGCAGCAGATTCTTTCACTTTTGTCTCCATCTCCAGTTCCATTGGGAAGCCATTGAAGGACAGATAAAAGAGGGAAGCTTATCCGTGGGTATGGGCACTCCACTAGCAAACACTGACTTTTCTTTCTGTTGGTCTCTTTTCTGTTGGAAGTGACAGATCATAAGCATATATATTTGTGGGATACAGGATGCTACAATGTACACAGCATGAGCTGGTTGTATGAACCCCATTAGCATTTCAGTTCCCTTTTATACCCATTTACTTCCCCTGTCTAAGAGAAAGAAGCATTATTCCCTGACTGGCATCTCCATCCCACCCCATCTTCCCAGCCTCTGATCACCACCATTCTGCCTTTGACTTCTGGGGTGTGTTCAGGTTTGTCTGTGCCTGGCTTATTCACCTTCTTCTCTTGGTTTATTTTTAAGGTGCCAAGGAGCAGAAGCTTTTGAAATCCAGCATTCTGGATTGGCAAATGGGATTTTTATGAAATTTTTAAAAGATAGATTATTAGAAGACAAGAAAATTACTGTGTTACTGGATGAAGTTGCAGAAGGTAAAATTTTAACCCGAGTAGTCCAAACACAGCCCAGCAGTGGAGGGAAACCCTCTCGGGGTCCTTGCTCGCTGTTATTGTATTCTCATCAATACTGTGTGAGTTCGGGGTTACCATGTGGTTCAGGAAGCAGTTTTTTGGCTTAGTGCTCAGCAACTCTGATGCTACTCAGTTCTTCTCTTTCCTTGCTGTCTTAGCGAATATCATGAGCAGTGGTGAGATAGAATTCATCCTCAGAGCTCTGCCTTGCTATCAGCCTGCTGCCTTGCTGCTGCCAAGTCTAGTTGTTGGGGGGAAATGTGCGGTGGGGAGTCTCTGTCAAGCAAGGTGTCTTCCTCTACAATTCTTCTTTCAGAAATGTGGACATCCTGTCAGAAAAAAAAAACAGCCTCCTTATTTCTTTGATGAACTCGGGTTTTTCTAGGTCCTGCTTTAAGTCTGTGACCTTAAAGATGGTATCTCCCATTTCCTTTTGTCCCTTCTTTGTCTCTTCATACAGTGCTACAACTCGTGACAATTCCAGATCTGTACCTCTTAATAAATATGTGGGTTACGGTGTGGTTGAATTTGTTGTTTTGTTGGTTTTTCAATTTGGTGTTTTTGTTTTATGAGACAGGGACTTACTATGTAGCCCAGACTAGCCTCTACCTCACAATCCTTTTTTAATTTTTTTTAGTTAATTTTGTTTATATGTATAACTGTTTTGTCTGCATGTATGTCTATGCACCACGTACATGCCTAGATCCTGAGAAGGATAGAAGAAAGCATTGGATCCCCTGACTGGAGTTATAGATGGTTGTGAGTTCCCGTGTAGGTGCTGGCAGTCAAACCTGGGTCCTCTGCAAAAGCAGCCAACTGCTGAGCCATCTCCCCTGCCTCAGACTATTAAGTACTGCGCTTTGCAGTATATTTTTTGAAATGAGCTTTTGTAAACCACATCAAAAAGAAGGTACACCCTTTGTGAGCCCTAAAAACTTAAAATTTCACAGCTCTTCCAGAGTTGACAGGTTCTGTTTTAGTTGTTTTTTGAGTCTTTGCATTGCTTTTTAAGATAGTGTTTCACTCTGTAGCCCAGGATGACTCAAATGCTCAAGCATTGCTCCTGCCTTAGTCTACTGAGGACAGGAAGTACAGGCATAGGCCACCACACAACTCAGATGTAGCACATTGAAAATAAAATACTTTGTTAACAGCTGTTGGTCACTTTTTTTTTAGGTGAGCACACATACACAGAAACCATGTGACTTAATCACTTAACATTAACTTGCCAGGTCTTTAGACTTTGCCCTGCCTGCTTCAGATGGAGAAGTTCTGCTTTTATCTGTTTTACATACTGAGTTTCCTCTTAAGCTCTCATATGAAAACACTCTGCTTCTTCTAATTTAAAGCCCTTGGATTTACTTCAGTTATCTTCAAACTGAGGAGTATGGTGCTGCCCCAGACTCTCTTTGGATGTTTAAACTTTCTTTCTTTTATGTGAAGTAGGTAGCCCTAGCCATCCTGGAACAGCAGTTGTATTGACCAACCACAACCTCCCAAGTGTTTGTAGGAAGGGCATGAGCCAACATGTTCTGGCCAGTTGCATTTTTAAAGTATAATTTAAAGCTGGAGGTAGAGCCTTTTGGTAGAGTACTTGCCCAAAGTATATTTTAACTATTTTAAAATTTAATAAAAATCACATGCTTGTTTACCTATGATGTTCATCGAGTTGTTTTTTGCTTAGAGTATATTTGAACGTCTTACAAACTTCTTAAGTTTTGCTGTTCTTTCAGAGCTGGCATGCCTCCATAATTAAGAGTGCCCATACAAGAATAGACTAGAATAAAACATGTTGTTCAGTGCTAGACATACTGTTCATTCCATGGGTAGCAGCCAACCAAGTGTACACAATAAGTACAATTTAATAAAATAGTAGTTAAATGTAGCATGATAGTCCTAGTTTTATTTCCCCTCGCTGTGATAAAATATCCTAACAAAATCAACTTAAGAGAGAAAGGGTTGGTTTGTCATCCAGGTTACATCCATCATTACAAGGAGGTCCAGGTGTTGGTGGTAGGAACTTGACCAGCCAGTCACATCTCATCCACAGTCAACAAGAAAAGGCCGTGTTTTAATGCATGCACTCTGTTGCTAACTACCGCCATTCATACAGTAAGGATCCCCTGCCCAGAGAATGAATTTGAGGTCAGCACATGCAACATGAGACCCTTTCTCAAAAAACTCATAATTAGTAATTAGGAAATATGCTTTTAGGTCAGTACTTTTATGTTTGCTCACTGGTTCATCCCCGACATTTTGAACTATATACATAGTAGGTACTGAGTAAATATTTGTTAACAGATGGTATTGGGAATATAACCTGACTTACTAAGAAAAGCTTAACCTTAAGTTTTTATTTTTTGAGACATGATTTTTCTATATTAGCTAGCTCTGCTGGAGTTTGCTACATAGATCAGGCTAGCCTTAAGTCACAAAGATCCTCCTGCCTCTGCCTCCGCCTCCTAAGTGCCAAGATTAAAAGTGTTCTCCACCATGCCTGGCCTGAATATTTTAGACATAACAAAAGAATCGGTCTTTAAAAAATGTTTACCTTCTTATCTTTCAGATATGGGTAAATGTCACCTTACCAAAGGCAAACAAGCTCTAGAGATTCGAAGCAGCTTGTCTGAAAAGAGAGCACTTACTGATCCAATTCAGGGGACAGCTTGCTCTGCAGAGTCTCTAGTGCGGAATCTACAGTGGGCCAAGGCTCATGGTATGGTAATGTGTTTTCTGTGAGAGCTGTTGGAAGTTTACTTTTTATCTTGTTTTTTGTTTGTTTATTTTGCTTTGCTTTTTGAGACAGGGTCTCAGTATGTAGATCTGCCTGACCTAGAACTCACTGTTATAGACCAGGCAGGCCTCAAACTCAGAGACCCACTTACCTCTGTTGGCTGAGGTTAAAGGCATGTGCCACCATACCCATGCATAAATTTATTTTTAAAATCATACATCTTTTTTTTTCTAACAGGTTTCCCCCCCAAGTTTTACAATGAAATTGGGGTGGTGTGTGCCTGTAATCCCAGCACTTAGAAGGCTGAGGCAGAAAAATCATGAGTTTTTGGCCAGTCTACATACAAAAGAACGCATGTTCACCTTGTAGGCAAGTCTAAAACTAGTCTTTAAGTTGTATATATTACACTGGTCTATGCTAGCAATACCAAGTTATTTAGTTTATTATTTTACTATTATTGAAAACAAATTTATTTATTTATTTTTTGTCTTTTGAGAAAGGCCTCATCATGTAGCCTAGGCTGGCCTAGAACTCTAAAACTTAAATAATCATGTTTGATTCTTCTTTTCTGAAAGTAAGTTAAAATTTTATTTATGTGGGATGCAGGCAAGTCTTTAGCTTCTCCATAGTGTGACTTTTGAAATGCGCGGCTGTCAGGAGCCAGGCAGGTCTGCATTCTACCATGCACACAGCTTGTCTAGACTTAGGAAGCAGCTGCTGTCTCGTAGGGTTGTAGATAATAACTGCACATTCACCTAGGTAAACTACATGGTTCATGGCTATTACTCTCATGCTATCTGTGACATGTGGTGGAGTGACAAAGGCAAGAAAAAGAAGATGCAGAGGAAGGTCATATCTGTACCTTAATGACCTTCTGGTAGTTTTATGAGGTATAGTTAAAAATTTGAGCTTAAAGTAATACCTAAAGGAAAGGATTTTTCTGTGAAATTTCCCAGGTGTTTTCTCTGAGTCTTTTATCATAGAAAAGATAGAAGACTAATGTATTTCTTGAACTTCTGTTTTAAAAATATTTTTAATACTTTGTTCTCTTAAGTTGTAGTTTTTGGCAAATTAGCATGTTAGAGCACATTAAGGGGTAATGTGCTATAAATATATCATCTTTTAGATGGTTGCACAAATAATTAAAATTGAATGTCTTTTCCACATATATACATTTATATAAATATGTAAGTTTCGTGTGAACAACACTGTGTATGTATGAACAACATTGTGTGTGTGTGTGTGTGTGTGTACAACACACACAGAATTATAGTGGTAAAGATGAACATTAGGGATAGGGTAGCTTAGTAGTTAAGTATTTGCCTGGCATACGTGAGTCCTCAGGTTAGGGTCCCAGCACCATACCGCAAAATTAAAATTAAATAAACTCAACAGAAAACAAAACCTTTCATGAGATAATATCTAACTGGGAGTGATGGTTTACTCCTGTAATCCCAGCCCTTGAGAGCCTGAGGCAGGAGAATTGAAAGTTAAAACTAGCCTAGGCTAGTTAGTGAGTTTCAGGTCAGTCTGGGCTACCCAGAACCTATCTATCACCCTGTCTCAAAAACCAGAGGGAGAGGGAGAGATACTTAAAATCATTTATTTCATTTTTTAATTCCACACACTCAAAAAAAAACCCTGTTTTAGTGAAACTAGTATATTTCATGTCAATTAACAGTATGATCCATGTGTAGGAATCATCTAATAGCTACCTCCAACAATCTGAAGCATTAAATATATGAAATATTGGCTAATAGAAAAATATCAAGCTGGGCAGTGGTGGTGCACACCTTTAATTTCAGCACTCAAGGGTGGAGACAGGTGGGTCTGTGTGAGTTCAAGGTCAGCCTGGTCTACAAAGCTTGTTCGCTGTAGCCAGGGCTATACAAAGAAACCCTGTCTTGAAAAAAAGGAAAAGAAAAATATTAAAACCCAAAAGTACTGTAGATATCCAGGAGTGGCTGAATGACTAGTTAACAAATTATCAAAGCCACTTGGTGACAGTACATTTTATAAAATTCTTGTTTGGGTATGAGGTTTTAGCTTGATAGTAGACAGCTTACCTAAAATGCACAAAACCCTGAATTTTATCCTTCACACCATACCACACCATACACACAAGTTCTTATCGTAAATACTGAGTCATCAATAAAAATCTATGTATATTTTTATTACCTCTAGAAAAAACTATATAGATTGCAAAAATTTGGGTTTTGGTCTAATTGTGTGTATATGTTTCACCAGTAACATTACATAATGTTTTTAAGCAAATGGTCTAACCAACCATATGCTTCCCCATGTTTTATTTGCTCTCCATCAGAAAATTTACCAAGCACTCTTTAAATGATATTATTATATGTTGTTTCTGCTGTTCTTTTCCAGAGCTTCCAGAAAGTATGTGCCTTAAATTTCAGTGTGGTGTTCATATTCAATTAGGATTTGCCGCAGAGTTCTCGAATGTCATGATAATCTACACAAGTATAATCCACAAACCACCTGAGATTATAATGTGTGATGCCTACGTTACCGATTTCCCACTTGTAAGTCTCGTTTCTTTTATTTAAATTAGAGTGATAGGTTCTTATTTATTAAAGACTAAACTTTGAGATGAGGCTATATATATATATATATATATATATATATACACATATATATATATATATATATATATGTGAAGGGATAAAGAGCTTACTTCACATGTGTAAGACCCTGTGTTCTAGCCCTAGCCCCCCCCCCCCCCCCAAAAAGTCACTTAAATAATAAACTTTTAAAACCGTAAGATGCACCATGCCGTGGTAGCATACGCCTTTAATCCCAGCACTCAGGAGGCAGAGGCAGGCAGATCTCTGTGAGTTTGAGGCTAGCCTGGTCTACAAGAGCTAGTTCCAGGATAGGCTCCAAAGCTACAGATGAAACCCTGTCATAAATATAAATAAATAAAAAATAAATAAATAAATAAATAAATAAAACCATAAGATTCAATGAGAGGTGTAAAGGAAGTATATGTTCTTATGCATGCTTGCTTGTGCAACACTGATTATAGTATTTAATAACTGCCACAATACCTTAAATTTGTCAAATTCAGAAGTGTCTAAAGTTTACTCAGGAAGGATGTCTGCAGTATCTTATCCTCTAAGTAGAATTTTAAAAGTGAGAAGAATGAAATATTACATATACAAAGTGTGTATGTATAAATGTCATGAGTAACTTTATTTACTTACTTATTATTAATTTTTATTTATTTTTGGTTTTTCAAGGCAGGGTTTCTCTGAGTAGTAGCCCTGTCTGTCCTGGAACTCACTTTATTCCGTCTGCCTCTGCCTCCCAAGTGCTGGAATTAAAGGCATGAACTACCACCACCCTGCTGGGTAACTTTACTTTAAAAACTTGTGTATAGTGTAAGTTTTTATTGCAACATAAAATTCACTGCTGGAGCTGGACAGATAGCCCAAAGTTATGGGCACGTAATGCTCTTGCAGAGGACCAGGGTTCAGCAGCCACATTACCTACCTCACAACCACCTGTAACTCCTGTTCCAGGGCATCCAACACCCTCTGACCTCCACAGGTATCCTTATGCATGTGATACACATACACTCAGCCAGGCACATATACATTTACATAAATAAAAAATAAATAAACATTGAAGAAAAAAGACTGATTTGTGAAGCTCTGATAGCCATAAGAACAGAAATCTGTTCTTTCCAAACATTTAGTTCTGATATCACTTTGGACTAGTTTTTTAAAAAACAATATATAAGCTAAGCAGTGGTGACACACGCCTTTAATCCCAGCACTCGGGAGGCAGGGACAGGCAGAGCCAGCCTGGTCTACAGAGCAAGTTCCAGGACTGACACCAAAGCTATACAGAAACCAGAAACCCTGTCTCGGGAGAAAAAAAGAAAAAAAAAAATAGCTATTTTCTTCCCTATGTACATACGACAAATTAAGCAAAGACTAGGGAAAAAAGAAATTCCTACTATCATTGTTGTTACATATAGAGACTTCATGAAAGACATAGCTTCATGTGAGAACAAATTATGTAGCATGGACTGCAGTCACAGCTACAGGATAGTCCTCCCTGGGGCCAGAGAAGACCACAGGCTTCCCTGTGGAGGAGTAGAACACCTCCTGTCCTCCGCTAGTGGGTAGCTCTAAAAGAAGAAAAGGAGAGGGGCTAGTTTTTTTCTTGCTCATTTATTCTTTCTAAATATTTTAGGCATCCGAATCGCCCTGCACCTTCCCAGAATGATAATAAAGACAGAGAGAACTGAGGAGTCAAATAATAGGACTGGAAAGGAAACTGGAATAGGTTACAGAGTGTTTCAGGAAGTAGTTTAGGATTATCAGAAATAATTTTAAATGTTTTTAATGTAGCTACTTTTTAATTGTATAGAAGCCAGAATTCCTATGGCAACTTGCAACCTTAGAAGATTGTTTTCATGTTTCTTTAGTCCTGGGTAAAGAATTACCTATTCAAACCAGTGCTCTTGAGAGAACAGTATCTATGGAGATATTTTATGTTATAGACAATATTATGACTTCCATTGATGGCATCATTGGCATTCACTTATTTTGTGTGTGTTTGTGTGTGTTTTTTTTTTGTAGGACCTAGATATTGATCCAAAACATGCAAATAAAGGGACTCCTGAAGAAACTGGCAGCTATTTAGTGTCAAAAGAGCTCCCCAAGCATTGCCTCTATACTAGACTCAGTTCACTACAAAAATTGAAGGTTACTGCTTTTCCTGTTTATAGCAACTAAGGAAAAACTGTGGAACTAAAACTGATTGTGGCATAATCCATAGATGAGTTGCTTCATTTGATATTAAATTGGAACAACAATAACCAATTTACAGTGGGTCTTCTCTCTGATACTTTTGGCATTAAATTCTATCTCTGATACTTGCCTAGGGACCTCTCTGTCTTCTATGCTGTTGAGAAGTTAGGGCATGATTTCTTTATTGTCGCTTTCTACAAACATACAGCAAATTAAAATAGGAATTGCTTTTTAATCTCTGTCTTGTTGACTGACAAATGAGAAACTGGTTCTGTCCAGTTAAGCTTTCTAATGTAAGCATATCCTTGCAAAAAAAAAAAAATCTTCATTTTTTCCTTGGCTATATGATTATAGTGTAGTGAAAATTAGGAACACTTGTTAGGAATACCACAGACTATTATTATTTGTTCCTATCTAGTCTATATCAACTCTCCTCCCATTTTCTGATTGAGTTACTGTCTAGTAATACATTAAAGCAGCTTAGGCCTTTCATGTTCTTATGAAATAGGTTCACAGTAAAGGACGCTATTTCTAGTTATGGGGAAGGATGAGATCACAGTGCATCAGAAATGGAACTTGTTGTAACTTACAAATTATGTGACTTTAGTAAGATCTGGAGTTTCATTAAACAGATAAATGTTGAATGAGACAGCCTGCTTGTTGGCTTTAGGAGTGTTGGAAAGGAACCTCAGAGAGGGAGCTGAGTGGGGCTTCGTTGTGGGGTAGGGAGTGGTACTTTAAGGTTTGCACAGTTAATAAACATGGTAAACCTCTTTTCATTTTTAGGAACACCTGATCTTCACAGTATGTTTGTCATATCAGTATGCAGGACTGGAAGACACTGTGGAGGAGAAGCAGGAAGTGAATGTTGGGAAGCCTCTTATTGCCAAGTTAGACATGCATCGAGTATTGGGCAGGAAGACTTGCTTCCAAGCTTGCCGTATGCCTGATGAGCCTTATCACAGCTCCACACCTACCGCAGGGGGAGCAGGCCATTTTCATTCATCTCAGGACTCCTTCCATGGTGTGTACCATTCACATCTTGGTAACTCAGACAGTGATGTGCCACCAGACAGGTGTCATTGCAGCCGGACTCCACATGCCTTTATTTCAAGCTATCCCACCCACCATTACTCCTGCCAGTTTGGTAGAAGTAATGTGCCGGTAGAGACAACTGATGAGGTACCATTCAGTTTCTCTGACAGGCTTAGGATTTCTGAAAACTGACCTTCATGTGTTTGAAAATTAGAATAATTACAGTGCTTTCACATGAAATAGCACTTATATAAAATGAGGTAAAAAAGCAAACGTATATGTATAGAAGGAAAACTGGCAACAACTGTCTATAGCAGGCTCTCAGGAGTGGGAGGTACTAGAATTACATTATTTAAGCTGGGTGGTGGTAGCAACACACTTTTAATCCACGCACTCAGGAGGCAGGGGCAGATGGATCTCTGATTTGAGGCCAGCTTGATCTACAAAGTAGAAACCTTGTCTTTAAAAACCAAAAAAAGAAAAAAATTACATTATTTAATCAGATTATATATCTTGCTTTTGTCTCGTTTTAAGAGTTTGTGAAATTATTTGTTCTCTAAGAGTGAAATATGAGGCCTGTAAATATAGCTCAATGGCACAGTACTCAACTAATATGTGGAAGGCCCTGGACTTGATCATTGCTGGAGGGGAAAATAAATTATTTGAGTGTATATGTATGTATACCAAATATTTTCATTTTGACGACGCAGAAAAGCAGTATGAATGGCATTGCTATAGAGTGAGTTATTGTTGGCACCAGAAAAGAACCCTTTTTCAGTTATTATATGTGTGTATGTGTGCGCCTGAATGTATAATGTGCCCGTGGAGACTAGAAGAGGGCATCAGATCCTCAGACCTAGAATTACAGACAGGTGTAAACCACTCACTGTGAATGCTGGGAACCGAATCTGTGTCCTCAGCAAGAATAGCAAGTGCTCCCCTGGCAGTGGTGGTGCATGCCTTTAATCCCAGCACTTGGGAGGCAGAGGCAGGCCTGGTCTGCAAATCAAGTTCCAGGACAGCTAATGCTACACAGAGAAACCC
Source organism: Alexandromys fortis (assembly GCF_014885135.2). Taxonomy (NCBI): domain Eukaryota; kingdom Metazoa; phylum Chordata; class Mammalia; order Rodentia; family Cricetidae; genus Alexandromys; species Alexandromys fortis. The sequence continues at coordinate 2,637,077 of NW_026067979.1, read as the reverse complement.
TGTCTCAAAAATAAATAAATAAATAAATAAATAAAGAAAGAAAGAAAGAAAGAAAGAAAGAAAAAAGAAAGAATAGCAAATGCTCTTAACCACTGAGCCATTGCTCCACCCCCAGCAAGAACCTTTTCAATCACCAGACTTAACAACTTCAATTTATCAATGGAGAAAACCGAGGCAAGCTGTCATCTGAGTTCTAGTCTCAAATTTCTGTGCCAGTGGTTTCCTGCTGCACACTTCCTTCCCTACAGGTTCTTAGATAGGTATTGTTTGTGTATCTAAGGAGGGAGAGGGAGGAGAGAGAGCTGTTTATAACCCTGAGAACCGCTTATGATTTTGTGATTACAGAACTTTGCTTCAAGTGTTAGTCAAGAGGCTTGTATATAAATCTTATGTGGAACAGACTGAAATTTCTTGTTCATAAGTTTATGCATCCATGAGGAGGTGGTAATATATTAAGAATAGAGATTAACTGAATAGTTCTGGTGACTGCTGACTTTTCCAATCATTGAAAATGGCTTTCTTGCTTCCTTGATTAACTTCAAAAGCCACAGGAGATAATAGCCTTAACATTTTGATTTGACTACAAGCAGACTTAAAAGCAACTTGAAATAACAAGATTAACTGGTAACAAAAAGATTAGTAATCACAAGAGCCCCAACAAAGAAAATCTTACAAACAGATGCCGTCACTATTCAGTCCTGACAAACATTAAGGTTAGCCCCACCTTTCTTGCAAGTTCTTCCTAAAATAGAAAATATATCCTACTATATCCTACTATTTCCCCAAGCCCAAAGCATCATAGCAAAACTGCAAACTAGTATCTGTTTCACATACAAACACCAAATCATTAGTAAAATACTATCAAACTGAATCTAGCAATACATAAAAGGGATTACAAACCTTACTGAGTAAGATTTATCCCAAGAACTCAAGATTGGTTTAGTGTCCAAAAGTCAAGTAGGCTCATATGCAGTTGAGTTTCACTTTTCTTGGTAGCTGTGTTCTAGAAGTCGCTGAACACACCAACTTAGATTTGATTTCACAAAAATGAAAACGAGGTTCAGGATATTCGGTGAGACTACCCCACAAAGTTACGGTAGTTGGAATTCACTTCCTGTCCAACTTGGCCCATGGCATAACATATTGACCTGCCTTATTTCCATCCCCATCCTTTTATCAACTGCAAAGAGCTACAGCAGGAAGGTAGAGCATTGCCTTGTTAGACATCAACTGGAAACATCATATCTACTCACCCCCAAAGCCCTGGATCTGATCCACAGCACCACCAAACCAAAGTAAATCTGGTCCTACCTACACACCGTGTTTTTCATCAGGTTTGAGCATGGTGGATAAATAGCATTGTAAGTAGTAAAAATAGCAAGTGAGTGTTTGCTTACATTAAGTTGCTAGGCTTAAGAGTAATGGATAGCACCACTTTCTGTAGGCTGAGATGGGCATTTTTTTTTTTTTTGGTTTGGTCTCATTTCAACGGGCTTGTAATTATAGATGAAGAAACCGATTGTTGGGCTAACCTGAGATGTTCATGTACCTCGGATGACTCAAACCTAGACCACAGTGCTGTTTTTGCTGTTACAAAATGATGGGGAAGGTACTGCAGTGACTGTAAATCAGTGCAGAAGCTGTTACGTTAGGTACTCATACCCGATGGAGGAGAAAATAAAGAATTTTATGTCTAAGAGACAAAAGGGAAAGGACCTTTGAAGTCTGCAAGAAACTGTCGTCTTTTGACAGCAGGAGAAATGATGTCTTTAATTTGGAGACTTCACGTGCTAGATCTTGGTGTTCTCTAACCACAACGGGAAAAGGCTTCAGATAACTTTTTTTTTTTTTTTTGGTTTGATTTTTTTCTTTGAGAAAGGGCCTCTCTAGTCCTGGTTGTCCTGGGAGCTCCTCATGCAGACCAGGCTGACCTCAAACTCACAGAGATCCACCTGCCTCTGCCTCTCAAGTGCTGGGTGGGATTAAAAGCGTGTGCTACCGTGTCCATTTCTGAAAACATTTTAACAGTGCCTCAGTAGTTGAGTCTTCAATGATAATACTATCTATTTATCTCTGTGTGTGCGCGCATATGCATGTGTTTTGTATGTGCAGGTGCACATGCATGTGGCTATATATGGAGGCTAAAGATTGCTGCTGGTCTTCTCAATCCTACTCTGTCTTTTTTTTCTTTGAAGTATTTTTTTATTTATTTTTATTTTACTTTATGTGTATGAATGTTTTGCACGGATATATGTCTGTGTACCATTTATTTGCCTGGTATCCTAACAGCCTACTCTGCCTTTTTAAATGTGTGTGTGTGTGTGTGTGTGTGTGTGTTTGTGTGTACATAAATGTGGGTGCCCTTTAAGATCAGAATAGAATATTAGATTCCCTGGATCTAGAATTGAATTCATTTTTGAGCCACCCACCAACATTAGGAATTGAACTTGGGTCCACTGCAAGAATATTATGTGCTCCTAATTGATGAGCCATCTCTCCAGACCCTACTTTTAGGCAGTGTCTCTTACTGAAACTAGGGTTCACTGATTCAGCAAGATTAACTGGCCGGGAGCCCTGAGAATGCCTGTCTGCCTACCCAGTACTGGGATTCTACCACACCTGGCTTTTTACATGGGTCTGGGACATTCAAACTCAGGTCCTTACGCTTGTATGGCGAGTACTTTACCAAGAAAATTTTTATTAATATTAAAATGTTCAGAGAAGAAAATAATTTGCCATCTCTCAGGTGAATACCACAAGTCATATTAAAAATATCTCTAAGCTAGGTGTGGTGACACATGCCTTTAATCTTAGCATTCATGAGACAGAGGCAGGCAGATCTCAGTTCCAGGCCAGTGTGGTCTACAAAGTGAGTTCCAAGACTACCAAGGTTACACAGAGAAACCCTGTCTTAAAAAATAAATAGATAGATAAATAAATAAAAATCTCTAAAGAATTTGGCCTAAATTAATGATGTTGATATGGTCTGTTTAGTGGAGAAGGCTGTTCTGATAAAACATTATTAAAACATCTTAGTTACTTTTCTATTGCTATGAAGAAACACTATGATCAAGGCAACTTATAGAAGAAAGAATTTACTGGGGGCTCACAGTTTCAGAGGGTGAGTCCATGACCATCACGGCAGTAAGAATGGCAGGTCAGCATGGTGCTGGGGCAACAGCTGAGAACTCACATCCCTATCTACAATTCTGAGGCAACCAGAGAGCTCACTGGGAATGGTATGGGCTTTTGAAACTTCAAAGCCCTCCCCCAGTGGCACACCTCCAACAAGGCACCTCCTAACCCTTCCTGAACAGTTCTACCAACTGCTGAGCAAGCATTCTGGTATGCGAGCCTATTGGGTCCACTGTCATTCAAACCATCCCATCTGTAAAGTCGGTTTATAAGCTTTAGTTTTACTCCTCCCAATGTCCTTTCTGAATTGCAAAGAGCACTTCCCTCTCTCTAAAGGCTGATAATCTGTAACAATCTGCAACACACGGTTCAGACTTGGTTATCTGACCTCAGCATATCTGACCTCAGCATCCTCAGTTCTCTTCCCACGTGAGCTTTTGTTGCCCTTCTCACTGTCTCATTCACACACTTGACCTCACAGTGGAGTCCAGTGGTTTTCAGACTGTTCTAGCAGCTCTCCTCTGAGGGAAGAGGGGCTTCCCCTTGTGCTGCAGACAACAAGCCTGCTGTCATCTCTTTTACTTTCCAGGTAAGCTGTGGTTTGCATGAAGTTTCTCAGCCGAGGAGCTTCTGGTCGTAGTAGTCCACCTTTTGCTTGGCTAGTCTTCTCTCACATGTACCACAGCAGCACCAGACTGTGCTGTGGGGGAGGAAAAGGGGGACTTTTATCATGAAGGGGCACTGAATTTTGTCAAAGATCTAATGAGGTGACCATGTGGTTTTTGTCTTTCTGTCTGCTTATATGGTGGATCACAATTATTGATTCGTATATGTTGAGCCATCTCTGCATCTCCGGGATGGAGCCTCCTTGATCATAGTGAATGATCTTTTTGATGTGTTCTTGGATTCGGTTTGCCAGCAGTATTTTATTGAGAACGTTTGCATCTATTTTTATTTGTTTCTTTGCTTGTTTTACGAGACAGGGTTTCTCTGTGTAACAGCCCTGGCTGTCCTAGGACTCACTTTGTAGTCTAGGCTGGCCTTGAATTCACAGAGATCTATCTGCCTCTGTGTGGGGGCTGGTTTGAAAGAAAATGGTCCCCATAGGGAGTGGTACTTTGAGGAGGTATGGCCTTGTGGGAGTAGGTGTGGCCTTGTTGGAGGAAGTGTCACTCAGGGAATAAGCTTTGGGGTCTCCTATACTCAAGCTACAACCAGTATGGCGCAGACTCCTTGATGTTACCAGCAGATCAAGATGTAGAACTCTCAGTTCCTTCTCTAGGACCATGTCTGCCTACATCCTGCCTTGCTTCCCACTATGATAATGGACTAAACCTCTGAACTAGCCCCAAGTAAATGTTTTCCCTTATAAAGTTGCCGTGGTCACGGTGTCTCTTCACAGCAATAGAAACCCTAACTAAGACACTGCCTCCCTAGTGCTAAGATTAAAGGTGCGCACCACCACTGCCCGGCCAACTTTTTAAGTTTTTTAAATTACACTTTTACTTCTTGGTGTGGGCCATGCCACAATCTGCAAGTGAAAGTCAGAAAAGAGCAGTGGGAGTCGGTTTTCTTGCTATGTGGGATAAACCTTGAGATGGAATTCAGGTCGCTAGGCTTGGTCAAGTGGAGTCATCAGCCACCCCAGCACAAGAGTTTTGGTTGCAGTCTCTCCCACCCCCTGCTGGCGAGACAAGGAAATTGTGCCCGTCTGTAAGCTATTTGGAGAGAAATGGAAAAGAAATCCCAAAGCATTCGCAGAAACATGGTTGGAAGAGATGCTAGCGGACGTGATTTCCAGCTGCCTCGAAGACAGAGCCAAGGCTTTATCCCTTGTCTTGAAGTCTCATCCTCCACCCCACCCCATCATCCTTGGGAAACTCAACTCCGTGGTGATGTCCCACCAAAGTTTTCTCTGATTTCCTCACCAACAGTGGCCTCTTCTCATAAACCCAACCATCCCCAAAGACATCCTGGGCTTCATCTTCATAGGCCTTTCACACCGTCAGCGCCATGAGAGCGAAAACTACTAGCCCGCGGTGCTTCTGGTTTCTGTCTCTCCTGCCTTCCACTGTAGGCTAACCTGGGCTTACTTTGCCCTGGCTCACTATGGCTCACACGTACCAGCAACTGCTCTCACCCACCCTTCCAGCTCCCATCTCCATCCAACTCACCCAGTGATGGCTTCCGTTGAAAGGATGGAATCCCAATCCTGGCCGTCTTTCCTACACATCTCCCTAAAGCCCTCAGTCCTCCCTTCCCCCTCCTGCTCATTCTCTTCTCTCATTTTTGATTGAGAACCTCTCTTTGGTTTTCCTTGCGAAATTGGAAACCACCTAAGTCTCACCCCCGACCCCTTACACGCGTACATCTTCTAACGTTCTTTCCTCGCCACCACGCCCCACCCATTCTGGTCCATCTACTTTCCCTCTCCCGAGTATCTTGCCATGGCTTAGCCTGCCTCCTTTCTACTCTGTCAGGAGCTTTCTCTTCGTCAGATTCGCTTCTTTCAGACACAGCTTCATAGGCACGTGACAGCTGCTGTCACACAGGGACCTTGGTTTTAGGCCTTAAAAAGTGTACCCTGAGCCGGGCGGTGGTGTCGCACGCCTTTAATCCCAGCACTGGGGAGGCAGAGGCAGGCGGATCTCTGTGAGTTCGAAATCAGCCTGGTCTACAAAGCGAGTTCCAGGACAGCTGCACAATGAAACCCTATCTTTAAACAAACAATAGCAACAGCAAATAGAAAAATGTACCCTGAGAGAGGCGCAGCGTTACACTAGGATCCAGGGGTCCGGGCTTCAGCTCCCAGCCCCCACATGGCAGCTCACAATTGAATTGTAGCTCTAGTTTCAGGGATTCAGCTGCTCCCAGTTGGCCTCTTGGAAGCGATGCATAGATATACATGCGGGCAAAGCACCCATACACATAAAATAAAATAAAAATATTTTTTAAAAAAAGGGAAGAGAAAAGAAAGTGTAGGTCGCTGGAACTGACGACACGGAGCTGCTCTGAGCTTTGTGGAGCGGGTTGTTCGTGAATATTCAAGCAACCCAGAGAGACGCACAAGTTGGCATGAAAGAAGACATGGCCAACGCTTCCAACGAGCAGGCAAGCTGACACTTCCTCAGCTTGCTTCGTGCCTGTACTGCAGAACCCCAAGAAGCCTGCTTCTCATGCATTATCCTCGGCAGAGATGAAGACATCGAGGCCATAGGGGTCGCTCGGCTGAGGTTTCACAATCAGCAAATGGAACCGCCGCGGAAATGTACGGCCCGTGCGAATGAATGACTGATAGAGAGGATAATGACGCGATCAAACGTGGATAAGATGGAAATCAGACATCAAGGATTGTTATGGATTCCATAACAATGCTGAGTCAGGCTGACTTTGAAGGAAATCAGACAGAACGTGGGAATCTGATAAGGTTCTGGACCGGACGGCAGAGACAAGGCTCTACTGCCTAAGAAGCAAGTGGACTCTTCGGAAACTCTGAAGACAGAACCAGAACCCCAGTGATATTGGGCAGACCGGTTTAGGGGGGGAAAAGGGGGGGGCAATGCAGGAGGCCAGAGGAAGACAGGACGCCCCCAGCGTGATCAAGCTGAGCCAGAACCGCCCCACAATGCGGTTGAAGCTCACCTACGGGACACTAGGATAGCATTCTCGATGGGGACACCACAGGGGCTGACTGGCAAAGAACTTTCATGAGAGGTCGTCATGGATTGTGGACAACCCTTTCAAGACTATTGCTCTCATCCTGGCCCCTTATCCCTGCTCTTTTTGGGGGAACCAACCATGTCTGGTTTGAGGAGGCTATGAGCAGAGGTTTCCGGCAGGGGGCAGCACAGGCTTGTATTTATCTTTGGCTGACCGGCTCCTTTCCCTAGGCATTTTCCCAGTGTTTTCTTGAGCCTGCTGAGGACAGTGCTCTGACAATTGTCGGAGACTGCCACAACCGGGTCGATACAGCAGGGGGCGATCCGGATGGGAGGGCCAGAGGAGGCACGAAGAGGGCCCGAGGGACCCTCAGAACTGCAAGCGCAAGGAAGCCGCCCTCGCAGATGGACTGCAGTTCACCGGCTTTTCAGGCCGCTGCTCCGCAATCCTCTTCTTTCCTCGCCCACAGACTCCACTGGCTCCCCCAGCCACAGCCCGACCTGAGTCTGTTCCAACGAGTGTCAAACCATGACAGAAGGCCGGCTGGCCCCTCCCGGTCTGTTTCAGCGTGTATCCTTGCTATTTTTTCTTTTGTTTATCATTATTCTGTGTGCGCAGCATAGAGAACTGCACCTGTGGGGCTCAGAAGATAACTTTGTGGGGTCCATTTTCTCCTTCCACCTATATATGGTTTCCAGGGATGGAACTGGGGTCCCCAGTCCTTGCCCAGCAAGAACCTTTACTCACTGAGCTATCTCACTGGCCCACTGGCTTCTTAATTGTAGTGAAATATACATGCAATTTTTGGAGGGAGGGGTTCAAAAGAGAGGTTTCTCTATGTAGCTTTGGAACCTGTCCTGGTGCTCTCTCTGTAGACCAGGCTGGCCTCAAACTCACAGAGATCCACCTGCCTCTGCCTCCAGAGTGCTGGGACTAAAGGCGTGCGCCACCACCGCCCGACTCACATGTAGCCATTTCTAAGTGTACAGTTCCATAGTGCCGATGCTTTCATGCTAGATTATTGGGGTTTCCACATACTTGCACAAGGCTGGGAAGATGGCTCTGTGTGGGTGAAGTACCTTTCAAGCAAGCGTGAGGATCTGAATCGGATTACCACCAGCACACACACGCACACACACAAAGCCAGGTTTGAGAACAGGCAGGGTAGCGAATGACCGATCCCAAGATCAAAGCCACCCAGCCTACCAATCAGTGAGCGCTGGGTTCAATGAGAGACACCAGGTGGTACGTGCTTGAGATAGACACGGAGTGTCTACTTCTGGCCTTTACACACATGCGCGCGCACACACACATACACAAACACACACACTCATGCATACACAATCACGCACGCACGCACCCGCGTGGATGAGGAACAGAAGTGCAGCGGGCTTTAAGGCGCAGACCTAGAGAGTGACATTGCTGAGAAGTAAAAACGGAAGTCATCCCAAGGTGCAAGGTTCTGCAGCCCACCAAGCACCTCTGAACCTTCAGACACGCCTCACCCCATATCTCAGCCATACCTTCCCTCTGTCTTCCCCACGCATGGCCCACACCAAGACCTATGCTCAGCTAGGGGCCCTCAAAAATAATCCTGGGGGCGGGGGAAGCCTGTCCAAGCCTGGCATAGTAGTGCACGTTTTCATCCCAGGACTCGAAGCAGAGGCAGGTGGCTCTCCGTGAGCTTGAGGCCAGCCTGGTCTATGTGCAGAGCTGCGGGCCATCCAAGGCTCTGGAGTGAGATTCTGTCTCAATAGCACAAAACAAAACAAATGAGAAAAAGGGGAAAGGAAGAAAGAAAAACGTTGCCAGTGTAGAAGGTGAATGGGAAGTTGTAATTATTTGTGGTTTTTGGTTTGTTTTGTTGTTGAGACCGTTACACTGGATACCTTGTATCGCTTAGGCCAGCTTGGAGCTGGGTAGTGGACTGGTATCCAGCACTAGGGTAGCGGGAAAGGGCTCTGCACACAGTGAAGGAATCTCTCTTTAGACCACAACAGGGAAAATGGTTTGCTGAGTATAGCAGGAAGCCGTCGGGCTGGGAAGGGAGCAGGTAAAGTGCTGTGCTGTCTGCAGTGCATAATGGATGAGCGATGGGGCGGGGGGGGGGGGGGCAGGCAGTTTCCAAGCCTGTAATTTACACCAGGTGAAGGACAGTTCTGATTGGCCAGTGTAGAGTTCTGGGGCTTCAGTACAAGCTGCTGTGAAGGAAAACTCCTGAAAAGACAGTGTGGCTGCCGAGACCCAGCCGATTGATTGGGATTCCAGTACTGTGGAGAGATCGGAATGGCGCAGGTCTAAAGACTAATCACCTTATCTTAAACTAGGCTTAGCCCTCTGGAGCAGCCGCTCCTTGCCCACCTCTCCGTCTGAACTACTATCTTGCAACTCATCGATAAAAATCTTTGGGAGCCAGGCTTGGTGGCGAAAGTCTTTAATCCCAGCACTCGGGAGGAAGGCAGAGGTAGGCCAGCCTGGTCTGCAAAGCATGTTCCAGGAAACCCAGGGTTGTTACAAAGAGAAACCTTGTCTTGGAAAGAAAAAAAAAAAGGTGGAAGGAATGAAGGATGAAAAAAAGAAAGGAAGGAAGAAAGAAAAGAAATGAAGAAAGAAAAGGAAGAAAGGAAAGAAAGAAAGAAAGAAAGAAAGAAAGAAAGAAAGAAAGAAAGAAAGAAAGAAAACCTTTTGGAATCTATTAACAGACCACTATCAATCCGAAAGCTAAGGTTGCCATCAGCTAGCATCTGGGCCCATAGGAAAGCATCCCCCACCCTGCTGTACCAGCCTCTCTGATATATCCACCAGTGCATTTTAAACTTGCCTTGAATTATGACTCTCTTTCTTCTGTAAACCAGTAAAGTTTCAGGAAACTGCTACCAGGTTGGAACATGGAATTGGGGGTTACCTAAATCTGTATTCCTGGGCCATGTCTCTCAAGATGGCTTCAGAAAGACTGTCTCTTTTATTCTCTTTAAGACGAGAGTCAAGGTTTTTTTTTTTTTGGGTCCACACAGCCATGCCCATAATTTCAGGTTGTACAAAGCCTGCTACAGAAACCTGAGCCCTGGGGACCAGGGTCACGCAAATAAAGGTAACTGTGCTTGGAGGCCCTCAGGACACCAGGCTACAGCCCTTTGGTGTCAGGTTACAGGATGCTGCAGCCAGCAGCTTGAGAAGATGCCCTAAGGGTGGACTGGCCCCCATTTTCGGCTCTCTCATTAAAGGCCTTCTCTCCACACATCCCAGTCTGGCCTCAATCAGCATCTTCCTGCCACAGCCTCTGCTTTCCATCACAGTTTATTCCTGAATTCTCTCTCTCTCTCTCTCTCTCTCTCTCTCTCTCTCTCTCTCTCTACTTTTCCCACATGTGTGGAACCAGAAAATTATTTTATGGAGGCGCTTCTAGCATTTCCCTTTTCTGAAGGCGTTCCAAGGGTGGAAGTCCCCTTTCCGTAGCACGAATAATAAAAACCCAGAGACAGATACTGGGGTTCAACTAGAAGATCAGAAAAGCAAAGCAGCCGAGCCACTAGAGAGCTCTTGCCTCTATGAAATCTCCAGACTGAAAGAGAGCGAGTTCCTGTCTCACCCTACTTTATATTCCTCTCTAGTGCCGGGATTAAAGGTGTGCACCACCAGCACCTGGCCTCTAGGGCTATCTAATGTGACCACTGGGATTGAAGGTGTGTGCCACCACTGCTTGACCTGTGTGGCTGACTAGTGTGACTTTTGCGTTCTGATCTTCAGGCAAGTTTATTTAGTAAAATACAAATGAAATATCACCACACCTTTCCTCAATTGCTACCAACATGCTCGATCCTGGTCTTTCTGAGGGAGCCTAGGCCATGCTGGGGTGGGGTGCTTTCTCCACCTGGTGATTAGCGACTACCAGGGCCTCTGTCTGGGAGCTCAGCTCGCCTGCAGCTACATCCTGCCTGCCTGCTAGTGATGGATGGTTGATGATCTGGGAGGATAAGATCAAAGCCCTGCCTGACGCAGCTTCTGTCAATGTTGACCAGAACTTTTCTAGGCTGACTTGTTTACAAAGGCCCTGGCGGAAGTCAACGCTAGGAGCCTCATCTGCAATACAGGGACTGGTGGGCATGTCCCTGCAGCTGAAGCCACACCCACAAGCTGTCCTGTCCTTGCCACCACTCCTACCTTCCACTCCTACCTTACCCGAGACAGGGAAGAAAAGAAGGAAGAATTCGAGAAGTTTGATGACAATGTGCACTTTCGTCTTTTGGACTAAACAAACCTCTTTCGTCAACATTTTCAATAAATAAAAACGAACCTGAGGGGGTGGAGCAGGGGGTGGAAATCAAATTGTCAGACTATCACAGCTGTTTTTAACCAAGCCAGCTCCCTGGCCCCGGACCAGAGTTTTTAAGCAACAGGATGCATCAGCTATGTGGTCCCTAGGAGCCAGAAACTGAACTGCTGATAACAGTGGCTTTGACCAGAAAGTGCATCCTAGAGGCCTGGCCCCGGGCCAAGTGTTTGAGTCACCCAGGCCTGCACCTTGCGAATGCTTGTCCTAATCCCAGGTCCCAGAGTGGAAGACTGGCCACGCAGGTTTCACTCATGTCACAAGGGACATACATGGCAGAGGCTGGGTTCTGATGCAACAACCTGGGGTCTCCCTCCTCTCACCCACCTTCTGGTGATCCCCCCCACTTCTTCCTTCACGTACCTATTTCGACAAAGCCCCTGAAAAAAATCAAGGGTATTTGAGTATCACAGCCCATCTCAGGGTGTGCCGCTGCTGGCCGAGGGGACCTTCTGCCTGTCCCTCCCTCTCCGTACTAACTTTCCTCACCAGCTCTTTAAGGGACTGTGGCTTGGACTGAAACTCTGTCTTGTGGATGCAATCCTTGGAAACAGTGGTATTCTCTTGAGAGAAAAAGATAGAGCCAGAAATAAGGCATAATTTTCTTTTTTTGTTTTTTGAAACAGGGCTTTCTCTGTGTAGCTTTGGTGTCCTGGAACTCACTCTGTAGATCAGGCTGACCTAGAACTCACAGAGATCCGCCTGCCTCTGCCTCCTGAGTGCTGGGATAAAAGGCCTGTGCCACCACACCCGGTTTAAGGCATGGTTTTCTATTCTTATACTCTGCTTTGCCTGCTGTATGTGTGTGTTTGGGTTTTTGTTTGTTAGTTTGGTTGGTTAGTTGGTTAGTTTCGCGTAGTTATAGCGATTGAACCCAGGCCTCACAAATGGTGGTAAGTGCCCAGTCACTGAACTTCATCCCCAGGCCTTTTTGAACACACACACACATACATATATACATATAAACTTTTTAACGATCCTTTGTGAATTTCACATCATGCATCCCGATCCCATTCTTTTCCCCATCCCTTCATACCTGCCCTCTGCCCTTGCAACCTCCCTCACAAAATAAAATAAAATAAAATTTAAAAGAAAAGAAAATCTCATCATGGAAGCTGTAGTGTGACACGGTGAGTCACAGTGTACCCCTTAGCCCATAAACCTTGCAAGTGTCCACTGAAAATGAGTCATTGGTTGGGTTCGAGGCCTCTGGCTTCTTCTGGGCCCTCACTGGGTTGTTCTGTGTCGTGGAGACCCTGCAGCTTTGAGTCTGCAGGACCAGCCCTTCACATCCTCCAGCAGATGTTTTTAAAGATTTATTTTAATCATTTTTAATTGTGTGTGTATGCATGTGTGTGTGTGTGTGTGTATGTGTGTGTGCACATAAATTCAGGTGCCCGCAGAGGCTAGACACATTGGGTCCCCTGGAGCTACACTTAGAAGCAGTTGTGAACTTCCCAATAGGGGCGCTGAACCAATCTGGAGTTCTCTGGAAAAAGCAGTATATACTCTTAGCCGTCTCCAGACCCTCCCGTCAGTTTTGATTTTTCATTTTGAAAGAGAGTCCAAGTTGCCCATGTTGGCCTTGAACTTGCTTTCTAGTCCATGAAAGGCTGGACTTTAACGATTTTCTTGTCTTTTCCCCTCTGTACAATACAGGCCCAGTCTTGTTCAAAGAAGTACCAAATAAGGTAGGTGGGGGTTTTTGGGTGTGTGTGTGTGTGTGTGTGTTTATGTAACTGAGTGCCTATATTTCAAGCTAGTTAAAAATAGAAATATATTAAAAAGACAGAAAAGAAAAAGAACTTTAAATGGTGATGTGTCTGAGTCACCAGGCAGCTGCACGCAGCTTTAATTAACCTCCCCCTGTCCTTTAGACCCGTCTCTGACCTTTCTCAGCAAACTGTCCCCACCGCATCGTTGGAGGGGAGGGGATGCTAGCAGGGAGCCAGCACCCATCTAATTAGCGACCCCGACATCTGCTCGCCCACACCGGGCTGCACTTAGCCCTGGGCTTTTCAGCGGAGAGAGGCTTTTAGGCTGCGCCTTCCCTTCTCCTTTTGTTAGCTGTTTAGTGTTTCTGCAATAGACGGCTGTCTTCTTTGGTCTGTACAAGTGGGCGGTGCCAAAGTAGACAGAAGTGTCTTCAGGGGCGACCAGTACTCGGGGGTCCGTGGGGACGGCCTGTGCTCTCATCTGGGCCTTCAGGGATTGTTCCGGCTTTCAGGGTATTGTTGGTTGTTTCCACGGCAGAGCTCACCTGCTTTGAAAGTAAGTCCCGCATCAGCGAGGGAACCATGGGTCAGTCAGCCCTGCCCTACCTCTGCTTCCCTGGCCACCTTAACAGGAAGCACCCAGTAAGAAATCTTTCTGGCCTTATCTATAAGAAACCATGTGTCAACAATTCTGGCTTTGGGGAATCTTGTACTCATGGGATTTTTCTTTTTGAACCTTATTGGATCAACTTAAATATTCATTTTCATTCTTCTAGATCAGCTGTCCTCAACCTATGGATCTCAGCCCCTTTGGGGGAGGGTCACATATCAGATATCCTGCCTATCGGATATTTATTTACATCATGATTCATAACAGTAGCAAAATTACAGTTATGAAGTAGCAGTGAAATAATTTTGTGGTTTGGGGGTCACCACAACATGAGGAATGGGTCTCAGTGGAAGGCTGGGAACCACCACTTTAGACCGTGGTTTTCCGACCCCCACACTCCCGGTTTGCGGAAGTCAGACCCTCCTGTGAAATAGGCACCCTGTGGAATCATCAGTTATGAGCTATGTGAGTAGCCTCCCTAATCTCTGCGTACTGGAGACCAGCAGAATCCACCACTACCACCATCACTACCACACACACACAATACACACACACACACACAAACACATACACACACATACAAACATGCACACACATTACACACATGCCCATGCCCACACATACACACAAATATGCATAGACGCTACACACATGCACACACATGCACGCATACATACATACATACATACATACATACATACATAAACATGCGCACACACATGGTTGTGACTAGCCTCTCTAATTTACCCCTAGAGGCCAGGAAGGAACAGGAGGTAGAAACTGACCACACATTTTTAGGAGCAAGAACTCTAAAATGAACAGCTATAGTTTTTTCTTGTCCAGGAGCAAGAAATGTCCTTTGATCTGTCCCAAGCCAAGGCAAAAAGGCAAGAGGGAAGTTCTGGATGAGGCAGGTTTCTCCTAATCTCTCTTCCCTTAAGTGAATTCCTCTGCCCGGATGGTGCCGCCGCCAATCCAGTCCCTGTGGCTAACAGCTTTGGAATTAGATCTCTGGATTTTCCTGGGGAAAACAGATTCTATTTTCCCCCAATTTCAGTCATCTCCTAAATGATTTTTGGACCTCAGCTCTTGGGCGGGGTCATTAGGTAGACAGTGAGTAACCTTGCTGGGGCATTGAGACAGGACCCCTCCCTCACCTCACATTTCCCACACCAGAATGGAAAACGCCACCACTGCCTCTCCTTAGACCTTCTGGTCAAAAGAATAAGCCACCTCTAACCCTGGGTGGAGATGCCTCGCTGATCTGCTCCAAGATTAGAGCTTTGTACCCATTGCCCCCTCTCTCAAGAGTTAGCTCAGCTGTGCCTGCCAATCACCTCGCCAGGCCAGCACACAGGAGATCTGATTGGTCAGTAGATTTGGTAAGGCAATGGGAGTGGTTACCCCTTTAATTAGATAGTGGACTTAGTCTCCCCCAGGCTCCTCCTTCCAGTAGCCCCCTTCAGACCTCCCTGCTGAACTTTCATTTTGATTCGCAAAAAGAATGACTCTTCCTACTTCCTGTCTTTTCCCATGGGGTCCTGGGCAAAGCCTAAGCAAGCTTTCCCTGATGCTCTGGGCTTTCTTGCTTTCTCCAAAGCCTCTGGCTCATTCTGCCGTCCAGAGGTTTTCTGACCTGCATTGCAAACCATGCCCTTTCTCAGACCCTAACTCAAAAGGCACGACGTTCTCTCTTCCTTTCCTCCTCCCTCTTCCATCTCATAGCTGCTGCCAGGATTTTACAGCTTACCTGCCCTGTTGATTTTCTCCTGAAGTCTGATACCCTCCTCCTCTAGCTCCCTGCTTTTCTTTTCTTTTATTAATAAAACCGGGAACCCCAGCACTACCTGGCTGAGTGTTGCTGGGAATGAGGAAGAGGCCGCATAGCGTCTTTCCATACGCAGGGTTGTAATGGGGGTGCTGTCCATGCCTCCCGACCAAGGAATGCCAGGATTTTTTGAGAGTCCAAGGATTTAATTCTGCCCAGTGTTTGAAAGGTGATGAAGCGCTGACTTTCTCGGAAACAGTTTGTTCCATCTGTCTCAAACCAGCGTTGGTTGCTCTTTCCCTCCCTTCATTCCCTAGTCCACAGGATTGGGGTGTTCAGTCTGCATTAGGGAGCAGCTAGCCGGGTCCGATCTGTCTTAGGAAGAGTATCGGATTTCTGCACATTACCCATGGCTCTCTCCCTACGTCACTCATAACTCTGACTCCCTCCCCACCTCACCCATGGCTCCCTCCCTACCTTACCCTGGCTCCTTCCCCACCTCACCCATGGCTCCCTCCCCACCTCACCCATGGCTCCCTTCCCACCTCACCAGTGACTCCCTCCCCACCCCACCCATGGCTCCCTCCCTACCTTACCCGTGTTTTGTCTCCTCCACTGGTGATGGACCCTGCTCTGCTCTAACCTTGAGTGATCTAGTGAAGAGTCTCTCAGAGCCTGAGTCTGAGATGCAGGAAGAAGGCAGGTGGGCTCCAGCCCATTGACTGATATATTAATGTAAGCTCTGGACCCAAGATCTATCTGCTCATTCTCAGACCCACACACCTTTCAATTCAGAAATTCTTTTCATTTGCACAAATCCGCTCACAATTAGAATTCTAATCCCCAAGAGGAAGGAACCAGGGCACAATCACAAGCAGAAACGGATCACTGCCCAATGTCTGGGCCCCACTGGTGATCTTCTGGGCTCCCCGGGGCCTGGGGGCTCCACTTCTCAGGCTCTGCCCTCCACAGAAAACATAGCTCATCTCACACACTCGGACTGGCTCCCCCCCACAGCTGCTGCTGCTCTTGGTGGTCATCCACAGTCGTGACATGTCTGGAAGGTTTTTGTTTTTTGGGGGTTTTTTTTTGTTTTGTTTTGTTTTGTTTTTGCCACCCAAACCAGAACCATGTGGGAAACTCTTAGACATCACCAAGCTTGACTGGTAGCATGTGCTGATGCTAATATTTCCCAGAAGAGTCACCTCAGTAACACTGATCTCTTATTGTAAAACTTAGCTGGTTGTCAGCCCCAGCTCCCCAGTACCTACCGACACAGTAAAGCCGCGGCTTCGCATCAGTGGTCCTTGTCTCTCTTTCTTTGTTTCATTTGTTTGCTTGTTTGTTGTTTTGTTTTTCGAGACAAGGTTTCTGTGTTGCTCTAGCTGTTCTGGAACTCACTCTGTAGACCAGGCTGGCCTCAAACTCAGTGATCCACCTACCTCTGCCTCCCAGGAGCTGGGATTTATTTATCTTGTTTCTTTTTCATCGCAGATAATTCTTTTGCTCCCTTTGACTGGAACTACAGGACACACAAGTAGCCTTGGCAGCATCTTTAAGGAACTCTCAAACTTCTCTCTGAGCCTTCTAACCCTTTGTCAGCTGCAGCTGACAGGGAGTATTGGTCTTCCATCGTGGATCTGCCTCTGATCCTGTCTGGCCCCCCAAAGAGCTGGCTGGAGAAAGACTTTTGGGAGACAACTCCTGGCATACCTGTGACCTGTCCCCGAGTCTAGTGTCACCCAGATGCAAAGGGTTCATGGGTCCTTCAGACTTGTCCATCAAGGCTTCAGACATGTGCTGGGCCTTGCTTTCAGGCCTCTGCTACTTGACAACCATTCTGCCTATTTTTCAACAACATACCCCTCTTCCTTATTCTACTCCACTAACAACCGCTCCAACAAGTAGTCAAGGGGAGGACGGGTCCTCCACTGGGGAGAGATCTAAAGCCATTCTTGGTGTTCAGTTGGAAGCTTCACTTGGGCCCCATTTCCCCCCACCCCGTTCCAAACCCCACCCCTCTCAGAAAGACCCCCAAAAGCCCAGGCTCCTCCCCTGAAGCTCAAGACCACACCCACAGGGCATTTAAACTCCAGTCCCTAGCCCTGCGATGTGATTTATCTCCTGCTCCCTTTCCTGAGAGTCACCTGTGAGTGCTTTGCTCAGATTAACCCTGGTCCTTTACTTTTTAATTTGGCTTGATTTGGCTTACTGCATCTCAGAGAAACCTACTATCGGGATACAAAAATACCTATCACTTGGTGGTACAGGAGCCATCTAAATGAGAGCAAAATTGAGCACAGTCCCAGAGATCATCAAGACTGAAGAGTTCATAGCACAACCGCTGGACATCTACAAAGACACTCTTGACCACTAGGGTAACAGTGTCCTCTGACCTCCAGAGGTCCCCAGAGGAGACCAGGCCAGGGGCAACAGAGGGGATGGTGACCGAGGTGAAAAGCACCAGCAGGAGCACTAAAACAAGACGTTAAAAACCCCCTTTAAGGCTAGAAAGATGGCTCAGAGGTTAAGAGCATTGATTGCTCTTCTAGAGGTCCTGAGTTCAATTCCCAACAACCACATGGTGACTCACAACCATCTGTAATGAGATTTGATGCCCTCTTCTCGTGTGCAGGTAAAATATGCAGACGGTACACTGCATACATATTTTAAAAACAAACAAAAAACAAGAAACTTTAACCATGAGAAGCCAGAACTCAGGAGAATTGCCCCCAGGTGCTCAGCACGTGGCGATCTGACTTCAGAGCCCCCAGGTTGAAGCTCTTTTCCTCCTGATCCCTCATCAGTGAGGACTTTCTGGTACACTACACTACCTCTGTTGTCTCTGATGGCTCCCACGGAAGTGCTTCCTTTATTGACAACACTTGGCAGAAACTGTGGACTGCTTAGGAAACACAGGGACCTGAGACAGCCTATGGAGCTTTGCCTAGTAAGAAACCATCGGTCTAAGTCTCAACCCACGCCAGCGTCTGCTCACAGCTGGAGAGACGTCCTTCCCTGCTGGTTTGTTTGGTTGGTTTGGTTTGGTTTTTCAAGACAGGGTTTCTCTGTGGGACAATCCTAACTGTCCTGGAACTCGCTTAGCAGACCAGGCTGACCTTGAAGGAGATCCACCTGCCTCAGCCTCTCAAGTGCTGAGATTAAAGGCGTGCACCACCACTGTGTGGTGTTTTGTTTTGTTTTTAAGGCTCACAGACGGATTCTGGCAGGTGAGGACGGGAGCCTTTCCTGACAGCTGCCAATCCATCAGACAAAAGAAGGTAAATTGGGCAATCTTGCAGATCTTCTGTCCCCCTCTCCAGACTCTCCAGAATACTCTCGGAAGATTTCACAGATGTCAGCCTGGGTATCTGTCTCCTCTCCTTCCTGCCACGCCAGTCCCTGCCTCAGAGTTCACACACAGCCCCTGAGCTGGCACTATTGTGGTGGGCATTGCACTCAGACTTTTATAAACATGATCTCGCTTATTAGTGAGGTAGGTATTATTGTCTCCATTTTATAATTATAAACACCAAGGCTCACACAGGCTCAGAAAACCTGATTGAGCTCCTACCGTTAATTAGAACCAAAGCCCAGACCACATCCATCCCAGGACACAGGCTCCCTGAGACATAAGAAAAACCTAGGAATGTGGCCCTCCATGGGCAAAGGTGGCCATCTGTCATCTGTGCCCTACCTGCTTCCTGTACTTTCCGCCCATCCCGAGTGAGTAGCAAACTTTTCTCAACATGTGGAACACATGGACTAAAGACTCCCTGCCAGACACAGTCTGGGGAAGGTAGGGACGCAGATGAAGTTCAGGACAAACAGTAGAGCAAATTCTCCTGTAAGTTCTCTCTTCCTGCCTCCTCCCTTCCCTCCTTCCTGCCCTCTTCCCTTCCCCCCTCCTTTCATTCCTCCCTTCCCTTCTCCTCCCCCTCTTCCTCCTCTCCATGCCCTCCTCCTTTCCCTCCTCCCTCCCCTCCCTCCTTTTCCCCTTTCTCCCCCCCTTCCCTCCCTCCTCTTCCCTTTTCTCCTCCCTTCCCTCCTCCCATCCACGTCAGACTGTCGGTGGCCTGCCCATGCCCATAGACTGCAAGGCTATGGCGTCAGTCACTGACGGTGCTCTGACCAGCTTCCAAACACTAGTAGCTGCACTTTTTGGTCCAGAAGTCTTTCCAGATGCTCCCGTGCACTTGGCATGTGGAAAGTGGTAGGGAGTTCATACCAGGCCCTCCCTACCATCCAGTAACCCCTCAGTTTCTACTCTAGATGAGTAACTATGTGCTCTGCTTGTTTGGTGTTGCAGTGCTAAGGATGGATGCTGGGCTCTACAACTGGGCAGCATCTCCAGCCATTGATTTTTGCTTTTTTGTTTGTTGTTGTTGCTTGATTTGGTTTTTTTGTTTGTTTGTTTTTTATGACAAAGTTACAGAATATATTTAGCCTAGGCTGGCCTCCGGTTCCTGATACACTTGTCATCACTTCTTGTGCTAGGATTGAGGCTCATATTGAAAAAAAATAAATAAAAGTCTTTTGTTATGGTTTCCTCCTTCCCCCTGCTCCCTCATTCTGCGCCCAAACAGCACCCCTGAATCCAAATTCCTCCTCAAAGCCTCAGTGTTGGGCTCTGCTTTTGAAGAAACAGGAGCCAACCAAATGCTCCGCTCCTACAGTGATTTGTCCTGTACTGGCCCTGGGCCTGGCTCCTTCTAAACTTCTGTGCTTGCAAAGGTGCCAATCAGAAGGACTTGGAAGCATACGCTAGTTTGGTGTGCACAAGAATTTTCCAAAAATCTACTTGCCGTCAGCATTACAGTGCAATACTGGACATGTGAACCAACTCAGAGCACCCTCGGCATCTCCCCGTCTCCCGCTCTGAGAC
This sequence comes from Alexandromys fortis, assembly GCF_014885135.2. NCBI lineage: Eukaryota > Metazoa > Chordata > Mammalia > Rodentia > Cricetidae > Alexandromys > Alexandromys fortis. Next base: position 2,616,974 of record NW_026067979.1, on the reverse strand, counting down.
CTGCAGGGGAGGGGATTAGAAGATCCCACGTTAGTCTTGCGATCAGAGAGCATCATCTGTCGCAAGCCTTGGGAGCATCCCGGCGTTGCCATCCTGCTGACAGTTTGCCCAACATCACTTCCATGGGATTCTTGTAAAACACACAGCCTTCATCTAGCCATGAGAAACATCAAACCAGTTCAGACTGGAACTGTCTATAAAGGAGCTGTCAAGTTTCAACGCGATAAAAAGGCTAGGAAAGAATTCTCACAGAGGAGGAGCCTAAGGGGCCCTGACAGGCGGATGGGATTTTTGACAGGATTTTTGACAGGGACCTGGAGACACAAATGTGGCATTCCTGAAAAAACCAGTAAAAACCCACAGAGACTCCACAGTTAGCTACCTGGCTTTGTGCCCTGTAAATGTCGTTGTCTACATCATTGTCTGCAGTGACATCGTAGGAAGTTAACACTAGGGGGCGACTTGTAAAGGTGTAATGGGAACTCTTGTACCATCTTTCTGAGGGCCTAAAATTATTTCAAAATAAAGAACTTGAGCCAGGCCCGGTGGTGCATGTGTGTAATCCCAGCACTTGAGAGGCGGAGGGAAGAGGATCAGGAATTCAGGGACATCCTCAATTATGTATCAAATTTGAGGCTGAGCCTGGGCTACATGAGACCCTGTCTGACAGAGACAAAGACATAATGAGATTATTATTATTATTATTTTTAGCCAGGCATGGTGGGACATACCATAATGATTGCACTCAGGAAGGAGTGAGGCAGGAGGATCAATCTTCAAGGCCAGATTGGGCTGTGGAATGAGACTTGCCAAGGAAAGATATTAGGGGCAGAAGAAGAGGACAAAGAGAATGAGAGAGGGAGGGAGGACGGGAGGGAGGGAGGATGGGAGGGAGGGAGGGAGGGAGGGAGGGAGGGAGGGAGGGAGGACAACATATGTGAGCCTCAGGAGACCACAGGTCCTTTAGGGTTCCACAGCCCTCTACAGACCCCCATCTGAGCCCCTAGTCTACACCCTACCACTGGGGCCCTCTTGATGGCCACTGTCACCTGACTCCTGTTTCGAGGAGGACAAGGGAGGAGGGGTACCCTTCAACTTCCCCAGCTAGCCCTCCCACACACCCATCCTGAAGCATTCCGCAGACAATAAGGAGTTTCCCTTCAAGGAGGGCGCACAGAGCAGACCCTGGTCTTGTCTGTAAGGCAGCTCCCATGTGCTAGACTGCAGAGGTTTGGAGACCTGCCCAGACTTTGCCCCACCCCGCTGCCCACCACTCTGATTTATGGCTGCCCCTTCTGGCCCTTTCCTGGCCAGATGTGTTCAGAGGATGTTGCCAAAATTTGCATGCGACCATTCGGAAAGAACTCCAGAAATTCCTTCACATATAAAAGTCTCCAGATTAGTGGCCAGAGGTCGCACAGGCCTTTAATCCCAGCACTCGGGAGGCAGAGGCAGGCGGATCTCTGTGAGTTCCAACCTGGTCTACAGAGTGCGTTCCAGGACAGGCTTCAAAGCTACACAGAGAAACCCTGTCTCGAAAAAACCACCAACAACAAAAGTCTCCAGATTAGAATTCTGCTACCTTGTCATGAGTCTTAGTGTTCCCCAGTTATTACACTTAGAATGACCCAGGCCATGTGTGGGGTCCTTCATGATACTTATGAGCTACCCAGAAAATTGTTACTATGGTGATATTGGGAGACGATGCAGGCTACCTTCTGGTTGGTTGCCTTGATTGCCTATTGTGTAGCAAAGCAGAACCTCTACATTTGAATCTACCAGAAAGATGAAGCCACCCAGGGGCAAGGTACCATAGACTGCTCCTGGCCCCTGGAGAGACAACCAACAGAGCAGGAAGCGACCCCTCTTTTCATTACTGCAAAGTGAGAGGACCCATTACTGAGGATGCTAGGCTTGGGTCAGAGCAACAGAAGCTGGTATCAAATACTGCAGGGTTCTCGGTTCTTCTGCTAGTTTATGCCTAAGAACGTACAGTGTCAGCTGTGCAGGGTGGCACATTGCTGTTATCCGAGAACTGGGGGAGCAGAGGAAGGAGGATCGCTGTGTGTTTGGAGCCAGCCTGGCCTACATAGTAGGTTCCAGGCCAGGCAGGATTAAATAGCAAGACCATGCACAAAAAAACAAAAAACAAAAAAAACACCACAAACAAGAAAGGAGTAGCAAGATAGCTTGACAGATAAAGGCGCTTGCTGCACAAGCCTGGCAACAGAAGTTCAATCCCCAGAACCTACCTGAAGGTGGAAGAAGAGAACTGGCTACAAAGTTGTCCTCCAACCCCACACCCTTGTTGTGAAAAACACACCAACACCCAAACATCACAAGCACACACACAAATAAAACAAATGTTTGTTTGTTTTTTGAGACAGGGTCTCTCTGTGTAGCCCCAGCTGTCCCAAAACTTGCTCTGTAGACTAGACTGGCCTTGAACTCAGAAATCTACTGGCCTCTGACTCTAAGTGCTAGGATTAAAGACATGCACCACCACCAGACAACACAAATAAAAAAAAAATTCAAACTGCTTTTTCTTGTAAATGTATTTATTTATTATGGATAGAGTCCTGTCTGCATGTATGCCTGCAGTCCAGGAGAGGGCACTACATCTTATTACAGATGGCTGTGAGCCACCATGTGGGTGCTGAGGATTGAACTCAAGACCTCTGGAAGAGCAGCCGGTGCTCTTAACTTGTGAGCCATCTCTCCAGGCCCCAAACTGCTTTTGTTAAAGGGAAAGAAAGGGGCAGGGGTGGGGAGAGACACACCTAACCTGAAGTATCAGACAGTGGCTGGCATCGTGTCCTGAACTTTCTTGCCCAAGGAGCACTGTGCCCTGTGCGGAGAGACTTGAACACAGTTACTGCTCCGAACCTTTCACCCAGTGCCTGTGTGGTCCTGTGAACCCCTTCTCAGAACAGTGTTTGTGGTTTGAATCTTTCTCCTGAGAAAACATCGAGAAGCACCAGAGAGATTTCCTATTGTGGGGAGTCAGCGTTAAGTACCCAATAGTATTAATCATTTCTTCAACAGGGTTCGGGTGCTATTGCACGCAAATCACCAGCAGGTGGCGATGTTAGTCTCTACAAACAGCAGAGGGTGTGAGACTGGCGTGTGTATCCCGTGGTGTGAATGGCACGTCCTGTAAAGAATATTACAATGGTATACGGGCAATGTGGGTATATATGGTGTGTGTGGTGTATGTGGTATGTATGCTGGGCGTATCTGTATATTATATGTGCACATCCTGTGTAGTGTGTGCATGCACCATGTATACAGCATAGCATATGGTACATGTGTGAGGTGTGTGAGCTACATCTGCCACGTGTGCCATGTAGCGTTAGTATAACATGTGCACACATGCACTGGAGCCTGCGGTGTCCCGCCCTCCTGCCCCCCCCCACCTCTCCGTGGGGCAACCAGACTTTTCCTTATTTTGCACCCCTCACCCTCTCACTCTCCTCCAGCTCTTGTTCCTCTGCTCCATTCCTCGCTAGGAATTAACAGGGAGGCCAAGAAACCAATACCAAGTCTGGGGTGTTTCCCAGGATTCCTGGGGAAGGAACACGGTTCTCAATTTCTCTCCTCCCTGGCCCTTGCTTTATTGTTTTCTAGGACAGCATCTCTCTTCTCTCTCTCTCTCTCTCTCTCTCTCTCTCTCTCTCTCTCTCTCTCTCTCTCTCGTGTGTGTGTGTGGGGTGTGTGAATGCTGGGATCCAACCGTAGGCCTTGTACATGCTAGGCAGACACTCTACCACTGGGCTATACCCCCACTCAGCACGTACATTTGGAAAGAAGGCTCTAGGCAGGGCAAAGAACCAGAAAAGCCTGTTAGACACAGTTGAGATTCCACATGGGTCTAGAGGACACTTGCTAGAACCAACCTTCCCTGGCTCTTAAGACAAACCAAGAGGGAGAGCCCACCTTCTTTGTCTTTGTGTAAAGTGATTCTCCCCCAGTGTCTTACAACTCGAGTCCAGCCCCTCCTGAGGACCCACAATGGATCAGAACCCCAAGCCATAGCAAGAGCTGCAACCATCCCTTATCCCCACAACCCTCATGCCACCCTCTTAACAGGCATTTAAAGCTGCACCCTGCAAAGCTGCCCACAGCAATGCTCCTGCACATTGACATAGTGGGCTTTTCCCCCCTGAGCAGACCTTCAGGGACTCGGTAGCAGAGCATCTATAGCTCCCTATCAAGATGCAGTAGAGGTGGTCGAGGCTCTGGAGACAGCTTGCTTTTACTGTGACTCTTCATGATCCAGTTTCTCTCTCTCTCTCTCTCTCTCTCTCTCTCTCTCTCTCTCTCTCTCTCTCTCTCTCTCTCTCATGATGCTAGTAGGATAATGAAAGTCCTGACACCTTTGCAGGGGCTGGCAAGCCATGGGAGATTTGTTTTTGCAATAGATGAAAATAAAGAAAATAAATAGGAAGGAGGAATGTCTGTCAGCGTGGAGGACGCGAATGGGGGCGGGGAGGGGGTGATGGACGTGAAGGAGGAGAGATGGGAGAGACAAGGGAGAGAAGATCACGCTGGGGTAGGATAGAAAGCGGGATCAGATAAAGGCCTGAGAGTCCCAGCTGTAAGGTGACCGCAGCGACAGAAGCACTAAACTCTGCGAGCAGAAACACGGAGGCTGTCTGTCGCCTAGACAGATCAGAAAATGGCATGAGCCAGCCTTCTCTCAAGGGCCAAGCTGGGCTGTGAGAATGCTGGTCTCCCAGCCAGAGATTCACCAAGGGAAAAGTCGGCCCTCCTCCTCTTACCGCACCTCCCCCAAGACGGGGGTCCACATGTAAACAATGAGCTCACTGCCCACAGGCCGCTCCTGGCACTCTCGCCCAGAGGAGGGGTGAGGTCCCAGAGCGCCCCCTCCCCCCTTCTAGAACCAAGGGCACCCGTGTTAACAGCTACCACCACTTCTGAGAAGGGAAGACCCTGGAAAAGCCATCTCCTGTCTTCCTTCCCAACTACTTTTCCCAGTGGGGCCTCCTCACAATGGAGCCAGGCCAGGCCCTGTTGCTGAGGGAACCGACAACCCGCAGCCAACAGCCCAGCCCCCTTCCCCACAGAAATAGCCTAGGGATTAAATTGCCCTAATCTCCCAGCTTCAGAGGAAGCTGAGCTCCCATTGACCCAGAGGAAGTAGAGGCCATAAGCCCACGCCTTTCCCCCTTGCCTCGTCCACTTCCCTCTCCTCGAGAAAAAAATGGAGACCACAAAACCCCTCAAAAGGAGAGCGGCAGCTTCGCTCCCCACCACAGCAAGGGTTGCCAAAGCCAGACAGTGAGGCCGTAAAGGCTCTGATTGCTTCCAGAGGCTGGAACTGGATGAAACCGGCTTCCCTCCGGGAACCGGGGTTTCCCAGATCTTCTGGTTCATTTTCTGTGAAGTCTGTGAGTGAGAAAGACCTGCATCAAAGCACTTTTCACCTAGGGCTGGGTGCTGGTCAGGCTCAGGGGCCAGTCTACGACACCACGGATGAACGTGCGTATATGTAAGAGAGAGCGCTGGGGATTGCAAGCTGCCTGCACCAAGCAGGCCGGACCATGGCTCACACAGCTTCCTTATCAGTTTTTCAGTCCCCACTTGGCAACAACCAGGCTCGTTATGCTGGCTTCTGCTCCTCATTCTGGAAGAATCTTCTGAGTATGCAGTGTTGCTCAGACTGGTTCTCCCTGCCGGGGTCCCGTTTCCTCAGAGGGCTGGCCCGTTCTCCTCTGGGACACCCAGATTCAAAGGCTTTTGAATCGCTGGCTATGAGATCCTCCCGTTGGGTTTTCCAGGCTCATCCACTGTCTCCTCTGCTTCCCACAGCTGCCCACTTGGGGCAGGGCCGATGACCCCACCCCCCTTACCCCTTACCAGCTCTGCCTTGGCTGGACCATCTGCATGCAGCCTCTCATCCCTTCAAAGGATCCTCTGCTCAACCCCACTTGGGTTTTTTTCTGTGCCATCTCCTTTCCTCAGAAGCCATCATTTGATACTTCGAGGAGGCCATTATTAAACGAAGTTCTGGCCTCTTATCCTACTATGTGGATCCCTTCTTAATCTGATCCCAGCCCATCCATCTTCCTGTTTTATGTCCCCGGACTTCCTCATTAATGTCTCTAACTCCTGCCAAACTGAGGTCTGTGCCAATCCCAGGGCACAGCCTGTGTCCTTGTGAGTTCTCCACTTACCACCTGTGTGACCTGGGGTAATTTCTGTGACCTCTCCAAGGCCAGCCCTTCATCTGCAGAATGGAAGCAAGGCTAACAATAAGTTCTCTATCGCGTTGTTGTGAACACAGAGCAGACGCGTGAATGAAGCAACTGTCGTGTCTCTGTTTATAATTCTGCAACTGGGGCCCGGCTCAAGGAGGATAGCTGGCTCAGCCCTGCTCCCTCCAGTGCAAACTGAAGTGGACCAAGGGGAACTGGAGGACTCAGTCAGACAGCTCTCAGAGAGCTGGTCACTCGGTGCCATGATGGTCATGGCACCCACAGTCTAACTATCAATAACAGAACATGATAATGTTAGCTCACACCTTTAATCCCAGTACTCATACTTGGAGACAGAGGCAGGTGGATCTCCTTGAATCCAAGGCTAGCCTGGTCTATGTAAGGAGTTCCTAGTACATGGGTCCCTAGTTCTTGGGCCAGCTAGGGCTACATAGTGAGACTTTGTTTCAAAATAAATAAACATGAAAAGCATAAATCGCCAGTCTCGAAGGCAAGGCTGAGGTCTAGGGAAGGACCATTCCCACCACCTTCTGGTTGTTTGATCTTTGGTCAGCTCGGACTAGAGAAGGTGGGGGGAAATGTGTCCCCCACCAAGAGGCCCTGACATGACCACAGAGGGAAGAAAAGACCCCAAGGTTCCTGACACCCCTTATCTTGGCTAGGGGAAGATGCGGTGCTTGTGTACCACATTGCACGTGGAACAGATTGCACGGGGACAGCATTGCAAGGGGACCGTATTGCATGTGGACCACATTGCACGGGACCTAACGAGCCTTTAACTTGATTTGATGGCTGGGATGGCTGCCAGGAACCAGGACTTGATGCTCCCACCCCTGCTGTGATCAGCCCTGACATTCCAACCAAACATTAAGCTCTTTGAGGGCAAGACTCCTATCCACAATATACACCTTTTTATTCCCCCACGCAGATTTACACAGTGTAAAGTCCCCCGTAAATGTGTGCCCGTGATTTACTTTCCTCCGACAGCCCTGGAGCTGGAAAGCGAGCATAAGAGTTGCTTTCATTGGATTTTTGTGCAAGGCCAGGCTCAGCAGGCCCCCGGGAGACTCAGAGAAACAACCCTTTGTTCTCCATCCCTGATCAGAGCTGGGCCTGAGACTCCACAAGGGGAAGGCCAGTGAGCAAGCAGAAGCCTGTGGAGGGCGTGTTGAGGAAATTCCATTCAAGACCCTCATTTCCGAAACTGCTCCGTGATTAGTCTGGCTTTGTGCAGGTCCCAGTTCAGCGGCAGAGAGGCCAGCTGAGGGTCATAAAAGCACCAGGGATATACAAAGGTAGGCCCCTTTACAGCCCCGAACAGGAGGTTGAGAGAGAGATTTGCTGTTTATTTACCTCAGCCTGAAGACAATTATCCCAATTACTTAAAAAAAAAAAAAAAATCACCCTAAAGATTGTATTTTTAAGTTTATCCTTTCCCCAGAACTGGGTACATAAGTTTTGGGAGTGTTCCCCCTCCCTTTGGTTTCAAGGACACACATTCTATCTCATTGGCAGGAAGGGTGGCCTGGGGTCACAGGTTAAAGGGCTGGGGAGGTCAGGGGCCACCCAATGGTTGCCAAATTCACTTGTGAGTAGCCATAGATTTGAACTTTGCACTGTTGCTCCAGGCCTGGGTCCTACATGGAGGACTCAGTCGAGTAGCTGGTGCTACAGGTCAAAGGCCAGCAATCTGGTTTCACTTGGCTTAGAGTTTAAGGCTTCAGTGGGTCCTGTATGCTCCCCTCAGCCTCGTGGGTATGGAGGGTGTGGGGTGGAACTACAGCAAGCCTCGTGCACCTCAAAGTTTCAAAGCTGAGCAGATTCACACTGGTTTGGAAACGGAAGACCTTCGGGGTGGGTGTCAGGGCATGAAAAGGCCCCAGTTACTCTCAGAAACAACCATCTTTTGTCCAGAATGCCTGAGTGTGCGGTACCAAGGACCAGTTAAGAATTTGCTCTTCTGGGCCCACTCTGAATGCAGCTTAGCTAAGTTTACAATGCTGAGGCCCTGAAATGAACCCACGTTCTGCCTCCTGGAAAGGGGAGAATAGGCGTTAGCAAGAGCGTGAATTGGAAAGATATCCCAAATCATCCCAAACAATATCTACACTGACATTTAAAAATCTACCACGGATCTGATGGACATTTATGTTTATTAACACAGCTAGAGTTGTTACACAGAAAAACCCTGTCTGAAGAAAGAAAGGACGGAGGGAGGGAGGGAGGGAGGGAGGGAGGGAGGGAGGGAGGGAGGGAGGAAGGAAGGCAAGCAGAGGATGAAACTAAAGAAAAAGCCCAGCAGTTAAGAGCACCGACTGATCTTCCAGAGAACCCAGGTTTGATTTCCCAGCTCACAACCATCTATAACTCCAGTCTCAGGGAATCCTACACCCTTTTCTGGCCTCCAAGGGCAAAGGCATGCATGTGGTACACAGACGTATAGACAGACAAAACACCTGTACATGTAATCAGTTAATTATTTTTAAAGTAAGGGATCTGGAGAGATGGCTCAGCAGTTAAGAACACTGACTGCTCTTGCAGAGGACCTGGGTTGAATTCCCAGCACCCACATGGCAGCTCACAACCAACTGTAACTCCAGTTCCAGGAGAGTGTTTGTTTGTTTGTTTTTGAGAAGGGGTTTTTCTGTGTAGATGATGGAGGAAGGTCATGGGTTAATTAATAAAGAAACTGCTTGGCCTCATAGGTTAAAACATAGGTGGGTGGAGTAAACAGAACAGAATGCTGGGAGGAAGAGGAAGTGAGTTCAGACGCCATGCTCCCCTCTCCCGGGTAGATGTGATGAAGCTCCGACCCAGGATGGACATAGGCTAGAATCTTCCCAGTAAGCGCACCTTGGGGTGCTACACACATTATTAGAAATGGGCTAGTCCAGGTGCGAGAGTTAGCCGAGAAGAGGCTAGGTATAATGGGCCAAGCAATGTTTAAAAGAATACAATTTGTGTGTTGTTATTTCGGGTTTAAAGCTAGCCGGTGGCCAGGAACCGGGCGGCGGAACACAGCCCGTAGCTCCTTCAACATGTAGACCTGGCTATTGTTATGGTTTAAATAAAATCCGAGTCATGGCACCATTGTTATGGTTTAAGTAAAAATGCTACAGGTCCCGGAGTGGCTGCAGCAGGCAGCAAGCTATGAGATCACACCACAGGTCCCCGAAGTGGCAGCAGGCAGTGGGCAGCAGGTCCTGAGAGCAGCCAGCCCCAGGCAGGGATGGTGCAGTTTCCCAAGTGGCGGCAGTAGGCCATGAGGGGCAGCAAGTCCCAGGCAGGGAGCCACAGCCCCAATGGGTGAGAGATAGACAGATAGGCACACCATTCAGAGTAAGGCTGGATATTTATTTTGTGAGTTATGGCAGGGAAAGGGAAGAAGGAGAGAAGAACAGAAAGAGAGACACACACACACATAGAGGGAGTAAAGGGAAAAGGGAGAGACAGAAGCTGCCTCTTTGAGAGAGAGACAGAAAGGAAGAGACTCCGTTGCAAGCAGTAAGGAAGATTTGCCTGCCTCAGTGGAGGGGGGAGGGAGTAGGCGGGGCTTGTCTCTTGAAGGGACAGGACAATCCATTACAGCTATCCTGGAACTCACTTTGTAGACCAGGTTGGCCTCAAACTCACAAAGATCCATCCACCTGCCTTTGCCTCCTGAATGCTGGGATTAAAGGCGTTCACCACCACCACCTAATGGAAAAAAATATTTTAATTAAAAAAAGAAAACGAGGGCTGGAGAGATGGCTCAGTGGTTAAGAGCATTGCCTGTTCTTCCAAAGGTCCTGAGTTCAATTCCCGGCAACCACATGGTGGCTCACAACCATCTGGAATGAGGTCTGGTGCCCTCTTCTGGCCTGCAGACATACACACAGACAGAATATTGTATACATAAAAAAAAAAAAAAAAAAACGAAAGAGAGAGGATAGGAGCCAAGCTACCCCTCAAGGCTCATGCCCGGCAATCCATCTTCTCCAAACTTCACAAAGGTTCCACAACCCCCACAAACAGTATCGATGTAATGTTCAAACACATGAGCCTTGGGCACACTTCCATCCCAATCATAATACTACTTGAACCTTTCCTCCATCTTTTGCTCTTGCTGTAGGTCCTAGGAACTGGAAGTAACCTATCAGCACTGAAGAGCAGAGGAGGTACTGTCCTTGATCTGTGGTCCTAGGAACTGGAAGTCACCTACCAACACTGAAGAGCAGAGGAGGTACCGTCCTTGATCTGTGGTCCAACTGAGACCTTTGGCCACTTCCTGCCCTCACTCTGTTTTTCCTTCTGTTTCACCAGCACTACCCTCACTATTTACATAGGCTGACTTGTATAATAATTATATAGTTCCCAAAAAGAAAACCCACTAGCAACCAAAGTAATACCAGCAAGCCTGGTGTGGTACTGGACACCTTTAATGCCACACCTTTCACGCCCATTTTTTAATTTTCATGTGCTTTTCTACCCCCATAAAGAAAGAGGGAAAGAAGGCAAAAGATTGCTTCAACATGACACAAAGGACAACCAGAACAGTTACTTGTTTCAGTACTTGAGACCTCAAGCCACTATTTCTTGAGTTAAGCATTCTTCACTTTTGGGCCGGATGTGCAACGAATACACCCTAAACCTGTAGGTCAGCCACTCCCTGGGTCAAACCTCCTGTTTTAAAATGAAGAAGCGGGAATAGGTTTGAATTCTCTGACCTTTGGTCAGGGTGAAGCAGATCCATCTTTATGGACCATCTTAACGTCCAAAACACCAAGAAACCACACCCTAGGTCAGGCAGTGCAGCTGCACCTGTTGTCAACAGCTTTGAAAGAGCAAAAATCAGCTCAGACTCTCTGACCTTGACTGGAGTCAAGGTGGAACAGGCTCGCACCTGTGGGTCCCTGTAGAAGGTAAACCTGGCAACCTGAGGCAGATCTCCTAGACACACGCGGTAGAAGATAAGTGCCTACTAATTGCTCTGTGAGCACTGCACTTGCTGCACAGCACACACATGCCCAGACACACACGAATGCTCACTCAAATGTATGTCAAAATCGCAAAAAGAAACGTTTTTCAAAACAAAACAAAATGAAACAAAAAACCTGCAAGGATTAAAGATTAAATACTCCCCTCCGAGAGGCTGTCGCTCTCCTTTCTTCCTGTTCCCTTTTCGGTGTGCATCAGAACCAGAGCCTCAAGCATACAACACTTGAAATCTGACACCGAGCTCTACCCCAGGCTCAGGCATTTTGTTCTGAAGTTGTCCAACACTCGTACTGCAGAACACCACGGGCTGGCTGAGGCGCCAAGCTGGAGTGTGCTCTCCACATGTCTGTCATTCTTGGACTAGCAGGTACCCAAGGACAGGTACCAATGATTGCTAATAGTCTCCTGGCCAAGCAAGCACGAAGGCCACACCCGATGTCTTTCTCTGAGGACAGAGCTGATGGTAGACACTATCTCAGAGGCAAACGCTTTCCACAAACCCAGAGCCCACAAATTATGGCCTGCAGGCTAGATGGGGTCTGTAGTCTGATTTTGTATAGTGTCCGTAAGCTATGAATGGCTTTTATAAAAACCATGAATGGCTTTTGCTTTTTTTTTTTTTTTTTTTTTTTTTTTTTTTACAGGCTGTAAAAGTGAAAAAAACAAACATTCAACAGAGACCCCGCGTGGCTCACAAGGCCTGAAAAAGTTTATGGCCTGACTCAAAGAGAGAAGTGTGTTGATCCCTGCAGCGTGCCATCTTTTGGCAATGGATATTTTTGGACACAGCATTAACTGCACAAACAGAGGTGGATGGTTTTATATTTGTGATTCTTTCCAAGTCAAAGGAAATTTAAAGGTGATTCTCAGAACTGAGGGAGAGGGTGTAGCTTGATGGTAAACACACTCCTTGCCCAGGCTCCACCTCTAGGACCAGAAAAAAAAAAAAAGAATACATATTAACAACTGAGTAGGACCCAGTAAAGAAGGGGAGATGGAAAAACAAACAAGCAAGCGAGCAAATGAAACCCCAGAAAACAAGAGGGATGTTAGGTAAAAGTGAATGGTCCGGGTGAAGGGTCTTGGGAAATGAGGAGTAGAGAGTAAGAGAATTCTTTCCTTCTACTCAGCTTGGGTCCAAGGCTAAGGTCCTTGTGACAAAAGACAGACCAACAAAAGAAAAACATGCAGACTTATAATTATAAGTTTTGCAGTTCATCAGCACCTTCGCGATTAAATTACTCATACTGTGAAGTCAGCGTATTTATGTGATGTTTGGAGAGTGGGCAGTTGTAAAGTAGTGTAATAAAGCTAAAGGCACCATCTACAGGCCACACACAGTGAAAACTGGCCACGGCCTGTTTGTTTGGGTACTTCTCTGTGCCCCTGGGTGGTCAGAAGTGTAAAGAGGGCGCCCCTTACGCTAGAGTCTTAGGTCCTGCTTCAAACCAAGTCTAGAGAAGCCTCCCATAAGTTTGTGGTTTTTTTTTCTAGTTTTTCGAGACAGGGTTTCTCTGTAGCTTTGAAGCCTGTCCTGGAACTCACTCTGTAGACCAGGTTGGCCTCAAACTCACAGAGATCCGCTTGCCTCTGCCTCCCGAGTGCTGGGTATTAGGGTGTGCGCCACCACCATCTGGCTCCTTCTCCATAGGTTCTATAAGGCTCTTCACAGGACAGTGAGGTCAGAGAGCCCTCCCCAAACACACTCTCTCTTTTCTAAATCCCTTCAGTTTAATTAATACATTTTGCAGTTGTGTGTCCTGAGTCTGAGTGACAAGTCTATAATTAACAATTGGGCATGCCAGGCAAGCATGAGGGGCCACACAGGGCACAAGTCCCTGAGTTTGCATGATAGAATCATAATTTTTGTTTTTACCACGAGTAGGTTTTATTTTAAGGAATGAATAACAGTCGATACAAAACGTTTGCCTCCAAGAAGTATTTCACACTTCTAAGGGAAAAGGTAATCAATATTGGACATTTTCCTTATTCGATGTTTCTAATGTTTAGAGGGGTTTTGGGTAAGTTTCATAGTCACTGAGCAGTTTTGAAAGGTAGGCTTCATGACCCCTTTGACTTCATGCTTTTAAATGACAAATTATTTTATTCAGATTATGTTTCCAAAAGAGAGGGTTCAGTGCCAGTCATTTCTGAGAGTTTTCATACCGTTTCAGAACCGCATTTTTCAGATGGATTTGGTGTCACCTGGGCCTGAGAGACAGCAAATGATGAATCAACATTGTAGAAGTTGTCCAACATCTTCCGTGCGAACTGTGTGAGGGAGTCAGCCGAGGACACAGCAGCGCTGCCCACAGGAGTCTGTGGAGCCAGACTGTTTAACACCTCCACCGAAATGCCAGTCTGAGCCACAGATGGGGTCCGCACAGTATTCACGGCTCCAAATGGGTGTTGGCTTCCTTCGCCAGCCTCCCCGCCACCAGGCAGCGAAACATGGCAGCGCCCTCGGACGCCTCTGCTCGGCGGGCACCTCAGGCAGGAGACCACTGTCCTAATTGAACTCAAGAATCTTCCAGAATTCGCAGGAGGGCACGTGCCCCTTCACTACACAGCAATACAGGAATGTATTCTGGCCCACAAAATATTTTAATGGGGTATATGAGCTGGCTTAGCAATTAAGAGACCGACCAGGTTGACCTTGAACTCACAGAGATCCGCCCACCTCTGCCTCCCCCCCCCCCCCC